>NC_044385.1:68521583-68826583 GCF_006542625.1 Nomascus leucogenys
AACAATGATCTGAATTCTGAGGTAATGTGAGTCGCAGGGGCATGATTATATTTGTCTGGATTTTTTCTTTTTGTGTATATGTTTGTTTTTCAGTGTTCCTTTACAGATCCCATAATGGAATTCCATTTGCTTTATTATTCAATCTTGAATAAGGGTGTTTTATCTGGATCTGCTATTCAGGAAAATTGTGAGTAAAGTGAACTGGGGTAGCCAGCCCTGTCAAATCCCGGATGTTGTTTCAGAGCACTCCCACCTCTCCCTGCCCCACTTTGAAACTGTTTCTTCTACCTTAGGTGCTTGTTGCACCTGAGGGTGAGCAGCTCATTTAGATAGCTGGTCCCATTTATTTGATGGTGAAGTCTCCTGGGAGTTAATGTTTATCTTTGTTCAGTTGACTTTAGTCAGCAGCTGCAAAGGTAATTGTTGTTTCCTATCTCTTTTCCCTACTTCCCTTTTAGGCAAGGTTAGGAGCAGACTCAGAGAAAGTGATGTAAGGTGTGCCATTCCTTTGTCCTGCAGTATTGTTTTTAATGGCTGCCATGTCGTCATTGTGGGAATGAACTTAAGATCATTTAATTACTCTCTTGTTTCTGGCATCTAGATTGCTTCTTGTTTCTATTGAGTTGTAATGAACCAGACTATAAAACCTTTATGCACTGTAGAGGAGTGGTGAAGAGCCCCAGTGCTGGAGTTAGAAAATTTGGACTTGAATCCCACCTCCATTTATTTACTGTGTGGGCCTGGGCAAATTGCTAAGCTTCCTCTTGCCTCAGTTTTTCTCATCGTCAAACTGGGGTCCTATTCTGTAGTCTTAAGGACAATATGAGATGTTTACATAAACCTCTTAGCAAAACAGAACACTTGGTGCATTATGAGCCCTTGTTAATAAGCTGGATGCTCTAGGATCATTATTTGCTTTGATGCAATCCCAAAAGCAGAAATGCTGAGTCAAAGAAGTATTTCCAGGGTTTTGACACGCATTACAAAACTGCCCTGCAGGTGCCACTTTACTTAGGAGCCCTCTTTGACAGTCTCTGGTTTCTTGGAACCCTTATGCTGGCTTCTATGTTTTATGTTACATTTGAGAAAAGCCCATTTGCCTCTGAGGCTTTCTGGCAGTTGAGGAGAACACTGTGGAGAAGAAAGGAGAGTGAAGTGGCCTGGGACAAATAAAAGGATTATCTTTTTGCTTTGGCCACTATACATTTTTATACTTAAACCTTGTTTTGATAATTTTTGGTCCACTTGATTATTTTGGTCCATAGGTAAATATTTAAGTCTTCTTTTGCCTGTGTTTTGTAGTTTTCAAAGTATCTCCCATAATTATTTTTCATTTGAGTCTCACAGTAAACTTGTCTGGTAAATACAGTATCATATACATTGAGGAAAAAGTTCCAGAGACATTGCAGTTTACCCAGAGGAAATAAAGCTAATAAGAGGCAGCACAGGAAGATGCATGATCCTCTTCTGGATTCTGGGGTATCACCCTTTACCTTGTGCTGATGGGAACTCCTTGTGTTAGGCTGAGCCTTTCTCATGATGCTGCTTCAATTTCAGTAATCAGATTTTGTTGTTATAGAGACCACTAGGGCTTGTCTTAGTTCAGAATAGAATACAATTGTACTTCTTTGTCTAAAAATTAAAATGTAGAAATCTCTAAAGAAGTGTGTGTGTGCACTCACGCTATAGTCTTATCTGCATAGCAAAAGAATATAGAATTTGAACTTCACTAAAATTTAGTTTTTTAAAAGTTCTGACGGTGGGGGCTAGATTGAAGTTTGTTTTTGTGTATAAATCTCCTCATAGTATAAATTTATGTTAACCAAATATCTTGGAAACCTCAGCTAAGCAATTTTTTTTTTGTTTTTTGTTTTTTTTCAGAAACTGGGTCTTACTGTATTGCCTAGATTGGCCTTGAACTCCTGGGCTCAAGCAGTCCTCCCACATCAGCCTCTCGAGTAGCTGAGACTACAGGCATTCGCCACTGTGCCTGGCTTCAACTAGGCAATTCTTGATAAGACCAGATTGATTTTCTGAAAATACTTGAAACTAAGAATTTGTTAAATCTTTATTTATTTGATTTTTTTAAAAAAGTATTTAGTTCCCCACTTCTACTCTTTATTGTGATAAGACTTTTTCCTTTGAAGGCTTTGAATGCAGGAGGGTCATATCTATCTTGTTTCTCTTAAAGCATCTTTAAAAAGTTGAGACTTAGTTTTGAGTGTTTCACCTGGCAGGTGTGTGTGTATTAAGTACTGTTAATCATTTGACTTGGATGTCTTCTGAAATTTTGTCAATGGTATACTCTTAAGCTTCCTATATAAAGAATTTATGTAATTTGATATGTGCAGATTTCTCATTCGTGTATTATCAAACCCTTCTGCCCAAGAAATAAGAATGTCAAGAGCATTCACTGTTGCCATAGAGATAAGAGTGACTTTTGGGAGGCAGGGAAGTTGGAATTCTTTTTGTAATATTCTCCACTTAAGCTTTTATTTTTAAAATGTTTTATAAAAAACTTGTTTTTCAAATCTTTCTCTTCGATGCTTTGCAATAAAAAAGGGCAGTGAGATTGAATAGGTAAGGGTGTAAAGTATTTTATAATTTTGAACCAAAATATAAGATTTTTATAATAATTTTCTATCTCATTAAGGTACCAATATTCATATATTTTTCAAATATTCTTGCTGGATTGCAAGTAAATTGGGGGGGCTCAGATTATGTTTGTTTGTTTTCATTTTTATTTTTCTTTTAATGACTGTGTTAAAGTAAATTAATTTAGCACAAAATGATTGCCTGAATTGTTAAGATTAATAAATAAGTTGTTTTCTTTTAATATGTTTTCTTTAGGTATTTTGTGGATTAACTCTTCATTGATTATATACAACAAAAAATAGTTATGGCGACTTTCAGAAACAATCACATGAAGACTAAAGCATCTGTCAGAAAAGTAAGTTCACTCTATTAGGTTTCTTTCAGTGAAAGTTTTAATTAAAATTTTGATTTTTTTTTTAAGTCCTACAGCTATGATGTTTTGTTTAAATGAATCTTATTATTTGAATTAGTAACATTGAACTACTGTAAAGATTGGCATGTATGAAAATAGTGATACAAAATCATGATTACAGTGATTTTATTTCCTAAAGATCAGAGTGATTTCTCCCCATTTTTTCTCTACACATAGATATCCATCTGCTTTTTTGCAATATAGGCTGTCAGGTGTAAGCTTTCTTATATACCTTTAGCTTTACCATTCATTCATTCATTCATTTATTCAGCAAATACACACTTGAGTTCTTATAAGCCAGGCCATATGTTAGATGTTGGGTAATCAGTAATGAGCAAACGAAATATAATTCTTAATTCTTTCTTCCTTCTAGTCTAAGGAGGAACCCCCTCGCTTCCTTTCTTAAAACAGTTTGTTTAACCTTCCATTTCTTGACATTTTTGTCTTTGCTAAAACTTTGGAGGCACTACCCATAAACAAAGAAGGGAAGAATGGAGCCTGGAAGATAATTAACAGTCTTTGTTATTTCTTTTTCTGGACTTCATCTTCTGCATTATATGACACCATTGACCAATCCTTACACGTTAAGACAATATTTGACTTTCATTATAGTGTTTTTCTTGGTTTCCTTCTCTTTTATGGTAACTCTTGTCTCCTTTGCTAATCTTTCCAAATTCTAATTATCAGTGTTCCTATGAGCTTCTGGGCCTGCCATTCATTTATGTAGAGAGCTAAAAGATGTATAGGCTTGACTGCTAACTCTAAGAGGATGGCTTCTAAATTTACAAGATGCCTGCAAAATAGAAAGTAAACTTATCCTTAAACACTATGTTAATTACTTTTTTTTTTTTTTTTTTGGGACAGAGTCTTGCTCTGTCGCCCAGGCTGGAGTGCAGTGGCGTGATCTTGGCTCACTGCGAGCTCCGACTCCTGGGTTCATGCCATCCTCCTGCCTCAGCCTCCCTAGTAGCTGGGACGACAAGTGCCCACCACCACACCCGGCTAATTTTTTTGTATTTTTAGTAGAGACGGGGTTTCACCGTGTTAGCCAGGATGATCTCGATCTTCCTGACCTCATGATCCACCCGCCTCAGTCTCGCAAAGTGCTGGGATTACAGGTGTGAGCCACTGAGTCTGGCCAATTACATTTTTAAGTAATATGCTCCATATGTTTTGAGGTAAATTACCTTTAAATTTAATGGGTCCACTTTTAAATTTGAAAAAAGTACAATAAAAAATATTTTCTGTTTCTACACTTTGTAAACTATAGTGTATTTATTATACTTTTTTCAGATTAGCAGCTAGACCCATAGCTTTAAATTGATTATACTGCTGGCTTCAAACTAAAAATTATAACTAATAATATATACAAAATATAATAGCAAACTGATAACCATGGTCTTCAAGAATGATGCTACCTGACTTGAATATTTACCCCATACATTGCCAGAGATTCAGGGATTAGGCAGCAGCTGAAATTTCATACTATTATTACCAGGTTAGTGTCTTTTGTTATTCAACGTATTGTCCATATTAGGCACTCAGTAAAGATTTAATTTGAATTCAACTTGAATTATTGGAATCCCTTTTAGATAAAAGTATGTGAATCCAGATATTACATACTGTTTATATAAACAGTTATGCACACACATACACCACCGTCTACATCTTGGTGCATCTTAATGACAGACACTTCCCTATTGGCTACTGTGGAAATTGAAAGATACACTTGAATTCTTTAGATTTCACTTTAATTTGCATTAAATATAGAGCTACATGAAATATTTATTGGGAATTAATGTTGCTAAATTAAAAATAGCTATAGTTTCTACCCTAGTAATTTTTTCTAACCTTTTATTATGAAAAATTTCAAGCATATAGAAAAGTTAAAAGCATAATACACACACAAACCCACGTACCTACCACCCATATTCAACAGTAGTTAATAATTTGTCTTGTTTGCTTTGTGTCTGTGTATGTGTGTATTTACTTTCAGGCAGAACCATTTGCAAGTTATGATCATAATGTTTCTTCACCCTGAACACTTCAGCATGCTTCTCCCAGAAATAACAACATCTTCCCACATAACACTAATACCATGAACATATCCAAGAAAAATAAATTCCCATATATCTAATACCCAGCCATACTCAGATTTCCTGTGTTACCCCCAAAATATCTTTTATAGTTCACTCTACCTGTTTGGATCCAGTCTAGCCTCTTAGTCTCTTTGTTGCCTTTGGCAGTTAGCACTTAGCATTTCTTTTGGTTTGAAAGAATTTTTCCTTTTTTTCGTTATATTCAATTCTGACATCTTGAATAGGCCAGGCTAGTTTTGTTTTCTCGTACCATGTTCCACATCTGGATTTGTCTGGTTGTTTTCTCATATTGCTACTTAATTTGATCCTCTCCCTTGTATATTTCATGTAAAGTAGAAGTTATGTTTAAAGGTTTAATTGGATCAGGTTAAGCATTTATGGCAAGAATACTTTATAGGGTGATGTGAGGACAGAATTTCAGGTTTTCCCATGATCAGTGATGCTATGATTGATCAGTTGACTAAGGTGATAACCCTGCTAGAATTGTCCATTGTAAAAGTACATTTTCTGTTTTTTGGTTAGCAAATAATCTGTGATGATACTTGGCTGTGTGCAAATATCCTTTTTTTTCCCCAACAACCATTGAGCTAATGTTTTTGGCATCCCTTGATTACCCTTTCCTGAATTCATTATTTCATGGGAGTTGCAGAATGGTGATTTTCCTAATTCTACCATTCCTTTCACATTTATTTGCTGGTATTCTTAAAGAAAAGCTTCCCTCATTCACCTTAGATGAACTATATAATATCTCCAATAGAGGCAGGGCAAATGCCCTTTAATTATCAGTTTTCAGATTAATGACAAGGCATCGTAGTTAACACCAGTGGTAGCAAGTGAGTTTATTTCCCCACATTCATTCACTAATTTATTTGTAATGCTCTGGACTCATGGATTTTTGCAGTTCTATATTTTATAACCTTTTATTTCTTTACAGTCATTCATTCATTCATCTATTTAAGTTGCTCAAATTGTTCCAAAATTGATACCTGAGAGCCCCTCCAAGTAGGTGCCTATATCCTTTTGTCTCAGGCTCATAACTTTGATTGCTTTTTCACTTTCTGGTTGTATCCTTTTGGTACAGGATGACCCAATTTCACCTACTTTACCTTCCTCAGACCTGGAATTGGCTATTTTTTTTTTTAAAGAACCGTGAATAGTATTTAAAAACCAAGGTCTGGATACTAGGAGTTGCCTTTGCACTGACAGTGTCATGAGTTTATATTGACAGTTCACATTCAGATTTCACATATTTTTTCCTGTTTTGATTTCCTGTTTCTAAATTAGTGTGAAAATCCCCATTTATTAAGGAAAACAAAATTGTTTAAAATATTGAATATTTTCAAGCCCACAGAGAAGCTGGGAAAAAAACCTAGTACAGTGAACACCTCATATCGTCTTCACTCAGATTCACCCTCGGTTAACATAATATCTTTAAGTATGTCAGTATCATTACCACCTCTTTGAAAATCATTAATTCAGTAACATCATCTAGCATGCATTCCAAACACAGATTTCCCTGTGTCTCAAGTATCCTTGTAACTTTTTCCTTGCTTCTCTTCTAGGATCCAGTCAAGGTTCACACACTGTATTTGGGGATTGTATCTCTTTGGTCTTCCCCATTCTAGACCATTCCAATAGTCTAAATTCTTCTCTCATGCAGCAAATCTTCTGAAGAGTCTAGGCCAATTGTGTTGTAGAATATTTTTATATTTGGGTTCATTTGTTTTTCCCTGTAATTAGATTCAACAGGACACCTGAAAGGTGATGTTGTGTTCATACCAGTCTATCAGATCTGAAGTCCATATTGTTGATGTTAGGCTTGACTAGGTGGTTAAGTTTATAACCACCAGATATCTCCAATATAAATGCACATAATCTCTTTATGATTAATACACTTAATAAACTATAAGATGATCCTCTGAGACAGTATGAGTGTCCTTTTCCCCAGCTTTTAACCCAGTAGATTTAGGATACATGGATAATCCTTTCCTAAATCAGTAATTGCATTGGGAATTTACAACTGGGGTTTTCTAACTTTGTCATTCTGTCCATACTAGCCAGCATTTTTAGGTAAAGGAGCTCCTCTGACTTTTTCTCTTTTAATGGACTCACAGATTTTTTTTAATCCAGTAGTCATAATTCATTACCATTTTCATTCTTCTTGATTCCAAGTTGTCCCATATTTGGCCAGTGGGAATTCTTTGAAGCTGGCTTCTGTGTTTTTTTGAAATTACCATATTAGTTTTTGAGCATTTCCTTGCATTCTGGCACAGTTAGATGTTCCAGGCTCGCTTCATACATTCTCAGCCCCAGACCTGGAACCAGCCATTTCCCCAGGGAACTCTAGTTCTTTTTATTGGTGATAGATATTTAGAGACCAAAAGCTGGGTGCTGAGTATGCTCATTGCTACTGAAGGTCATTGTTTCTAAGACTTTTCAGTGGAAAAAGGTAGTACATGTATTCAAAGAATTACAAATTTGTAATGACAGGTCAGATTCAAATGTAACAGTACAGCTTTTTATCATAAATTCTTTAAGTTCATATTTGTACCTCTTCTCTTAGACTAAAAATTTCCATTTATTTTAATTTATTAAGATTGCAGCTGTTTGAGTTAATCTAGTGTGAGGTTCTGAAATATGGGGAAACAAAGTGAGTGAAACACAGTCTGTGACTTCCATGATTTGTTTTAATGGGTAGGAAAGAATCTGAGTATAGTAATGTTATATTTTTTTGTTTTTGAGATGGAATCTCACTCTGTCACCCAGGCTGGAGTGCAGTGGCGCAATCTCAGCTAACTGCAACCCTCACCTCCCAGGTTCAAGCAATTCTTCTGCCTCAGCCTTCCGAGCAGCTGGGATTACAGGCACGTGGCACCATGCCAGGCTAATTTGTGTATTTTTAGTAGAGATGGGCTTTCGCTATGTTGGCCAGGCTGGTCTTGAACTCCTGACCTCAAGTGATCCACCCGCCTCAGCCTCCCAAAGTGCTGGGATTACACACGTGAGCCACTGCGCCCAGCCAATAATTATAATATGTTTTGGTTTGGATTAAATGATCTTAATGCACAACATACTGCAGGAACTTTGAGAGAGATTTATTAGGACTAAGGAATGGAAAAATCTTCACAGGTCTTGGGATGGATAGGATTTCTACATGGGAAGACTGGGAAGTAAGGACATTTCTGATTGAAGAGCAGATTGACAAGTCAGTGGAAGGGGGCATAAGGTAGAAGGAAATAAGTGTTCTATTTACGCCTGACTATAATACTCACTATTTTCTTTATATAACTTTTTCCTTGTACTTGTGACAAATATCTCACCCTGAAATCTGGAATCCCCTCTCATTTTCATCAGACAGCTTCCTTAAGATCCATGGAAAACCTTATTTTGGATTATTATCTTATTTTTCTGTCTCCAACTTCGTTAATGGAATAATCACTGTTGTTAAAGGAGTAATCACTGTTGTGCACCTTACCATAGCTCCCACATCATCTCATTCAATCATATAAATTGTTGCTTCTATTCTATGCCAGTGACTTGGAAATCAGATATGTAGTTTGTTAAGTTTTAGTGTAAGGTAAGAGTAAGTGAACCTGGTGTGAGATCTCACGTGATCTTCTAGTAAGTTGAATGCCCAGGCTCCAGTAGTATGTGCTTTGGGCATGTGAAACTCTGCCTAAACCTTTTCAGCTGAATGGAGCTTTTCTTCTCAGTGGAATTGAGTTCCACATTCAGTATCAAAAGGTGCCAGTGAATATTAGTTAGAGAATGAGTGATTATCTAAAACGTCTCCAGGATCTCTTACCCTTGTCTTAGAATTAAATAAATTTAAAATACCTTTTTTTCTTTCCCCTGCAGAGCTTCAGTGAAGATGTGTTCCAGTCTGTAAAGTCTTTATTGCAGAGTGAGAAGGAGCTATGCAGTGTAACACCAGAGGACTGTTTACAGCAGGATGAGCATGCCAATTTAACTGAGGTTTAACATATTACTTTCTAAACCCTTTCCTAATAATGCACAGCATATTTTCATGCATCTTTGTAGGACTCTATGATCTATTTTTAAAATGCCTAAAATCTCTATTTGTTGTTACATGTATCAGAAGAACCCGTTTTATGGGCGGGAGAGGGGAAAAAAAAAAGAAGTACCTGTTTTAAATACTGGCTAAAATAATTTTCTTAATTGACAATGAATTCAAACAAATGAGCACATTTATTCTATGCAGAGTACTAATTGGATATATAGCATTATATTAGATGATGCCTACTATATTCAGTAACTGGTACTTTAATATGAATTTTTCTACTCTGAAACATAAAACAAATGCATGTTTCTTATGTTGATTTTTTGGGTTATTTTCTTGACTGTTTAAATTCAGTGCTTTGATTAAAAATGAAAAAGTAGTGAGAAATTTATCTTTAAAATTAAGATACTTACTCTGTTACTTGAGGATAATATACCTTGCTCACCTATTTCTCTGCTACATCCAGTGTTTCAAATCTTTGAATTTATTACTATAAAAAGAGTAAGATCTTCTTCTATAATATATCTGTACTTCATCATCACATTTGTTACCAAATACGAGATGTATTAGGTCATTGCAGCTCACAACTGATGAATATTTGAAGTTAAAACATTTTATTTTGAAATAAGGGTTCTAATAAAATCGTGGTTATAGATAGATGCTCCTGGACTTACGATCGAGTTACATCCTGATAAATCCATTGTTCATCAAAAATATTCTAAGTTGAAAATGCATTTAAGACCTCATAAATCCATTGTAAAGTTAAAAAGTCACAAGTCCAACCATCATAAATTGGGGACTGTATGTACTCTCTTTCGGGTGGATGATTTTTTTAATATTCCTTGAGAAATTCTCTATTTGACGTCATTTCATAGGAAGATGAGCATATGTTTTAGGCCTGTAGTGTTCTGCTGCCTCATCCTCTTCTTTTTGTGTCAGCTTAATTTCACTATTATTTTCTTTGCTAACCTTTTTCATTTTACTTTAGCAAAACCAAGCCACTCTTAATCTACTTGGTTGTTTCCAAATAAACAGTGGCAGAACATAACAGGCCTAATACATATGCTCATCTTCTATGAAATGATGTCCTGTGTCCTGTCCTCCAGCGGTTTTCCAGCTCGGATAGGTCGCAGTGCTTTTCCAAGCCCACACTCCTTGGTGAGGCCTTTCTTGACCAATGGGAAATATAAAACTCCCCTGGCATCTTCAAAACCCTATGCCAGCTTATTTTCTCTTTTGTATTCAGTAAAGGAAACTTGAAATAATAGATGGAATTTCTGTTCCACTTCTTTTCAAATAAAGGAAGGAAATTAGTTATTTGCCTATCTGTTATTGAGTGCCTGTAATGTGCTAGGCACTTTCCTCTACATTATCCAGTTAACCTCACAACTATGAGAGGGAAGTTGTATTGCCTTAAGTTTTATAGATAAGGAGACAGGCTCCTAGAGGTTAGCAATTCACCTAGATGCCTAGAAGTTAACTGTATGTAACACTTACGTGAAGTAATAGCCATAATTAATCAGAATACAGATCTCAGAGTAATATAAGATTCTGACTTGCTTCTGAATCATCAGAAATAGATTGAAAATATATTCAGTGTTGCTATATATTCTGACTATACTATTGTCCCCACATTCTTGAGAATCGATTATTAATATTGCTGTCATTTAAGTATTGTATTTTTTTAGCCACAGTGGTTGCTTAGTGGACAGTTTACTACACTGTCTTTAAATGGAAAAAAATGTCTTACTATGATGCCAAATACATAGAGAATATAAATGTAAAAAATAACACTTTTTCCGGTTATAAAAGTAGTATATATATATTTTTTCTTTTCTTTTTTTTGAGACATAGTCTTGCTCTGTTGCCCAGGCTGGAGTGCAGTGGCGTGATTTCAGCTCATTGCAACCTCCACCTCCAGGGTTCAAGTGATTCTCCTGTCTCAGCCTCCTGAGTAGCTGGGACTATAGGCATGCACCACCATGCCTGGCTAATTTTTTGCATTTTTAGTAGAGATGAGGTTTCATCATGTTGGCCAGGCTGGTCTTGAACTGGCCTCAATTGATCCATCCACCTCAGCCTCCTAAAGTGCTGGGATTACAGACATGAGCCACTGCACCTGGCCAGTATATATTCTTTGTAGAAAAATAAGAAATACTCAAAGTAGAACAAAGAAAATGACTATCATTGATCTTATGACTTAGGGAAAAAATGCAGAGGGGAAAAGAGTGGGAAAAAATAGCTCCATCATCCAGAGTTAATCACTGCTTATAGTTTGGTGTATTGCCTTCCAGTATTATTTTCCATACATATGTTTTTAAAAATAAGGTTGAAATTGTATGCATGCTGTAAGTCATTTTTCTGTGACTTGTCCTTTTTACTTAATAATGTGACAGTTCTTCATGCATTAGATATTCTTTAGAAAGTCTGTTTATATAAAGTTCTGCAGAGTAATCTCTGCATAAGGATATTGAAGGAAATAAATGGTGGTATCACAGAGTCAATGAAGAAGTAGCCTCAGGAGTCTACCCAGGGGGAAGGCCTCTCTGAGGAGGTGACACTTGCATCGAAACTTGAATAATGAGGAGAAGCCAGGCATGTAACCATCCAAGAAAGAGAGATCCAGATTGAGGGCGCCACTGTGAAGTCCTTTGCAGGAATGTACAGGGCGTGTTCCAGACCCAGAAAGGGGGCTCGTGTGTAAGTGAAAATGGTAGAAGGTTGAAAGCATTAGGTAACCCCACTTAGGATTTTGCCATGGGAAGCATGGAAGAGTTTGAATAGGGAAGTGGCATGGTAATAGGACCAGGTGGGGGAGGATTGTACTAGTGTAGGTGAGAAGGGTGGCCGGGGAATGGAGAGAAGTGGATGTATTTGAAATATGTTTTGGGGTTAGAATTGATTGAACTTGCTAGTGAGGGAGAATGGATGAGGTTTAAGAACTGCATTTTGGAGCCCAATCTTTGGTGAAAATATGTTTGGCCCATCTTTGAAAAAAATCCTTTTCAAGGCAGACAGCATTTTAATGCTTTGTCTGTTTTTTCCTGTTTGTCAGCTCTGTCACCAGCCTGAAAGATTTAAAAATTCAAATTAATGGAGGTTTATTTGTTCTTTACTCAGGTCACATTTCTGGGTTTTAATGAAGAGACAGATGCTGCTCATATACAGGTATGGTCAATTTTAGCATTTTTACTGAGTATTCTTGTCATGGAAATCAGCTTTAGGTTTGACCACAAAAGTCATTTATCTGAGAAGGTTGCAAACCGCAGGCTGACTTTTTCTCCATTCTGTGTATAATATAGAATGTATGACTTGTTTGTTTATTTTGATGGCTTTAATAATTTTGACCTTAACTGTAAAAATTCTTATGTTTTTAGTTAAGATTGAGTTAAATTTAAAAGGTAAGATTTGTAAAAATTAACAATTGGCCAATGCAATAATTTAGCGTGTTTGATTTAGGCAGTTATTGACAGAGGGACTGATATTTGAGATTGGGATCAGCAAAGGAAAGCTTCACAGTTACATAAACAGTGGTTGAAGTTCCTGTATATATGATAGGCATGCTTTTCTTTTTCCCTCGTGTTGCTTCTTAAAAATTCGTGATTTCTACATATTTCCTTTTGTGGCAGTAAAGTGTCTCCTCATAGAGGAGGAAATAACATTTTTTAGGTGTTTCTGAATAATGCATATCAGGTGATTATGGACAAAAGCTCTGCTGTATATTTTGATTGTGGCCTTGCTTGAAGGAAATAATTTGGACAGAAGGAACAAGAGAGGATATATTCCTGAGAACATACATAGCTGGAAAGAGAAATATTCCAAGATATTTCTTTAATGATGTTCTTCTCCTTTAAGAGTTATTGATAAAACCATGTTTATAATGGAAAGTACTCTACAAAGGGTCAAAGACTTTAATAATTCTTTAGCTGGGTAAAATATTTGTGTATAAAGGGCAAACAAGAAGAAGAAATAAAAGCAATTTTCTTTTCTTTTAATCTTCATTAAAATTATCAGTTAAAGTCTAATACAATACCTTGGAGAGGAAAGATAGAAAAACGGATTATATTGTACAGAGCTAAAAAAAAGTTTTTGGGATGAACATTCTCTAGCAAAAAATTTTGTATGAAAAAAATTTCATAAAGTTAAGTAAGACCTATATGTTGACATTGCTAAAAACTATTAAATGCTTAATTGTCATGGATGTGTTAGGTACCCTGTAAAATTTTTTTTATAGCTTGATATCAATACATTTTAAAGGCTACAGGGATAGCCAGTATTTAATAATTTTAGTATATTTTATTTTTGAATTTTTGAAAAATTATCTGTGAATAATAAACTATATATGTTAGCTATTATGAACCAGGAAATTTACTAGCCAGTAGACCTTAAAATTTTTGGATAGGGTCCACATTATAGGAACCTTAACAAAAGTGTTACTCTACAGTGTTACTTACTGTTATTATTTTAAATTAGGATTTAGCTGCAGTTTCTTTGGAACTTCCAGATATTCTGAATTCACTCCACTTCTGCAGTCTAAATGAAAATGAAATTATTTGTATGAAGAATATAAATAAACCATCAGATACAAGCAGTGATCCTCTAAATCAGGTAACTTTTGTAGATAATTTCTAATGAGATTTTTAGGGCAAATTTTACTATATTTGATAAAGATGATTAACCTTTTAAATGCTTGGATGACATTTTTTTAAAATGGTATCTCAAGGAAATATGATTAATAAGAAATCTTAACTCATGAAGCATTGGTATCCCTGAAGGATATAATAATTTTGATCATATCTTATAAATTATATTTTTCAACTGTGAAGTTCTATAGATGGTATGCAAGTACATGTTAACTTTTTCTGAAAATTTGTTATTTCTGGATTTCTTGAACTACTTATACCTTTGTATAGGCTACAGTGACTTTTCCCTATTATGGCCAATTTCAAATTTGTATAAATGTTATGCTATATGTTTTAGAGAATGTACTTCAGTTCATTTTCTGGTTTAAAAAAATTCCATGTAAAGTGGACATCTGATGTGTTCTTTATAAATAAAAATGTTACCATTTCTTATAGGTGGTTAGTTTAATAATATTCAGCATTTAGTTCTTTACCAAGTATGATTTTGTTGATAATGCATCAGAGAAAATGCTTTGCATTCTAAGAGAGAAGACATATACAATTGAACCAGAAAGTTTAAAATTTGGATTATTTTAGTTTTAAAAAAACTGCTGTGTTGTTCTTTATAAGGTCTGCCAATAAAACTAGAACTGCTTGCCTCATTTCCTTAATTATGTTCTTTATTCGTATTTATTTTGCTTTATTTGCTACGATATAAGGGGTGATAAGCTATTATATTTGATTTCTAGTTTTTTGAGTAAATCATTTCATCAGTATTTACTTGAAAAAAGTAGTTTGAGGGGGAAAATCTGGTTACTTGTATTTTTAAAGCTATAAACGTTGTAAGTTGTAATACTAGGGAAATTTAAGTAAAAAGAGTAGACTTTTAACAATTGTGATAGGAAGGAAGATGGCATCATACTTGAAACTACGGGAAAATGGGATTAAAAATAAAAGAAAATAGAACTTGGTTGCTGCCGCCAGACAATTTATAATAGTTAGTGAGATAGGTGAATGATTAAGGAAAATCATAGGGCTGTACAGTAATACAGGAAAACATAATTGCTCAAAGGAATGGATAGTTAGTAAGTTTCATAACATTTCAGGAGACTAGGTAGAATTTGAATACCTGGATAAAAGAAGATGGGAGAAAAAAGGACTGGAAAGTGGAAAATGTAGAGAAAGAATAAAGAAGTAAACGTTACAAAACCAAGGAGCTTTTCAGGATGCATGAATTTCTTGTTTGTTTTTTTTCTTTGAGATTGTCTTATATCTAGGCTTTACTTCATAATGTTTTGTTTTTGAAATTAAAATTGTTTTTATTATCTTTTATCTTTCCAAAGAGTCATCCTTCTGGAATGCTTTGTGTCATGAGAGTGTCACCTACATCACCAAGACTTAGGATTGATTTTATCTTTAGTCTCCTAAGTAAATATGCTACTGGTATAAGGTACACCTTGGACACATTCTTGCATCAAAAGCACCAACTTGAGACCACTGATGAAGATGATGATGATACTAACCAGTCTGTGTCATCCATAGAGGATGACTTTGTCACTGCTTTTGAGCACTTAGAAGAGGAAGAGACTTCAAAGCCATGCAATGATGGTTTGTTTTTCATTAGACTTTTTCGTAAAATAGGGAATTAAAGTTTTTCAGTTTTGAAAATTTTAAGGCAGACTTGTTCAATTGAAATTTATGTTGAGATTTGGTTCAATTTAAACCTTTTAACTTTTTTTCTGATTACCTGAGGAAATTCCTTATGATTTTTAAGTTCATTGTAATCTGGTTTTCAGTTTTGCTTATTTCAGGTTTTCTTATTTAGTTGGTGCTATTCACGCACTGGTTACATCATTAAGTGTCTGGAACATTCCTAGGTTCAAATTTCAGAAGAGTTAGCTGGCAGAGTCTCCACAGTAATTTTTCTAACATGCATGACAGCATGCAAAACATACCATAGACCAGGTATCCCTAGCCATAGAGTAAACTGAAATTATTTTATAAAAAGTATATTTACTTTCAAATGTTACTTGGGTGAATCTTTCTGTTAAACATAGTTTAGAAGATACACATAAATATTATATGTTTAAAGTCAGTTTATTCCATGGGTTTAAGTTAATTTCCAAAAAGTTTTGTTCAAAAATAATTTCACCATTTCATTCTTTTCCTACAGGAATGAACATTACTGTGCTAAGGAGCCAGTGTGATGCTGCTTCCCAGACGATTACTGGTCATCATTTAGAAACCCATGATTTAAAGATTCTCATTAGCTCTGGACAGCAGAAGTCATTGGCTAAACCCTCAACTTCCTCAGTGAATGTCCTGGAACATAAAGAACTACCTTCTGTGAAAACTTCAGTCACAACATCAATTTCAGAGCCTTGGACCCAAAGGAGTTTCTATAGGTCATCTAATGCTTCAGATAAAGATAGTGATTTACAGAAAACATTTTTTTCGTCTTCTCCTGCCTACTCATCTGAATCAGAATGTTCAAGTCCAAGTCCTGTTATTTTCTTGGATGAAGAGGGATATCAAAAAAGCTTAAAAGCAAAACTTGAGCTGCCTAAAATTCCTGTGATGAAAGATGATATAGAGGATTCAGACTCAGAAGTAAGTGAATTTTTTGATAGTTTTGATCAGTTTGATGAACTAGAACAAACTTTAGAGACTTGCCTGTTTAATAAAGATCCCGTCATAGGGAAGTCATCGCAGAAGAAAGGGCACAAACATGGAAAATCATGTATGAATCCTCAAAAATTCAAGTTTGATCGTCCAGCTCTCCCAGCTAATGTTAGAAAGCCAACTCCTCGTAAACCAGAATCTCCATATGGTAACCTGTGTGATGCTCCGGATTCTCCTCGCCCGGTGAAGGCATCGGGGGAAGATAGTGGTTTATTTAGTCCTATTCGATCCTCTGCTTTTAGTCCTCTTGGAGGCTGTACTCCAGCTGAATGTTTTTGCCAAACAGATATTGGTGGAGATAGGATTCATGAAAATCATGATTCTGTTTATTACACCTATGAAGACTATGCAAATAGCATTTCATGTGAAGTACTAGGCTCAGTTCTTCGTACCCAGCATACTAATGCCCTATCAAATATTAACAGTATTAAACATGGAGAAAATAAAACTGTAACTTTTAAGCATGGAAGCCTTGATCAAAAAAATAAATCTAAAAATAAATCCTTAATGATTAAAGATAGCATCCAAAAATTTGCAGCAGATCTTGTGGAAAAAAGTTTTGGCAGTGCGTTTAAAGACTTACAGAAAGGAGTCTCTTCATGTACCAATGCTTTGTGCCACTTAGCCGTCAAATTGACATCATCTGTTTTTCAGATGGCATTTGATGAGCTGAGAAGGCAGCGTGCATTTTCACTAAAAGAACGTGCCATTAGTGGCCTGGCTAACTTTTTGGTGAGTGAAGCTTTATCAAATGCCTTAAAAGATTTACAGTATGTAAAGAAGCAGATATTCACAAACACAGTTGCTAGGTTTGCTGCAGATCTTGCTGAAGAGCTTGTTTTTGAAGGCATCATGGAAGTGTGTCAGTTTTCATATCCTCAAACGCCTGCCTCTCCACAATGTGGGTCGTTTGACTTTGAAGACAAAGTAGTGAAGTCGTATGCAAAAGATTTGTCTGAATCTGTAATACAGGAAGCGTTCATTGAGCTATCACAAGTTGATGTGACCTTTACAACAAAGGCAGCAGTTAGTGTCTCTACGGATAATATCAAGTATGTGAGTGCAGAAAGTGTAGTGCCATCGACACAGGCTGTCACGTTTTCCCCTTCTTTTCACAATCAAGCAATTATGGTGACAAAACCAGTGCAGGAATATAAAAAGGAATACACAGTGCAGCAGGCCTTGTTTTGTACTTCTGGAATTGTTACTTCTATACCAGTGCCCTTGGCAGGAAGTGCCCTTCTCCCATATCATATTTCATCTACTGCATGTCAGGCCAAGGCTCATCTGTCATCTGATGATAGTAATTCAAATGGTGATTCTGCCCAAGTGCATATTGCCGCAAAAAACAGAGAAGATAAAGCAGCTTGTCTCAGAAATATTTGTTTACCTTCAGAACACAATCCAGGTAATCAGAATGATTTTAAACCAACTAATGATGATACTGAAATACAGAGTTCCTCAAAATTACCAAATGATCCTGCAATTATTAGCAACTTTTCTGCAGCAATGGGGCATACGATAGTAAATGAAACTTTAGAGTCAATGACATCATTGGAAGTTACAAAAATGGTTGATGAACGTACAGATTATTTAACTAAATCTATAAAGGAGAAAACCCCTCCATTTTCCCACTGTGATCAGGCAGTGCTGCAATGCAGTGAAGCTAGTAGCAATAAGGACATGTTTGCTGACCGGTTATCTAAATCTATTATTAAACATTCCATAGATAAGAGCAAATCAGTGATCCCAAATATAGATAAAAGTGCAGTATACAAGGAAAGCTTGCCTGTTTCTGGAGAAGAATCACAGTTGACACCAGAAAAGTCTCCCAAATTTCCTGACTCTCAAAATCACTTAACTCACTGCTCACTTTCAGCTGCAAAGGATTGTGTTCCAGAATGTAAAGTTTCTATGGTTCATGGATCCTCCCTAGAGACACTGCCATCTTCTCCGGCTGTGACAGGTCAGAAATCTGACTTGAAGGAATCTGCCAAGGATCAACCACTGAAAAAGCATAACTTGAATAATACATCGCTTGAGCCCTTGTCTTTTGGACAGGAAAACCCCTTTCCTCATTCACATACTTTCTCATCTACAGCACTTACCTGTGTAGATGGTTTGCATGTGGAAGATAAACAGAAAGTCAGAGACAGAAATGTAATACCTGATACTCCTCCATCAACTCCTCTAGTACCATCCCAGGCTAGTTCTGAATGGGATATCAAGAAGTTAACTAAAAAGCTCAAGGGAGAATTAGCCAAAGAGTTTGCACCTGCTACACCACCTTCTACTCCACACAACTCATCTGTTGGTAGTTTGTCTGAGAATGAACAAAATACTATAGAAAAAGAAGAGTTCATGTTGAAACTCATGCGATCTCTTTCTGAAGAAGTTGAGAGTAGTGAAAGTGGAGAGCTCCCAGAAGTGGATGTGAAGTTGGAGCACTCAGGGAAGAAGGTTCAGTTTGCAGAAGCATTAGCTACACACATCCTTTCTCTTGCAACTGAAATGGCAGCTTCCCATTTAGATAATAAAATAATTCAAGAACCCAAGGTTAAAAACCCTTGCTTAAATGTGCAAAGTCAAAGAAGTGTGTCGCCTACTTTTTTAAACCCCTCAGATGAAAATTTGAAAACATTATGCAATTTTGCAGGTGATCTGGCAGCAGAAGTCATTACAGAAGCTGAGAAAATAGCAAAAGTCCGAAGTTGTATGCTTTTCAAGCAAAAGAAGAACAGTTGTTATGTAGATGGTGACCAAGATTATAAAGTAGAAGAGAAGTTGGATATAGAGGCTGTAGTGCACCCAAGAGAAGTGGATCCGTTTATTCTTTCATTACCACCAAGTTCTTGTATGTCAGGTCTGATGTATAAGTATCCCAGCTGTGAAAGTATGACAGATGAATATGCAGGCCACATTATTCAGATACTAAAACAGGAAGGTGGTAATAGTGAGTTGATAATGGATCAGTATGCCAATAGGCTTGCCTACCGATCTGTTAAATCAGGATTACAGGAAGCAGCTAAGACAACCAAAGCACAGTGCAACTCAAGAATGTTGCTTGTGCCAAGTTCACAAATGAAAACAAACAAGGAACTGTTAATGTTTTCAAACAAAGAGCACCACCAAGAAGCAGACAAAAAAAGACAAAGTAAAAGAAATGAAGGTTACTTTTGTAAAAATCAAACTTGTGAAAGGACCCTGGATCCATATAGAAATGAGTGCTCTGAACTGTATAGTTTTTCAACCTCTCTCGTTCACAGCGTAACAAAAGATGCTAAAGAAGAGCTGACAGCCTCTCTAGTTGGCCTACCAAAATCCTTAACAGATTCTTGCTTGTTTGAAAAATCTGGATGTGAAGAAGATAATGAGTGTCATGTTACACCAGAATTGCCTAAGTCTCTTCAGCCTTCCTCACAGAATCACAGGTTTTACCACAGCACTGGCAGTTTAAATGGATATGGTTGTGGAGACAATGTTGTTCAGGCTGTAGAACAGTATGCCAAAAAAGTAGTGGATGACACTCTAGAGCTAACTCTAGGATCTACAGTGTTCCGAGTGTCTGAGACCACAAAATCAGCAGACAGGGCCACTTATGCAGAAAAGTTGTCACCTCTTACAGGTCAAGCTTGCAGATATTGTGACCTTAAAGAACTCCACAATTGCACTGGAAATTCATCTCAGCACTTTTTCAGACAGGGTTCTCTCGCCAGTAGTAAGCCAGCTTCTAATCCAAAATTTAGCAGCCGCTATCAGAAATCTAGGATTTTTCATCTCAGTGTCCCTCAGATTCATGTTAATCTTGATAAGAAGGCAGTACTTGCTGAGAAGATAGTTGCTGAAGCCATTGAAAAAGCTGAGCGAGAGCTGAGCAGTACCAGCCTGGCAGCCGACAGTGGGATCGGACAGGAGGGTGCCAGCTTTGCTGAAAGCCTTGCCACAGAAATCATGACAGCAGCTGTCACAAATGTTGGGCATGCTGTTAGCAGGTAAGTTTAACATTTCTTTTGGTTGTTAATGATAAATGAAAAAGATAAATGTGATCCTGTATGTCTTAGGTCCTGTTCATAAAGGAATGACTATTTTTAACCCTACATAAACAAAAGTTTTCCCTGTTGCATTTTATGTATTGTTTCATATCCTACACATGACTTTTATATATTTTGGTCTCCTGATCCCTTTGGAGGGAAGGTGTTATCCATTTACAGAGCTGGAAAATGAGGGTTGGAGAAAATAATCACCTTATCCAAGTTCATAGAGCTATGAAGTAGGTAAAGTTGAAATAAATAAATAGCTAGAGAATTTTATATAGTAGTCCCCCCCTCAATTTTGCTTTCCTCAATCTGAAAATATTAAATGGAAAATTCCAGAAATAAACGATTCATAAGTTTTAAGTTGCATGTTCTGAGTAGCATGATGAAGTCTCACGCCATCTCACTCAGGATGTGAATTACCCCTTTGTCCAGTTTATCCACACTACATGTGCTGTTCAGCTATTAGTCACTTAGAAGGTATCTCAGTTATCAGGTCCACAAACCTGGTGTGTACAGGGCTTGATGCTATCTGCAGTTTCAGACATCCACTGGGTGTCTTAGATCATATCCCCCATGGATAAGGGGGGACGATTCTATAGTAAATGTAGAATATTACTATATTAATTTACTGTTCTGAGATTAAATTTTTGTATACCTTTCTTCATTCACAAGGGTAAGTTTTCTCATAAAGACCATGGTTAAACTGCTCTGAGGAAGAAAGTGAAAATTCTTTATATACTTACACCATTTCTCTTGATTGGTTCACAATCTAAGAGGACAGTCCTTTCTGGTAGTCCTACAGTGTCCTGTTTTTCAGTAGCTATCTCTTGTGCTCAGTGATTTTTTTTTTTTTTTTTTTTTTTTTTTTTTTTTTTGAGATGGAGTCTCTCACTGTTGCCCAGGCTGGAGTGCTGTGGCACAATCTCAGCTCACTGCAACCTTTGCCTCCCGGGTTCAAGCGATTCTTGTGCCTCAGCCTCCCTAGTAGCTGGGATTACAGGCACCCACCACCACGCCCAGCTAATTTTTATATTTTTAGTAGAGACAGGGTTTCACCAAGTTGGCCAGGCTGGTCTCGAACTCCTGACTTCAGGTGATCTGCCCACCTCAGCTTCCCAAAGTGCGGGATCACAGGCGTGAGCCACCACAACCAGCCATGCTCAGTGATTCTTTAATAACAACTTAGTTACAGTTTTTTACTTTAAACCTTTTTTGTCCCTGAGACATATCAGGACCAACTTGTGTTATTAGTTGATAGGATGATATTTGTAAGTCCTGCTTGAAAGAGAAAATGCTTTAAGTTGAGGTGGAATTTAATTGAGTCACATGATATTCCAGATTTTTGAGTAGCTTCTGTTAAAGCCGTGACATGGTCTGCCTCTTTTCTTATCCATCTTAAAATAGGGAGATACAGCTTGGCCAGGATTCTTGGATCCAATTGCTCCATAGCATCTACTTGAGATGAGAGATACTGTTGGTTTCTGGTGAACTAGGAGAGGTCTCTATTTGCCCTAATCAGGCAGCCTTCTTTCTCCTAGACCAGGGCTTGGCAAACTACAGTCTGTGGGCCAATGTGGCCTACTGGTTGTTTTTGTATGGACTGCAAGCTAAGAACAGATTTCATTTTTTTTTTTAATGGTTGAAAAAAAATCAAATGATATTTTGTGATGTGGAAATTATATGAAATTCAAATTTCAGTATTTATAAATAAAGTTTTATTGGGACACAACCATGCTCATTCAATTACATATTTCTGTGGCTGCCCTTGTGCTAAAATGGCAGAGTTGAGTAGTTGGGACAGAAGCTGTATGACCAGCAGTGCCTATGTACTTCCTTTTTGGCCTGTATTAGTTCATTTTCACACTGCTATAAAGATACCACCTGAGACTGAGTAATTTATAAACAAAGGAGGTTTAATTGACTCACAGTTCTGCATGGCTGGGAAAGCCTCAGGAGACTTACAGTCATGGCACAAGGCAAAGGGGAAGCAAGTGTCTTCTTTACAAGGCAGCAGGAGAGAGAGAGAAGGGGGAGCTGCCAGACACTTTTAAAACCATCAGCTCTCATGAGAACTCCCTCACTGTCATGAGAACAGCAAAGAAGAAGCCGCCCTTATGATCCAATCACCTCCCACCAGGTCCCTCCCTGGGGGTTACAATTTGAGATGAGATTTGGGTAGGGACACAGAGCCAAACCATATCATGGCCTCTTATAGAAAACAATTGCAAACCTGTGTCCTAGATCCACATTTTCTTTTTCACTACATACCAGTTCCTAGTATGATGATAAACATAATAAATGGTTAATAAATATTCTCATGAATAGGTAATAAATTAGGCCTTTTTACAATTGAAATAATTTTCCTCATACAGGTTGCTTCAGGCTATTTTACTTTTTACTTCTCCTCAGTTCAGTCCTGTCTGCCCTACGGACCCATCCATCCCCCTTTCCTCCCACCCTCACGGGAGGAAAAGAGACTGTCCTCTAAAGTTTTTAAGACATCACTCTCAGGGGCTAGCAAATGCCTTTGTTACTGATTTTCTCAGTAATTTCCACTTTCCTTCTTAGAGTTGGGTGAGTAGATAGCCCCTAAAGTTCTTCCTGTAAGCCAGTGCTGTTCAATTTCAGCTTTTTATTAAGGCTGGAGTAATTCTTTTCCTGCTTCTCTTCTTAATAATTGTGTTAGGGTTCTGTAAGTACTGACTAAGGAAAGCTGACTCTAGTGTGTAGAGTTTACGTTTAACGTTTTTTATTTCTAAAGTTAAATTTGTTTTTCAAGCTTGAAAGGAGATTCATTCAGATGGATTATTCTTTAAGGTATTATTTGGATTATTTCACCTGATGTCCCTTTTTGTTTGATTCATGAACATGACCATAAATATTTCACGAACTATAGTGAACAGAGAGGTGGCATGTGAATGCAAGTGGGAAATTATGTGATAGTACATTTTTATTTATTTTTGTTTGTTGTTGTTTGTTTGTAGAGATGAGATCTCACTATGTTGCTCAGGCTGATCTTGAACTCCTGAGATCAAGCAATCCTGCCCTAGCCTCCCAAAGTGCTGAGATTGCAAGCATGAGCCACCGTGCCCGGCTGATAGTGCATTTTTAGCCAACAAAACAATTATATTGTGAGCTATCATTCCGAGCCAAAATAACCTCACAGTCATTATAAACTCTTCTCTGGACCTCATCCTTTGGGTCATTTCAGCCAAAAACCATGAGAATGTGGCACGTATTAGGAAAAGTATTCAAAAAAACAATGTAATCTATTAATGGTTCAGAACTATAATGTGCCTATGCTTGGAATGCTCAGCATCATTCTGTATCTTACAAAATTAGAATAGCTGAAAAAATGGGGGGCAATTCAGGGGCTATTCTCGTGATAGCACTAGGGGGATACGGAAGTAAGTAAAACAGGCAAAAATCTGCATTCTCTTGGAGCTTATGTTATAGTGGAATAAGACAATAGGTAAGTAAAATATATAGTATGTCACATAGTGATAAGTGCTTTGGGGGAAAAATAAAGCAAGGTAGGGAGTTAGGGAGTTAGAGAGTGCTGGTGGTGACAGTGGCGGTGGCCGTTAGGGCTGGTTTACAGTTTTGGATAGGTAGCAGGGGAAACAATACTGGCAAAGTAATATTTGAGCCAAAAACCAAAGGTGAAATGAGAATAAGTCATGTGGGAGTCACCGAGAACAGATTTCCAGGCCTAGGGGTGGTACTGTGCATGTTTGGGAAACAACAGAGAGGCTTGTGTTGCTGAAGTGGGAGGAGTGGGCCAGGGAGAACATGGGAGGAGTGGGCCAGGGAGAACAGTAGGAGTTCAGATGGATGTTATAAGAGGGGACAGGCAGTATGTTTTAAGGATTTGGGCTCTGTGGCTTGGTGGGAAGCCATTGGAAGGTTTTGATCAGAAGACTGACATTTTTTCTTTTTATGGAAACATCACTTTGAACTACTTTGTTGAACATAAAATGTAGTTGGACAATTAAAATAGTTGAGCAGTGAATGGACTTTCTTGTGGTGATGGAATAAAAGTATAAATGCCTCTTATTGAGAAAAATGAAAGGGGTTATGATCTGTGCTCAAAATCTTGAAGAGATTTGGTTAGTTTGAATACAGGCTTGATTGACAATACTAGAATTTCTTGAACGACTTTTTTGTTCTTAAAGCCAGAAAGAGACACCTTTAACATAAATAAAAGTACTGTTTTACAAAGCAAATGATAAACTTAGGAACTTGTACTCCCCCATGGGATCTCAGTTGAAAAATGAACTGCTTTAAATAGAATTTAGAGAAATAATGCCCTAGGGATAGATCCATTGTAGATTAACAAAGTAAGTTATGGCTGTTGGTGGGTACCTCAGTTAACTTTGAAATTAATACGCTATCCTACAGTCTCTTTATTGGCAGACTCAAATAAAGGATTACATGAGCCACTGGTCTGATTCTGAACACCATTTCTTGTTTTTAACATCTTTATCATCAAATTGATAGTCTTGTAAGTTCGGAATCTGGGATGCTTTCAATTTGATTTTTTTTCTTTTTTTCTTCTTTTTAGTTCAAAAGAAGTAGAAGACTTTCAGTCAACCGAGTCTGTCGGTAGCCAGCAGATGAACCTCAGTATTGGTGATGACAGCACTGGTAGCTGGTCCAATTTAAGTTTTGAAGATGAACACCAAGATGAAAGCAGCAGTTTTCATCATCTAAGTGAAAGGTAACTACACTTTTGCATATAATTGTGTAACTTAGGTCCTCAGATCTTAGAAGCGAGCTATAAATTTACATTATTATTTAAAAATTCTAAATTTGAAAATATACTATTACTTTCAAAATGTATTTTATTATTCACAATGTATTTCTAGTTGTTTTTTTAACACTTATTTAATACAGTAAGTAGCCCAGCTAATTTTATTGGGGTGTGCCAATAGTTGATTTGAAAAATATTGCATACATTTAATTTTATGCCTTTTAAGCTTCTCCCAAACTTTTTATGAACTTCTGAGGAAAATATTTTTTTTTTTCACTTTAAGAAGGGTCCTTTTTTTTTCTTTAAAGCACAAGAAAAAGGACAGGTATCTGTAAAAGGCATCAAAGTAGCCCTGTAATTTTCCTGATATTAGTTAAAATAGTATCTTTTTGGTGGGGCGAGGGTCCTTACTTGTCCTGCTGTTAGGAACAAAATGACCTGGAACACTTATGCTTGAATGATTGAAAATATGTAAGTCAAAGCCATTATAAAAATGTGATTTTGTATAGAGCACAAGGCACTTACCTCCTATATAACTTTTCTTAGTTAACTTTGTTCATAACCATGGTGTTTGAAATATTTTATTAATTATGAGACAGTTGTTTCTTATAGTCTTAACCTTTACCTAAAGGCATTTCTGACTAACCTATAAAATTCTATAAACTCTTTATCCACATTAACTGATAACTGGAAATAATAGATACCATTTGTAGCAGAGTCTTGAGGGAGGAAAGGGTTCTCAGCATATTGCTGGTTTCAGGCATGTGTGGAAAGGACCTGTGAACCATCAGTTGAACTTAGCCCCTGGAAATGGCAAACTAGGTGTGGGAGGGAAGGCGACTCTTGGAAAAGGGAATGAGGTAGCATAAGGAAAGGAAATGGCTTTTCACCTGATAGAACAGTTCATCTCGGAGAGTTTTGTTTGATGCTTGGATTAACCTGGAAATATTAATATTTTTGTAAAGTATATTTTGTCATAGTTTATTATGGTGCTATATAAACCACCAATATTTCTTAAAATCTAGGTTCAAAAAGACAGTGTTTAAAACTGGTAGAAGCAAGTGGGGGCAATGTCACAAATCATGATTTGGCCCTTTTCTATAACTTTATCTAGAAAAGGAAACTAACATTTAATTTCTTCTCTCATTTTGAGAAACATAGGCTTCTAGGATTTCAGTGGGGTTGACAGTGTTGCCTAGGAAATCCTGGTGTTAAAATGGGAGACTGAGATGTGGGTAGAGGCTAGCAGCCTTAAGAGGACTTGTAGTCAGTTGAACCACTGTGCTGGATGTTATCTAATTTGATGAGAAAAAAGGAGTCGTCTTATCGGTTTCTGTCCTTGGTTCTGTCCTCCTTAGCATTATTTATTAATGATGTGGAATACTCATTTGTGGATGATTCAACACAGGCTGAAAAAGGAATCCCATTAACAGAACAAAGGTTAAAAAGACCAAATCAGGCTGAGGTTAAAATAATTATGTTTAACATGGATAAATGCATTTAGGCTCAGAAAATTAATGATTAATATTCGAACTTAAGTGGGGAGCAAACCTGGCTTGATGGCATTTTGTCAGAAAAAGACCTGTGTTTCCATTGACCACAATTGTAATGTGACTTAATGTAATGCTGCGTGGCATTAAGGTTCTGGCACAGAGAAAAAGATAGCGGGGCTCATCCAGGATTGGTGATGTGCTTGTTGCATATACAGTGTCCAGGGTCTCACCTCCAGAGATGAAGATTTATGAAGTCAGTGGAGGGTCCTGAGAATCTTCATGCTTGATAAGCATCGCAGATTATTTCAGTGCAGGTGGTTCAGAGACCTCACTTGAAAATATATTGATTTACAAGATATGTTGCATCTGTTGATGACAATTGCTATATATACTGTTCTTTTCTGCTACAGAGATCAAGGCAGGAGATAAAGACTTTGGTGATTTGGGCTGGGCGTGGTGATTCACGCCTGTAATCCCGGAACTCTGGGAAGCCGATGGGGGTGGATCACTTGAGGTCAGGAGTTCAAGACCAGCCTGGGCAACATGGTGAAACCCCGTCTCTACCAAAAATACAAAAATTAGCCAGGCGTGGTTGCAGGCACTTGTAATCCCAGCTACTTGGGAGGCTGAGGCAGGAGAATTGCTTGAACCTGGGAGGCAGAGATTGCAGTGAGCTGAGATTGTGCCACTGTACTCCAGCCTGGGTGACAGAGAGAGACTCCATCAAAAAAAAAAAAAAAAAAAAAAAAGACTTTGGCAATTTGAAAACACCTTGCAGTTTCATTATAAGCAGAAGTTCAGTGGAGGGCAACAACTAAAAAACACACTAATTTCAGATTTTCAAAAGTGTTTAGGAGGATTATATAATTATTTGATCAGAAAAGAACTAGTCTCTGACTGTCTTAAATATTTAGGTAGTTTGTTATTCTCTCAGGAGTTATGAATTAGATTAGGTTAAGGGATGGGGCCAGATTTGCAGAATGTTTCAGATAATTTTTGTGAGATGTGTCAGAATCGAGACCAGTCTTGATATGGCTAAAAGCTACAATAAAGCATTGCAGTACTGGACCACTGTAGTACTTATACCACTGGTTGGAGTACTCCTGTGCTAGACATAGGAAATATGAAAAGACATAAAAGAAAATGATGGAAGCAGAGTAGTGTTTCAAGAGTGAAGTAGGAAAACTCTAAAGTGAAGAAACTAAGTTTTTTTAATGTTGGGTTAATACAGAGTGATCATACTTCCCACTTAGGATAGTTTGGCTTACTTCTGCTGTTCTGTTGTAATTATTAATGGTGAGGTCTTTCATTTAAAAAATTGTCCTGGTTAGATGAAAAATGTGTACAGTCACCTAGTTAGAAGTGGCATTTTATGAAGAATGACTTCAAATACCCATTTGGAGGCACAAAGAGGGAGGGGGGATAAGGTTAGAGGGAATTTGAATTTTTAGTCTTTACTTCGTTTAGCTGTTTTTTTTTTAATGTTTATGTAATAGGTAGGTGATGGATTTTTATTATTAAGTGGAAGAATCTGTGATGGGTAGAAAAATTTTATATATTTTTTCTTTGTTATAATCATTCTATTAATAGACGTAAATAGAGTGTTTGAGATGATTAATTTTCTTTTTCTCCTTTGCTCACAGCTGTCTGTCCATTCTTTATTTGTATATTTTCTTATTTTTAGTTTATCTGACAATGAACTACATGGGTTTTAACAGTTTTATAATAGAGCTATATTTGTTTGAACATATGTTAAAAAGACCCTGCTCAGTTTTAACTTTTACTCTCTAATACATTATGATTTGTGACAGTTTGATCATGTTAGAGTGAATATAACTATGCAAATTATTTGAGATTGCTTGGAAGTTTTTTAGAACTTGAAGTAGTCATATTTTTTTGGTAGCCATATCAACATTTACTGATGTACATAAAATGATTTTATGTTTACTTTTTTAGAACCAAAATTTTGGTTTGTATAAATACTACTTTTTATAATTGCCTAGCCTAATATTGGGAAAAATAGCTGCTTATCACTGCAAACTAATGTGCTTACTAATGTTTAATAATTAGAAATGATTAGAATTTTTAAATTGCATGCTGAGGGTTTTAATCTGAAAATTTGAATTTAATTTTATTTCTGAACATGGTTGCTTTTTTAAAAAATTGCTTTGCTGCAGTTTTAGAAAATAGTTGCTTTCTTCTTCAGTTGATTAGGTAGTGTAAGACATTATCTGTATGTGGCATTTGTGACTGGCCAACTAGACAAGTGTAATGCTTGCTTAAGCCTTGGCTATTCTAGCTGTATTCTGAAGAAAATGTTTGTTATTTGCCACCTACTGAATTATACATAATATATGAAATGAAGATGATTGACATAATAGTATTTTAAAATCTGAGAACATGTTTTGCCCAAATAGTTAGAAAAGGTCTGTTTGGGACTATGTCTTTATAGAGCCTTCCATCCCATCTCCCCCCAACATCCCCTCACCCATACCTGTCACTGCTTTGCACTATCTAAAGACCTGAGAGAATGTTAACCTGTTTTTTTTAACTTTATCCAAATTGAAAGGTATTGGCATTTCACAAATTATAGTTCAAGATTGGTCCTAAGACATTAATTTTCCTGTGAAACTTACTACTTCATGCATTCATTTACTGTCCTAAAAGCCATTCTGTTAAACTGTAAAATATAAGTTTAGATCATTTTCATGATCTATTGAGAAGAAAAAAAAAACCTCTCGAATCTCTGAACTTGTCAGGCACCTTTTAGCATAGGAGTGATGGTCTCTCTCCTCTCTGGATGTTCCCCTTCATTGTGGCAGCTTCAGAACATCTGCAGTTATCAAGGACAGAAGCTGTTCCAAGGAAACAAAGATCTTTTCTACTATTCATTTTCTAGTTCAGCTCTGTTTTTTTCTTCCTCTGGCAGTAATGGTAACAGCAGTAGCTGGAGCAGTCTTGGTTTAGAAGGAGATTTGTATGAGGACAATTTATCCTTTCCAACATCAGACAGGTTGGTCCAGTCTAGAAACTTAAAAACTGATGAGTCTGTCACCACTAATGCATGATGTCATATTCTTCAAAGAATGTGGGTTACAGTGCCAGTATGTATCAACCTGCTTTTCTCCTGTATTTTGACATGATTCTGCTTGATGAATTCACATCTAATGAAAAACTTCAACTATGCTAAGACATGACTGACATCTAATTGCAAAATGTGTCACTGTTATGCATGTGTTGCTCTGCTTGCTATTTTTCATTCTACCAATTATTTCATTCAAAAGAGCTTGCTTCCTACAGGATTTCTGTTGGGTTTTTTTGTTACGTTTTATTTTTGTATGTGATTTTATTTTATATATAAGAAAAGTATAGGTAAAAAGTGTTTTTACTGTATTAAAAAATATATAAATTGCATCACCTAAACCATTAACAAATTATTCCTGGCATTTTGTAATATTCAAATGCTACATTAAATTAGTAGACTATTTCAACTTTAAATGATTTTAAATTGAATATTATTATGAAATTACATGGCACTATATATCATGGTAAGGTAAGATTTCTTGGTTGTGATAACCTTAGGGATCATTTGCTATTCAGATTTTAACATGAAATGATGTGAGAAGCAAAGCTTCCTTTTTTAATTGTCATTTCTCCCCTTTCTAAATGTCATATATCATATTGTAACATTCATTTATTACCACATTTTTAAGAATTTGTTTTGATACCATTATTTATTAAAGTTTTTTTTGTAACTGCTTCTGCTATTTTATTCATAAGTGATGGACCAGATGATAAAGATGAAGAGCACGAGGACGAAGTAGAAGGTAATTTGATTTGTTTTTCAAAGTGTTGGCATGTCTTTTGTATAAGGTTTCCTGGAAGAGTCTTCATGCATTTTCATCAGATAGGCTCTAGGTTATCTGTGTAAAACATTATAAATCGGGGTATTCTTGAACTAATTTCGTGTGTCCACTTTTAGATCCTTCGTTGAGTAGTTTTATTTGATTGCTACACTAATGAAATTGTCATTAGTGTAAAGAAATACTGGGCAGGCACGGTGGCTCACGCCTGTAATCCCAGCATTTTGGGTGGCTGAGGTGGGTGGATCGCATGAGGCCAGGAATTCGAGACCAGCCTGGCCAACATGGTGAAACCCCATCTCTACTGAAAATGCAAAAATTAGCTGGGCGTGGTGGCGGGCGCCTGTAATCCCAGCTATTTGAGAGGCTGAGGCGCAGGATTCGCTTGAACCTGGGAGGCAGAGGTTGCAGTGAGCCGAGATCATGCCACTGCACTCCAGCCTGGATGACAGAGCCAGAGACTCTGACTCAAAAAAAAAAAAAAGGAATACTTTATGAGAATTATTTGACTATTTGAGAGAAATTAATTACAATCTCTCTACATAATTATTTTCAAAATATAAAAGCTAAAATTCTTACCCATGTTATAAGATAATTTATTATAACTATGGCATATTATTTTCATAATATTTTCCTTCCAAACTGGTAACTTGTAGAACCAGCGTTTCATGTCAAACTTACGTGAGTCAGTAAGTAATATTTTTACTTACCTTGTTTTCTAAAAGATATTTCTAAATTAATTCTTCTTCCCTCCCCCAGTTCCAGTGCTTCACTCACGCATACACGTATTTGAAGAAAATACTCAGATCCTTCCTTAATGAACATAGTTCCAAGTATGTCGGTACTAGATATCATTGGCCACAGAGTTTTGGACCATAGTTTGTAATCCTTAATTCATATGTTAGAGTATCTGAGTTTATTCATCGGAGTGAATTTAGAAACTTTACTTTGAAGCTGAGTTTTCATTATATTCAGGTGGTTGTTGAATTTTTTTCTTAAAGTCTAATTTTTTTCTTAATTTTGAAAATACCAATAATGTCTTGTATAAAGTGCACTTATAAAAGTATTTGCACTCTTCGAGATATTTGTTTTTGAACTAGTGATATTTTAAAAATTGCTTCTCTAGAAGCAGGCAAACAGAAAATAGCTAAAAAGAATTTCTCGAAATTTACTTTATAACACCTGAATTTTCAATTAGTTTAACACGTTGTTTAGGGAAGTCACATCCCAATTTTTAAGCTGCAATCTTCAGACTTAAGATTATTATTTTTTAGTTTTAATGCCTCTGTAAGTAGACATTCTTTATATAAGGCTTCTAGAAGTCAGTTTTTCTCATCAGATATAAAGTCAAGATGGGGCAATATTTTTAGTGTTATTGATATTTGATATTGATATTCCCCACTGCAATATTTGTTTCATTCTTGTTCACTAAAAAAGTGTTGACTTTGTTTATAAAAGTTATGCCTTTTCTCAAGTAACATCTGTGAACAGTTATTCTAAAGGCTATACATGGTATAAATGCATGTGGTAAGTATTCTCTAATGAACTAGCGATTGCTTAACTAGCTTTACTGAGGAATGATTAAGAAAAAAGAAGATACGAGTTAATGTAAATATGAAATTTATTTTGAAAAAGATTACTTTTGGTACTAACCAGGCTGTTAAAGATTTCTTTTGTAGTTGGTAGAAATCAGGAGATTAATTGTATACTGATATGTCATTACTGAGCTTTTGAGATTATAGGTATTTCTCATTATATAGAAAGTTACAGCCAACTTTAAATTTGTTAGAGATTGGTAAATTAGGAGATAGATTGGTCTGGATTTATAGAAAGATTCAAAATTGTGGAAATCCTAAGGCAACAAACTTCTTTTTTTAAAAAAATAATTTTGTAGTTGCAGGATGTCAGTCCCTCCCCTTTTCACTAATGGTTAGTGACTTCTCTAAAGAGAGAGCCGTTTGGAGGTTCTTGTAGGCCAGGCAGCGAGGAGTCCTGAACTGAGAAAACACCAGCAGTGCAAAGAAGCAGTGGGGTAGTTAGCTTCTAGCCCCCTGAACTCCTCAGTATTGCAAAAAGGCCCAGAGACCATGCCTTGTACCATGGTATGCCAAACCTATTTTTGATTGAGAGTGTTTGAGAAAGGAGAGGGAAAAGACAATACATTTAGTTTTAGAGAGTAATGTGGACCAAATCTTTTTAACTGAAAATTAGGGACCGACACAACTCCTAAAAATAATTAATAGTGGTCTAGAATGGCCTGCAAGCTGTAGCAGAGAATCAGAGATATCTGTCAACAACCTTTCCATTACTGGTACATATTGGCATGATGTCTGCCAGCATGCCCTGGTGCTCACCTCTTGTGGTGTGTGTTAAGGGGTGGAGGGGTCCTGGTCTCAGCACTCCTTATTGCTCAGGTATCATTAAGCAGCAGGAATGTTAAACGCATGATATTGGCCCATAAGTCATTATTTCCATCAACAGAGATGGATCCCTCTTTGTGATGAAAACATAATTATCATAAAAAAAGAAAATAAATTTGAGATAATCTTGATACTAGAAGTATACCAGAAAATTCCCTGATCTGGCTTTTGGGTGTAAGTGGTTGCATATGGCATTTCCCCTCACCTGTCTGAAGAATGAGTGATTTAAGAGCATGGAGCCAGACTGCCTCTGTAAATGTCCTGGCTCAGCCACTTCCCCACTGGAAGACTCTGGGGCTGTCTTTGCCTCAGATCTCTCACCTGTAGAATGGAGACAATAATAGTTTCTACCTCTTAGAGTGGTTGTGAGGATTAAAGGAGTTTGTACATATAAAGAACTTAGAACAATACTTAGGATGGAATATGTGCTGCACAAATGTTGCTGCTCTTCTTTATTTGAGATTTTTGGTTTTTTGTGGGTTTTTTTTGTTTGTTTTTTGAGACAGAGTCTTGCTCTGTTACCCAGGCTGGGTGGTGCAATCTCGGATCACTGCAACCCCTGCCTCCTGGGTTCCAGCGATTCTTGTGCCACAGCCTCCTGAGTAGCTGGGACTACAGACATGTCCCACTACGCCTGGCTGGATTTTGTATTTTTAATAGTGCTGGGGTTTCACCACGTTGGGCAGGCTGGTCTCGAACTCTTGGCCTCAAGTGATTTGCCCACGTCGGCCTCCCAGAGTGCTGGGATTAGAGGCCTGAGCCACCATGCCCAGCCTCATTTTTATTTTTATTGTAATGATAGCTTTATAGTTTTATTTTTCTCTCTAACCCACTGGTCATAATTTATATCAAATTATGGCATTTATAGAACTTGAATTCAGTATGTTAAAATGGTGTTTTATATTTTTGCAATCAATAAATGAACAAAGGTATTTCTTTGTTTTACATTATTTTGCTCTTTAAAAGTTTTAGTTGAGGTTATGGTGTGGTTAGAAAAAGATGGATTTTTTTTTCACCATTCATTAGGATCCTAAGAAACAGAAAATATTTGTATCTACTTGACAACCAGAGTATTGAGAGTCAAATTGATGAGTTTTACTTTATATTGTTTACATTTAAATATCAGGTTTGGGGCAAGATGGAAAGACACTGCTAATTACGAATATTGACATGGAGCCATGCACGGTAGACCCCCAGCTAAGGATTATTCTTCAATGGCTCATTGCCTCTGAGGCTGAAGTTGCAGAACTTTATTTTCACGACTCTGCAAATAAGGAGTTTATGCTAGTAAGTACCTACCTTACAGAGTGTGAGGATACATTTAACAGTATATGATGTTCTTGTCATGTGGTTGGTCTAACAAGATGCCTGGTGATGGCAGAGTGGTTAAATTCTTAGGCCGTACTGTCCAACAGTTTGGGTTCAGACATCAGCTCTGCCACTTTCCAGCAGTATAACCAGAGGCAGATTCACCAGTCTGTCTCATTGCCCCTAACTGCACTATGCAAATGAATATAGAATCTACCTCACAGGGGTTTATAAGGATTAAATATAATGTTAAAAAAATGCTTAGTCTAATGCCTGACATAACACTAAGCTCTCAAAGGTAGATGCTATTAATAAGCATTGTGTGTGTTCCTATGAAAAAATTGAATTATTCTCTGTATCTAATTGATTCGTAATTGTACCTAATAATTAATATATCTCTTTCTCTGATAATCCAGTTTCATTTGTATGAGAAGCTGTCATAATTAAAAGCTGATAAAAGTTTAAACAAGATGCTTACTATGTGCCAAGTACTTTATTAGTCAAGATTTTCAGTTTACAGTCTTAAGGTTTTTGTTCCTTAATTTTCTTTATCAGAACTTTCCTTTTGGTGTGGTAGAAATATTCAAATTGTGGTGATGGTTGCATTCAACTTGGAGAACATACTAAAAACCATTGACTAGGACACTTTGGGTGAATTGTGTGTTATGTGAGTTTTATCTCAAGCTGTTTTTAAAAAGGTTAAGCATATATATGTTACACAAAATTAGTTTTTCAGAATTTAACTTACAGATCTTTCAAAACTTAAGAGCTTTTACAGAACTTAGTAGAAAAAGAAATGGACAAAGGCATGTCATGAGTGGTGACAACAGGATTTATTTAAACCTATTTATTTATTTATTGTTTTGTTGTTGAAACATTAACATTCTTTAACTTAGAAAGCCATGTTTCCATTGAGGCTAGAGTGTGTATTCCAGAAAAATACCACACTATATGTTGTGGAAGGAAAATCCACATCCTTTTATTGAGCTTGACATTGTCTTTATTGTTTTATGTTCTAATTGAGGGTGTGGCAGTTGTATTTAGTTAGGTGAAGAATTTCCTGTAGAAACTCAGCCTCTGCACGCCCACACAGACTATTTGCTTGGTGAGGTTTGTGGAGCTCTGTCTCCAGCGATCCCAAAGTGTCATTCTCTGGAGGAGATGTGTTTATAAAGGGGAAGAAGGGAAAATGTTTAATTTGGGTAGAGGGGTAGCGGTTTAGAGGGGAAGACCTTGTTATAACTAAGAAACGGTATTTAATTGTAAACAGCAGGATTCTTAAGTTACAGCTAATATGGAAAATAAAAATAAAAGCTGTGTTATAAAATTGTTTTTGGTTAATGTTTGACATATCTTTGTTTCTTAGCTTTCAAAACAATTACAAGAGAAAGGATGGAAAGTGGGAGACCTCCTGCAGGCTGTGCTTCAATACTATGAAGTGATGGAAAAAGCTTCCAGTAAGCAGAGATGCAAGTCGCTGTTTGATTGGCTCTTGGAAAATGCATAGAGCAAACCCCAAACCAGTGTATTTTAGTATTTGTTTGGGGAGGGGAACAAGCCAATAAAGATGTTTAGGATAAAATTTGAATAGTGAATATTAACATTGTAAGTCAGTTGGGAGGCAAGTAAATATAGCTTTCTGAGCGCTTTGTGTTATCACTCGGTATATATAGTTCATACTTTTGTAATCTGTCAGAATACTACCTTCACTTATTCTTCTATACACGTGTGTAGTGTGTCAAGACCCTAAGAACATGTATTTGAAGGAAGGTCTAACCAGGGGGTTTTCAGGGGCATTGTCTGACCACATTCTTTTTGTATCCAAATAGTGCTGCTAGAAACTACACTGAAGTGGCTGAGGATAGGTTCCGGTGATAGAGTTATAATTTTGCTCCTTTGCAAACAAATGGTATCTAATTAATAACTAGTCTGCCATCAGAAAATAAAATTGAGGCTGATTTTTAAAAATTTCTAGTAGATTTTTGGTCTTTCCTGTTTTTAAAAATCAGTTTCATTTTCATATTTCATAGATCAGCTATTGGTAGCTTTTTGATTTCCCCAAACGATTTAATTTCTTAGCAGAAACATTAGTATTTTAGGTTTCTATAAACACTATAAGTGATAGTTTCCCCCATCCTTTCATCAGATGACATTCTTTGCCAATGCTGCCAGTCATTCTGGCATAAAAGTGGTGTGTGTGTGTGTGTGTGTGTGTGTGTGTGTGTAAAGGAGTACTTTAACCTTGCCAGTTTGTTCCCTCTTTTATTTTACTGTTTTCTTTTTAGAAACCCACTGTTAAAATTTAAAAAGGTGCTTTAAAATAAAACGCCTATAAAGATTGTGCAGTAAGAATTTTTATTCCTCTTTTTGACAATTTTGGGTTCCCAACTTATCTTACAAGTGAAAACTTAAATTGTAAAACATGTTAAAATTTTAAAAATTAATGTTAATGTGGAAATGCATTTAGAGAAGCCCAATAGTTTTTATTGTTGGATTTTTGAAAAAAACTCTACCAAGAATATGGTTTTTTTTTTTTTTTTTTTTTTTTTACAAAAATTGGGATTCCCACCTCACCCCTCCCACCCCCCGCCCGAATAAACTGTATCTACACTGTCTCGTCAAGTTATCTGACATGATCTTTCTGGGCTCTGCATTTCCTACTAGTTTGTGTCCAGAAACTGCAAATTGACATGAATAGAGGACCAAGGTTGTGTTTTGCTTTTGTCTCTGTCTCCCCTCCCTGCAACTCTCTCTCCCCTCCTCCCACTCTCTCCCTGCTCCCCCCACTCTCTTCCCCCTCCTCTTCCTCCCACTGTCTCTCACCTCCCCCGCCCCCCGCTCTCATCTCTCGCTGTGTCCTGTGTATGTGTGGGTGTGTGTGTATTTGGGTGTGTAAATGTTGATTCTTCCACTACTGGATTTTGTAATCTAGGATAAATCACTTTTTGTGGGGGCTTTGATTTTGCTCTATTACATTTTCATTTTTTCTGAGCACTGACTGTTCTGAAAGCTGCACAAAATGTAGAAGACATAGCACCTGCCAGGGAATAGGGAATAAGGGCACTTACACATTAATGTGAATTAGTAATTGTGGTATAGAAATGTTTTATAGTGAAAGATTCAAATTTGCTTTTCAAGAAAAATGCCAAAAGCTATTTAAATAATTTGAGGTTACATCGTAGGTTGTGATTTTTCTCAATTTAAGATACAGAAATACAGCAAGCCTTAATATAAAGTTTCCTGAAGTTTCTTCAAGTATTTTTTAAGGTGGAGAAATGCAGGAATTGTATAATCAGAATTGTTTCTGCCTTTAGCGTTTCAGAACTTGAGATGTGGCAGCACTGGACTGGGTTTTTTTAAATGTTAGGACTAGGAATGTTTGCTCTTGTTAATTATGAATTAATTGATTATTAAGTTTAGAATGCATTTTTACAAGTATCTAACTATCAAATTGTGTTTAGTAACTTGAGTGTATGCACAAGTTTCATCAACAGCAAAATAGAGTTTTGAATTTCTTTTAAAGTGACGATATATTATTTTGTGAAACTTTGTGTTTGAAAATGTTTATTTCTGGTTATGGTGTAATCATTCTGAGGTGAGGCTTTTCTTATTCTTATTTCCTTTGCATTTTGCTAGAGCTGTGCTGAGTTCAGCATTTTTTTATTTAACCACTACATAATGACAGACCAGTTATTAGGTATTAGCATGTGTGGTAATAATAATAGTGGAACTTCACACTTACATCAATTCAGTGCAGGGGCATAGAGTAAAATATTAAATATTGGCAGATGTGTGAAAAGAAGTGTGAGTTAAAAATATTAAATATTGGCAGGTGTGAAAAGAAGTGTCAAAATTCCTCATATAGAGAAAAGAATTTTGAGTTTAGAGCATTATCTGTTAATTAAGTATAGTCTAAACTTAACTTTCTTTAAAGGCACTTTGTGGTTTTTCCAAAGATGTTCTAGATCTATTTGGTTGCTCTATAGTCAAACAGCTCTTTTGAAGACAACTGTCTTACTTTATTACAAATTGGCTTGATGTATTTATACTGTAACATTGTAATATTGCTGTGCTGTACATTTTTGCCCTTATGAAATATGTCTTTTTCAGAACTGTTAAAGTTTTGATGTACATCGAGCTGAATTCTCTTTTTACCAGTTTCAAAACCTTCAAGTGATAATGTGGAAAAAAGTGAATGAGACCTCTGATAGGGGGTTTTCAGAACCTTGTTCACACTGAAATGTGACAGTTCTTTCATGTTTTCCTAAACCAAGTTAAAATTACATGTATATTTTGGTGTTAAGGTTGATTTTTAAGATACTTCTGATTTATACAAAAGGAATGTTTCCTTTATAAATCACAGAAGAAAATGACAATATCTGTTGGATAATTGATATAATTTAATGGCGTTATAAAACCTTTAAGAGGATTCATGGTGAATATATGTGATAACATCTTTATACTTTGAAAAATGTTCCACTTACCCTTCAGATACTTGTTGTAAGTTAATTCAGTTCTTAATACTTTAATTTTGCTCCAACAAGGGCTTTATGTTGCTGGTAAGAGAATTTATTTACTAAATGCACTATGTATAAAGTGAAAGGTAGTTTACTTATCTGACTTTGATATTAGATGGCTGACATTAGTGCACATAATGCAGAGTTTAACCTTGATTCTTCAACAGAGTCCAGATTTAAATGTCTACTTAGTTAATTAGCTGATATTCTTTCACAATTAATATATTCAATTTCCCATCAGTATATCACTTTAAATTTTATGTTTTTCTAAGGAAACTTTCCACAGAATTTTAAACAACTGATGCATCCATACTCAGGGTGTAGGGAGAATACTTTGCATTTAAAAATCCTGTCCACCTGTCACCAGCACAAGAGAATTAGAGCTTCAGTGAGAATTTAAAAAAATTATACTAAAGTAAGATGCATTTTTTCTCATTTTCAGCAAAACTCCTCTAAGCATTTACTCATTTACTGTATTCCTGCTCTGAAGATGTGGACACAGAATTAGTCACTCTTGTCACTTTATTTATTTATTGGTTTTTTTAACCATCTGTGTACATTCCTTTCATAGGGTAGAGTTGTAGTTCTAGAGGTTCTTATTTTGTTTTTGTTGTAATGTTTGAATACTATTTAATATCCGGTTTTAATATTGCTGGATTTGCTACCTTTGGTTACTTGTGCAGTGTTAAAAGTAATCTACTTTCTTGTTTAATATACCAGATACATAGCAAAAGCAGCTTGGAATAATTATAGCTGTTTATTTGGCTGTGCTCAGTTACTACATTAAGATCTTGTACTGTGTAACAGTAACTCTTTTTTGCTTTTCAGTAATTTAATATGTTCACTTAACAAAATACGAACTTTGAGATGCACTAAAATTTTGTTTTAGCAGTGGCTCAAAAAATTTCAGAAATTACTTTTGTAATTATTTGCAATTAATTGTTCTTTTATCTTACAATTGTTTAAGCCTGTGATCTTTCTTCTCCCAGCTAAGAGTTCTTCAATAAATTTAAGAAATACCTGGTCTTGGTTTTCATTCTGTAATATCTCTTTAACTGCTCTGTACTGAGTGGGACTGCTATGACAGAAGACCACGTAAGAGGACTGAACTGCTAGATCATGGTTTTGAGAACAAGAGAAGTTAGAAATATTTTCAACTGGATACTAGATTCTACCTACTTACAGATACGCCAAATGCAGACACAGTGACTTAAAAGGCTGGTTGCCCAACCTGTTTTTGCAAAGTAGAATATTATGGTTGCCTTGAATGTGAACATGGCTATGAAATTCTTCTGGCCTGGTTTGAACACTCTTTCCATAGTAAGACCATACCTCTGTTAAACCATGTACACAGGATACTTAAAAGCTGCTGGGTTTTTTTTTTTTTTTTTTTTTAATTACTAATGGATTTGACTTTGTCTTAAGAATTTTTTTTTCCTTTTAAATAGACTATTTTTAGAGCACTTTTAGGTGCACAGCAAAATTGAGCAGAAAATACAGAGCTCCCGTATACCCTCTTTCCCCAGCCTCCTTCACTGTCAACACCCCGCAACAGAGTGGGACATTTGTTACAATCTATGGTCCTGCGTTGACACACACACCATTATCATCCAGAGCCCATAGTTGACATTAGAGTTCACTCTTGTGCATTTGTGGGTTTGGACAAATGCATAATTATATGTACATAACTGTAATCTCATACAAATAGTTTTACTGTGCCCTATCTTAATGTAATTTAAGCCCAGAAATTAGGAAATGGTTTTAAAATTTTTTTTATGAATGTTTTAATATGCTAGGAAATAATAGCAAACAATGAGAAGGTTTGGTTGTAAGTGCACCCCAGTTACTAAGCAAACCAAAAGTGCTGACAAGAAGTGAGCAAGATTCCATAGATTATAATGCCAAAAAGGAAGTATGGCTCAAAAAGAATGGGAAATGTGGCAAAGGACATTTGACAGTTTTACACAGAGGGATCATATGTGATTTGTATCTTAGCTAGGACAGAGAGGAAGGTGAGGGACAGGGCTTGAATTACCTCAGATTTTTTAAAAGTGTGAGATGGAGAGGTCATTTATCTAAGGATGAATGTACTGTTGTTCGTATAATACAAAAAGAGTAAAAATCAGTGTTTTTGCGTCATTGAGTTTACAGCAAGATCAATAAAGAGTATATTTTCCACTTTTTTCTCTATCCTTTGTAATTTTATAGTCACCTCTCATTTTAACTTTTGGTCAAGGAGGGTAATACTTTAGACTGGAGAGAGTGAAAAACAATTTCAAGAGGGGATTGAAGCCCCGATTTTGACTTTAACTCATCCCTCTGCACCCCTACCCCCTTTTAAACAGACACCTAAATGAATTTGTTAAAGCACGGGATTAAAACCAGACTTCTGTGTACTGAATTCTGCCCATCTGTATGTTTTGGTCTGGTGTAGAATCTTTTAAAAATAGTTGCCAAATTTAAGATTTCACATTTAAATAAGTTTTATATTTTCATCTTCTTGAAACAATTGAAAGCTCTGAAGCAGTGACTGGGCTCTTATATGGCAACAATTTAGCAGGAGCTGAATAGTAATTGCCCCTTTAATCCCAGAGTAAGTTCTCTTTTTGCCTGTGGCATGAGTTACTCCAATTCCCTCATTTCTGTTGCCTGCTGGGGCCTTGTAGATAGTTGAGATGCGCCCACTGACTTCAAGCAGATAAGATAATGTGCTTAGAAAATCTGAACAACATTCTAGTGACTCTCTAGGGTTGCTCAAAGAGGGGAGGAACATTCTAGAAATTATAAACGTGCTGAGTTTATTGCTCCTGAGTAGAAAACAAATAGTAATTGTTAAAAGCATAGTTTTATTTTTTTTTAAGTATGTGGAGAAGGGAGAGCCAGCATAGGTTTACCAAGAGCAAAGTCTATCAGATTTACATTTCATTTTCAGTAGAGTTATTTTGACATATTAAAGGATGAGAGATACAGTATCTAGATTTTAATGAGGCATTTTTATATGGAGAGAAGGAATGAATAACTGTGGCTTCCTAACGTTTTGAGAAGCGTGTTCCCAAAGGCTTGTGGTTAATAGATCATTGTCTACCTGGAAGTCAGTGCTATGTGTCTATATTAGTTCTTGCATTGCTATAAAAACCTGAGACTGAGTATAAGAAAAGAAGTCCAATTGGCTCACGGTTCTGCAGGCTCTACAGGAAGCATGGTAGCATCTGCTTCTGGGGAGGCCTCAGGAAGCTTCCAGTCATGGTAGAAGGCAAAGGGGGAGCAGGCCCATCACATGGTGGGAGCAGGAGCAAGAGAGAAGGATGGGGGAGGTGCTACACACTTTTAAATGATCAGATCTTGTGAGAACTCATTATTGTGAGGACAATACCAAGAGGATGATACTAAACCATTCATGAGAAACTGTCCCTATGATCCAATCAACTCCTACCAGGCCCTACCTTCAACACTGAGGACTACAATTCAACATGAGATTTGGGTGAGGACACATCCCGATCATATCAGTGTCATAGGCCATTTCATGTATGGCCTTTTTGTTCAGCCATGGAATGAAGATTTTGTTGGAGTAAGCTCCTCAAGGATGTCAAAAAGCATTAGAGTATTACATAGTAACCATACTGAGGGATAATATTCAAACAGTTGAAATAAACTGGGAGAGCAGATAAGAGACTTTTGAGTCTATTTCTTCCCTTTGTCCTTTGACCAGCCACGGATTTGACATTCTCCTCCAAAGGTGGGGAGGTTCTGTGTTTACATACTGCCTTTTTATAACTAGGGCTTGAATATTTTCCTTCAAATACTGTATTTTTATGGCTTTCTTGATATAAACTTAGTTATTTCCCTGTTACTTAGTAAATTATATGAACCCGGCACTTCTAAACATATGGGAACTGATGCTAAGGAATCCTATAAGAGCTTAAAATGCTGTGGACTTTTGAGGAGTCACAAGGCTATCAGAAAAAAAAGGGCCACCAGAACCACTAATATCTACAATTAACCTCTTAACCTCTTTTCTGTTTATAGCGGGATGTGGGTGGCTGTGGCAGGTGAATGTGGATTCCAGGAGATCATGATGTTACAATAGCTTTTCCAACCTATAAATCTTTGAGTTAACTTTAGATGGCTTGTGGCAAACGCTGGGAGGTTAATTAAGCTGCTTAATCTGAAACCCAGTGGACTTCCCTGTCCTTGAACCCTGAGAAGCCATGGCTTCCAGAAGGAGGGGTCCCTTGGTTGAGTGACAAAGTGCAGTGATACAGAGCTGGTGAGACATAGTATGTGGGAAGACAGATCCAGTTAGGCCTTCATAGACCCAAATGGCTAAGTGCTCTAATAAGGTGGGGTAAATACTAGGTCTTGCATAAGTACAGAGTGCTAGGAGATGAAAATAGTCCGTGCCTTTATGGAGCTTCTTGTTTAGTGAAGCAGAGAGTCATTAAATGAGTGATTGTATACAGTGAAGTCCTCGCTTATGTCATTGAGAGGATCTTAGAAACTGCAACTTTAAGCAAAATGCCATATAATGAAATCATTATTTTCTCATCAACCTTATAATGAAGTGAGGTAAATATTTAATTACTGTTGTTTAAAGGTATTGGAAGCTAAAGACAGAGGAATCTAGTCAAAGCTTCCCTAAAGCCATTCTGAGGCTTACGCTAGGTTTGAGCTGAGTGGGAACCAACCAGACAAGGGGAGTTGGAGGGTGGAGGTGAGAAGGGCAGGTGGGGAGAAGAGGTTTCCACTAGAGAAAAGCCATGCACAAATGCCCAGGGGTACAGGACTTCTTTGGAAAACCAAAGACCAGTTTGGCTGGAGCATGAAGAGAAGCGACACATCTTGAGAAACACACATCTAGCTGGCTGTCAGCCAGGTGGTCCAAGAAAGTGTTTGTAGTTTGTTACACCACAAGTCATTGGTTTTAAGTCCAAGGCATGGCGGATGATCGTCTTCACTTGACACTATGCTTTCCAGACCATGCCTATAGAGTATTGTGTTTAGTTCCCAATACCATTTTACAAAGGACAGAGATACATGGAACCATCCACATCCATGACTGTCTAATGAGGCCAAGGAGCTAAAAATGTATTAAATGAGTTTTCAGTGAAAGACAAAGAGGCTGTTTGGCCTAAAGAAGGAGAGATGTAGGGGTAACCTCAAAACTGCCTTTAAATATATGAAGTGCTTTTAGTGGAGACAGATTGAAATGTGTGACCCTAGTGGAGGGGATAAGGTCCCATGAGGAGAAATTAGCAGTGGATTTCAGCTCGTGGTCTAAAAATTGGAGCTTTGCAATATGGGCGAGACCCCCTTAATGAAAAGGAGCATTTCTGGCCCTTGGAGAGGTTTCCGCAGTGCTGGCTGATTGCTCCTGCAAGTTTTGATAAGAAATCCAAACAGCTTATAACTTTGGATTAGGTGACCTTTGTGTTCCAACACGTCCTTTCCCACACACTACTTAATTTTTTCCACAGTCGTTTAGTAAAGTTGTTAAGAACCTGGGCTCTGGGGTCAAAAGAACTTGATTTAAAATCCCAGAGCAAAGGCCCAGGATGATGGTATCTTGGGGGATTTCCATTTACTTCTGGCAGGTGCCTGGGGGCACAGCTAGTCTTGGAGCACCTTAATTTAAATTCAAGCTTTGAGGGTTTTGGATCCCTCTGGTGGCTTGATGTGCTGCATATCCAGGCCAGGGCCTGTGTCTGGAAGGTGTAGCCCTTTGGGGTTACAAGTAGAGAGGGGATAATTTATGAGAATCTCTTTGTCGGAGGGGGTGGGGAGAACTGACTTTTGCCTTTCTGGCCTTGTGAGTCGGCCAAAATACTATCCTGTATCACAGTTTTTTTTCCTTCAGGTTTGACAAATATTCTTAGGATGAAAAGAGTGGCTTTGAATGCTCAGTGGTTTAGTTTTTGGGGTTCTTTGCTTTTGCTAGGTATTTGACCCATTGCATCCTCAGTATCTTACTAGCTGTTTAAATGAGAAGGTGTTTCTTTTTGTTTTGTTTTGTTTTGAGATGGAGTTTCACTCTTGTCGCCCAGGCTGGAGTGCAGTGGTGCGACCTACATTCACTGCAACCTCTGCCTCCCAGGTTCAGGCAATTCTCCTGCCTCAACCCCCGGAGTAGTTGGGATTACAGGTGCCCGTCACCACACCTGGCTAATTTTTTGTATTTTCAGTAGAGACGGGGTTTCACTGTCTTGGCCGTGCTGGTCTCAAATTCCTGACCTCAGGTGATCCGCCCGCCTTGGCCTCCCAAAGTGCTGGGATTACAGGTGTGAGCCACTGGGCCTCCAGATGTTTCATATTTTATCCAACTTAATTACTTCTAATATTTTAATTTACATGAAGGACTTTTATTTATTTATTTTTTTGCTTAGCTCCATGTGATTAACTGTTAATATCCTTTTAATTTTCTTTTATATTTTTAATTTATCTTCTTGAAAGGGTTATATATGCATATGGTATTAAATTCCAAAAGGTATAAGAATGTACAGTGACAAGTATCTTTCTCACCACTCTCTAGCCACCAAGCACCCCCACCACCCCCAGAGATAACCAGTGTTACCAGTTTCTGTTCTATCAGCACTGTGCTATACAGGACCTTTCAAAACTTAGATTGGCTTTTGTAACTTGTAGTTGGATACAAATCTGAAAGTTTCAAAAAACAGGAAATGACCAAATCATTTAGTAAGGATACTGGTTACTTCTAGGGGAGAAGGAGGTACAGGAGCCTCCCATGGTGCCAACAATATTCTGTTTTCTTGACTTTGGATTGTGGTTAAACTGCCCATATAGATTCTAAGCAATTCTGTGTATGTATTTCACATCATGCATGTGTATGCACATGCACACACATCTAAAAAAAATCTGCAAAACTGGTCATCTTGAAGACAACCAGAGAGAACAAATGGGTTACCTGCAAAACAAAATTGATTCACAGTAGTGTGCTCAAAGATGATGATAGAAGCCAAAAGGAAATAATGTCTTCAAAGTGCTGATTTTAAAAAAGTCAGTCTAGAATTTCATATCCTTCAAAACTATTTTTCAAGAGTGAATGTAAATTTAAAGTAATTTCTAATAGATTGAAAGAGTTTACAATGAACCGTGCTGAAAAAAACTACTGAAGGATATATTACTTTTGTAAGAAGGAAATTGAGCTTATAAGGAAATAGTAAAGAAGCACTGTTTAAAATAATAATTAAAATAGAAAATGAAAGAGAAAGAGTGAGAACCTAAAATGCAATGCAGGTTCATATAATAATTCTTGTTTACTCTCTATGGCAAGCATTTCCTATCATTGAATCCAGTATCAACCCTGTCATTATTATTTCTGTTTTTCATGTGAGAAGCTCAGGCTCAGAGGGGTTAAGTTTCTTACCCAATGAGCATAGTGGTAATGAATGCTCAGGTCTGGCAGGCTCCAATGCCCAAGTTCTGTCCATTGCACTACAATCTATCACCATATTTAGAAACAGAAATATAAAAAGATGACAATTAAAATCACTTGTAATAACTAACACATAGTGTATTAGTCTGTTCTAACACTGCTAATACCCGAGACTGGGTAATTTACAAAGGAAAGAGGTTTAATTGACTCACAGTTCAGCATGGCTGGGGAGGCCTCAGGAAACTTAAAATCACGGTGGGAGGGGAAGCAAATATGTCCTTCTTCTCACGGTGGCATCAAGGAGAAGTGCAGAGCAAAGTGGAGGAAAAGCCCCTTATAAAACCATCAGATCTCGTGAGAACCCACTATCATGAGAACAGCATGAGGGTAACCACCCCCATGATTCAATGACCTCCCCCCAGGTCCCTCCCATGACACGTGGGGATTATGGGAACTAGAATTCAAGATGAGATTTAGGTAGGGACATAGCCAAACCATATCACATAGAGATAACAATTATTTACATAGTAGTATATTTCTTTCCTGTTTTTTTACTCCCACATATGTATTTTAAACAAGTGAAATTTCCCTTGTTTCATAAATATTTGTCAAAAACATTTTAAAACCCCCACACTGACCTTTGGCCTTTTCAAGTTTGGCAATGATGAATCTGGCCATTGTCATGGCTGGAAATATCTTGGTTGGGGCTCTTTGTTCTGACTGTTATGTAGTCGGATTCTCTTTGTCTTCTTATGTGGTATTGCTTTGAGGTTCAGACTGATACAGCTGACAATCTTTACAAAGTAAGGATTTTAAGTAGATAAATGTTGAGAAGGACAACATGTAAAAAGGATCTCTGGGTGCCTTCCAGAAACCAGGCACAAGTTTTTATTGTCTCAGCTTAACTATATGGTTTTCTTCTTTCTTTGCCTTCATTCTTTTGCTGCCCGTCAGAGCTGACAGCAATAGAGGCCATTTCATGCATGGTTTCCATGTCTCTCAAAACATGGTCTGAAGAAAAAGTTGCAGAAAGAACAAATGTCCTTTTCAAGCTCTTAGTCCCTTTATTCAGTTGTTGGGTGGTCTTTTCCCTTTGCCCTCTGTCTTTAGAGTCCAGTATGTCTAAAATCAAGCTCATCTTGCCCCAGCACCTCTTCCAGGTATTCTACCTACATTATGCTGGCCATTCAGGTGTAACACCTTCCAGTGATCTCTGAGTATTATCTACCTCTTCCTCTCCATCTCGCCTCCTCTTTCCAAGAGACGAGAGAAAGCGGGGTGTTAACATGAGAGGAAAGAGAGATGGCAGGTGTTGGGGAGCAAACAGTCCTCCATCCAGGAGGGATGGGAGAGAAAGTGAAATATTAAAAGATGTTCGTAATGTGATGCGATGTAACCCCACACTCCATAGCCATCAGAAAACTTTCGCAAGGAAGGATTTACCTTGCTTCTTGGTGATTTTGAATCAGATTTATATAGTTATAATCATTACTCTTGTTATTATTTGATGCAGTAAGTTGAATATTGCAAAAAGAAGATGGCTTAGCAATGCCCAGATGACAGAGGTCACCAAGGGATGAGCCACATTTCGTGATTAAATGGTTTGCAAGGTAAGTTAAGGAAAAGCACAATAAAGCAGCTCATTTACTGACTTCATCTGTACTCATATGGCAGAATGAGCCACTCTGACCAACCCACCCGTGGGAAACAAACATTTTGGATAAAATATAAAAAATATTCCTAAATGTATTGTTGGGCTGGCATGAAGGCAAGATTTATGCAGGCCAAAAACCCAATGAAGGTAGAAATGTGCAACTGTAAGCAGGCAGTAAAACCAACTTTGGCTTAAAGGCATTTGCTGAGCCCACTGAACTTGAGCTTCAGGTTTGATTGACTGATGCGGCACGGGAGAGAGAAGCTGCATGTATTAGGTTCTCCAGAGAAACAGAAACAATAGGATATTTGTGTGTGTGTGTGTGTGTGTATCTTTGTTTATAGACTTATAGATATATATATATAGAGAGAGAGAGAGACAGAGGGAGAGATTGACTTATTTAAGGAATTAGCTCATGCAATTGCAAAGACTGGCAAGTTCAAAATTTGCAGGGCAGGCAGGAAAGTTGGAGGACCCAGAGAAGAGCTGATGTTGCAGCTTGAGTCTGAAGACAGTCTGGAGGCAGAATTTCATCTTCCTTGCAGGACCTCAGTCTGTTTTCCTTAAAGCCTTCAACTGGTTGAATGAGGCCCACCCACATCATGGAGGGTCATCTACTTGTTGAAAGTATACTGATTTAAAAAATAATTTTTTTTTTTTGAGGTGGAGTTTCCCTCTTGTCGTCCAGGCTGGAATGCAATGGCCTAATCTTGGGTCACTGCAACCTCCACCTCCTGGGTTCAAGTGATTCTCCTGCCTCAGCGTCCCAGGTAGCTGGGATTACAGGTGCCCACCACCATGCCCGGCTAATTTTTGTATTTTTAGTAGAGATGGGCTTTCACCATGTTGATCAGGCTGGTCTTGAACTCCTGACCTCAAGTGATCCGCCTGCCTTGACCTCCCAAAGTGCTGAGATTATAGGCGTGAGCCACTGCACCTGGCCCAAACTTTCAAAAATCAAAACTAAGATAATTGAAATAAAACACTCAACAATTGAGTTTACCAGCAGATTAGACATAGCTGAGAGAGAATTAGTGAATTAGAAAAACTTACCCAGAATGCAGCACAGAAAGACAAAAACGCAATATATGAAAAAAAGTTTAAGTGACCTTGAGGGAAAGGAGATTTAACTCATGCCTAAAAAGTGTAGAAGGAGAAAAAGGAGGGAATTGGGGCAGAATTAATATTTGAAAAGACGACGGCTGGAAAATTTCCAGAAATGAAAGATGATAATCCACAGATTCAAAAAAACCTAACGATTTCCAAGCAAAAACAGAATACATATTAAATTTATTAGGGAGGGCTATACATGTATTTGTCTATTTTTCTGGACTATTCAAAAAACAAGCTAAAATTCTATGGTAAAAGAGTAGAAATAAATTGCATATAAAATTCAGGATAGTGATTTCCTGATAGTGACAGTGACCTTTAAAGGTGGGGGAAGAGAGGAGGATGTGACACAGGCTTCTAAGGTACTAGTAATATTCTATGAGTTCTATGCCCCTAGATTTTTAATTTATGATCTTTCTCCAGATTGCACACATCCTTTATATACTATTTTAAAGGTATATTGTATTTCATGGTGGAAAATTAATTTAAAATATATTATTCAACAAGATTTGATCAAAGAGGTTGTGGGTGTATTAATAAGGTGGCTTCTGAAATTTTTGCAAAAATAAGAGAGAAAACTTTGAAGAGAAATAATGTTTAGGCTTGGTGTGGTGGTTCACCTATAATCCCAGCACTTTGGGAGGCCGAGGTGGGTGGATCACTTGAGGCCAGGAGTTCAAGAGCAGCCTGGTCAATATGGCGAAACCTCGTCTCTACTAAAAAAGAATACAAAAATTATCTGGTTTTGGTGGCACATGCCTGTAGTTCCAGCTACTCGGGAGGCTGAGAGGCAAGAGAATCACTTGAACCCGGGAGGCAGAGGTTGCAGTGAGCCGAGATCATGCCACTGCACTCCAGCCTGAGCAACAGAGCAAGACTCTGCTCTGTCTCAAAAAAAAAAAAAAAAGAAATAGTATGCAGGTTAATATGTTTAGGCACAAGTGAAAGTAGTTTATTAAAAAGAAAAAAAAGCCAGAAAACTTATCTGTGTCCCGAATTGCCTCCTGAAAAGCGCACATTACTTGGGTTTTCTTTTTCGCCTCTTAAAATTGGGGTAGGTTAGGGTGAGGGGAAGACTGCGCTCCACCGAGGCAGGCAGAGAGAAGCTGCTGCAGTTGCCTGTCTTATCTCTGCCTCGGTCTCGCACCCCACTCCGCCAGTCCCTATTCCCACGTCTGGACCCCCGCCCCGTCTCCTGACACAGAGGCTTGGCTATCCAAATCCCAACCCCGAGGCTGTAACTAGGAAGTGCCTGCTGTCCTGCCAAGGGACTGGATTGGAGGAGGAGAGTGCAGGGGTGGGATGAGGGAAGAGGTGGAGGAGGGGGCTTTAAGCCAGAGTTTCCAGCAGGAGCAAATACCGGCACAGGGAAGGACACCATTGGCCAGGGTATGCAGAGGAAGGCAAAGCTGCTGAATGGCCACTGTGGTCCTCAGCCATGAGTAGGGACGTCTGATGGCCTCAGAAGCTGCTTTGTGATTGAGCGTGAAGGGACAGGATCTGAGGTGCTTGAGCTCGGGGTAGGCTAAGATGGCCATCTTGGCAGTTTACCCTAGACAGTGGTGCCCATGCACCTCCCAGCCAGGCTGGGCTGGTCTTAGCGTCACAGGGCTGAGTGGCAGCCATTGAGTTCGCTACTCTCCCGAAAACAGCCCTGCAGCCTCTCCCGTGGGGTTCACTACAGGGCAGTGCTTGCCACCAATCCAGGGGTACATAGAATTTTATCACAGTGAGAAGGAGGCTTTGGGCAGAGACCACAGAAGTCCAGCGGCATTGAGGACCAACTCTGCTTTCTTAAAGCTGCAGTGTTACTTGGAGCCTCAAGGTGGTACAGCAGCACAGTCTATGGTTTACAAAAAGCCTGAATTACACTTTGTGAAAAGCTTCCTTGGGCACAATTAGCTTGACGATTTGAACTGTTTCTCAGTCGCTTGCATTCCTTGTTTCAAATAGGCTGGCTTCTAATCTGGCCTGACCTTTGAGGTCCTTTCTTGCTGGCTCATCCACCTCCATCCCCACTCAGAATCAGGAGGGCTTTCTTAGTTCTTTGGTTACTGAAAAGGAAATCCTTTTCTGCCCAGGTTCTCTCCTCAGATTCAGGCCAGAACTGCTCCCCTGTGGTCATGGGGCCTGTCTTCATAGGTGCCACCTGGACCTGTGCCAGGCAGACAGCAGAGGTGAGTTCCAGGGGGTTCCTCGGAGGTCACACTTGCTTAGGTGTGTGGAGGCTCAGGTGAGCAGACTGCAGACTGCCACCACCAGCGTCCCTTCTCTGTTTAAGCCACCTCCTTCCTTATTTCACTGATTCCCACTGGCCTCCCCTTCATATACATCCTCACTATCCTTTTTGGAATTTTCTATTAACATTTCATGATATCCATGCTGTTTAGAATTAGCTTCTATTCTAAGCATTCTCTAAATTTTACTCCAAATTTACTCTCTACTCAAATGTCACCTTAACCATATGGTATTTCCTGACCACCTGTGAACAGCAGCAACCTTCCATCACTAGTGAGCCCCTTATGTTGCTTTATGTTCCTTCTTAGCCCTTTCACCACCTGGCATAAGTATATATTTGTTATCTCTTCACCCCCAAGGACAGAAGGCCCCCAGTTTTGTTCTCTGCTGCATCCCCAGCCCTGGAACAGCGTTTGCATGTGGTGGGCACTCAGCAAATGCTGGTTGAATGGATGGATGGATGGATGAATGAATGAGTGGCTAGGGAGAATTTCACCCCTTCCCAACAGGTCAAAAGCAATGTTGTGACAGTTTGTAGTCTAGGGTCTGGTTTTGGCTGAGCCACTAGCTACTTGTAAGACTTTGAGCAAGTCATTTGGCCTCCCCAGTGGCCTATTTCTGAATCTGCACAATGAGTGGACTGGACTGCATGGGCTGCGGTTCCTTCCTGCCCCAACAGTTTTTGGTTTTATGATTATCCTCCAAAAGGGGCTAAAGCCATAAGCCAGGTGACAGACAATAGGCATTATCGGCAGGACACTTGCAAGTAATAAGCTAGCATCAAAAGATGCATTGATATATGTAGATAAACATACTTACTTCACAATCTTTAAGTCTTTAAAAATTATGTCCCTAAGAAAGTCTCAAATGTATTGGCCTTATGTTTCTATTTTGATCTCTGGCTCCATGTGTTAATGACTCTGATATTTTTCTGACAAAAGGTTTTAAAAAATTGCTATTGCTTATTTGGGTTCTTCCTAGGTTATTTCTTCTCATTAGTAACATTTCTGGGGAAAGATGTCACGCTCTTAGTGTGCATCCAGTGTGAAAAAATGTTTCAAAATAAAACAATAGTAATTTTTAAAAAACCCTCTTATCTTTGAAAAGAACCATCACCTTATGCCATAATCTTCCTCTTGCTATTTGGCTGTGGTTATTTTTTAGGATTGGTATATGTCTGGCATCTAGAAGACATTAAAATATTTTTAATGAAGAGTCAGTGCCATGTGGGAGGAAAAAATTCGTATCCTGGGATATGGGTGGAACTTCATGACAGTGATTCTGTCTTTCTTATCCAAGGGAAGAAATTTTTGTTCTTTCTGAATGAACTTGAGGGAAAAAGGCAATCAATGTTTTTCCAGTGTAACCTGATAGATTCTCCAAGTCCTCAAGTTCAAATATTTATTCTTTTGTCTTTATAATGAAAACAAAACCAAACTTGTAGTAGGCATACTCATGATCTCCCAAATTTGTCCAGGTCCCTATCCCTGGAAACTGCGAATGTGTTACTTTACATGGCAAAAGGGACTTTGCAGATGGGATAAAAGGAGGGATCTTGAGATGGGGAGATTATCATGGATTATCCAGGTGGATCCAATCTAATCTCCTTAAACTGAGCAGACATTTCCCAGCTACGGTCAGAGGACAGCACGATCAGAGGGAGAGTCTGAGATGCATCCTTGCCGGCTTTGAAGAGGGAGGAAGGGGGTCAAGGGCCAATGAGTACAGGTGGCTTCTAGAAGCTGGAAAAGGCAGGACATAGATCCTTCCTCCAGAAGGAAAGATAGTCCTGATGACACTTTTATTTTAGCCCAGTGAGACCTATGTCAGACGGAACTCCAGAACTGTATGATAATAAAATGTGTATGGTAAGGCACTAAGTTTGTGGAATTTGTTACAGCAGCAATAGGAATACATTACCTTCTTATTTGAACAGAGGCTTTGAGCTCCCCAGTGTAAAAGAAAAGAAGCCAGGCTAGGGTCTAGAGTTGTGCCCTTCAATTTGGTAGCTGCTGGCCACATGTGGCTACTGGAGCCCTTGACATGAGTGCTGAGATGTGCTGCAGTGTAGAATAGACGTCGATTTCCCAAAGATTTATTGTGAAAAGGAAAATATCTCCTAATTTAATAATTTATTCATGTTGATTACATGTTGAAATGACATTACTTTGGATATGCTGGTTTAAGTGAAATATACTATTAATATTTATTTCACATATTTTTTGAACTTTTGTTTTTAATGCGACTACTAGAAAATTTAAATCATTTGTGGTCCATGTTATACTTCTATTGGTCAGGGCTGTTCTAGAGAATCCCTAAAGATAGGAGACAGTCATTTCAACAGTAGACAGTTCCCCAACCAAGTGGTGAGTGATGAAAAAGTCCAGGCACAGAATTCCAGGAGGAGAGGTCAGGCTTTCTTACATCTTCCTGTACTGGACCATAAGCGAAGGTGTTGTATGGGTCTTTATATCCTCAGGGCCTGGCACATACTCAGAAACTGTTTGCAGAGCATCCATTTGATGTTGCTGACCCTAGAAAGTTCTTTGACAAGACACCAAAGGGTGGAAAATTAGTCTTGAACAATTGCCCTGAAGGAACTTGAAACTGTGGTCTAACAGAAAACAGGATGCAACAACTGGGTCTTTTCCCGTTTGACTGGTATTTGTTGCCCCACCCTACACCTCCTGGACACGGGCATTTACCATTTCCAGGAAAGAAAGATCTCAAAAAGAATTACAAACCAAAAGGCAGCCTTGGGTATCAGAGCCCAAATACCAAGAAGCATTCATGTAATGATTTCAATTTGGCCTCTTTCTTATCTCGGTGCCAATTTCTCAGCAATGCAGAGAAAAATGACTTGAGCTCAGAATTTGGAGATGAACTTTCCATTTGAAATGTGGGTTCTCCTCTGATTTGCTCCATGAACAAGTTAGCTTCCCTGCATTCCCCTTCGTCATGCCTGCTAAGAGGCAAGTGTTTACATTCATCAGGACTGAGTGCTGCATGGTGAGGATTAATTAGTGACTCTACTTATAATTATTTTTAAAATATCAGGAATAATTTGCCTCCATAACAAATTATCCTGGCTTGGGATTCTGGGACAGGCTTTGGGATTCTGATCAGTTGCTTCCCTAACGGCCCGACACTGACATTTGCAGAATCTGTTGTGGTTTAGCAGGTATTATAAGTTCAAATATCATATTTCAGAGTGTCTGCTATGGTTACAGGTAACTAAAGGTTACAGTTTTCCCCCCTGTATGATGTCATTTGCTTAACTCAAATGAACTTTGTGCCATTAAAAATGGGGAAACACAATTTATTTCAATGCCATTTGAGTCTGTTTTGAGGTATTGCGGACGGAAATATCCTGGTTACTGGGTTTGGATGATTCATGTAGTAGAGCAGTCTGAGGAATAAACTTTATCTTGTCCTCATCTTTATTTTTGTTTTCTATATGGAAACTAATCATTTGAGGTTGGCAACATGGATTTGGGCTAAATTTCTTCAATGAATTTTTTTCTACATTTCCCTACTTCAGACCAAAAATCTCCAACCCTAGGCTGTTTTCCAAAAGCAAACCTGCTCATGAGCTCTCTGAAAGAGTGCTAGCCTGTTGGAAATTACAGTAAGTCTCCCTCTGAGGTTGGTTAGGCTGAGAATTCATTGTATTTTGGTTAAAAACAGAGAGTGTTACAATTTGATCCTGGGAGCAAGAAAGAATTAGTAATGAAAACATTGTTGGTGGAGACTGTTGCCTGGTACACAGACTGAACTCATTTGTCTGGCCCCCATGCTGGGGCATGGTATGGGTGGCCCATGTGAAAATACACACACACACACACACACACACACCATCTGTTATGTTTTTCCTGATGCTTCAGGAAAGTCTGCAAATTAAGACAAATGATATTATCTGGGAGTAACTGACCATCTTGTCACTATGAAAATGTCATATTCATAGGAAATAAAAAATATGCCTGCCAAAAATCAGGTCGCCTAAATGAAGGGATCAAGGGATTAAATACCCATGGAGAAAATAACACAGACACACTCCAACTGTTCTATACTAGTTGATAGCAACCTATTCTAATGATATGGTTAAGATTTATAATGGCCATATAGGTTTACCTTCTCCAACCAAACTATTTTAATACTTCCACAAGTCTCCTATTTAATATTGAAGACCATCTCCTTAGCTAAAATTATCGTGCTTTAATTGACCATATATAAATAGCGGAGGGTTTTGGAGAGTACCATTAGACCATGCACAACCAAGCACAGTTGGATTGAGCCTCGAAGATGGGCATGGTGCCTCCCGCCTGTGCTCTTCCTAGTGAGTGAGTAGCTTTTTTCCCTGCACTAATCTGTTCAGTTTGAGGGCTGCTGGAAGCACTATCTTTTATTCTCTTTTCATTTTCTTTACTTCACTAGTTCACAGAGCTGGAGGCCGCAGGACTGTTTGTTACATCATCACTGCTTTAAAAGCTTATTTTTGTGAATGTGATTGTACTTGAGGGTTGTCAAAACCTGAGGAAATGTGGCCTTTGGTGACCAGCCATGGCATAATATGACAACGTTTCTGGAGTAGCCTAGCACTGGGAATGGTACCCTTGGGCCAGGCAAGTAGCAGACAGTCATTTTTGTCTCTGGAGCTGCTGGCACTCAAGCGTAGAGGAGGTAGACATTTCAATGGCCAATTGCTTTTGTATTTAAACAGATCCTGGATTTAAATAGATCCTGAATTGCAGCTTTTTAGAAGACTGCAGATGCAACTTGCAACAGAATCACCTGGTTAGCTTACTCCCCTACCAGCCAATGAGTCTTAGATCAGAGATACTGAAGCACAGCCTCTGGGGATGGGGCACTCAGGAATCCAAGTTTCTTTCAATAAACTTTAAATTTTAGAATAGTTTCAGATTTGCAAAAAAAGTTGTAAAAATTGTACAAAGAGCTCCCATATACCTCATACCCAGTTTTCCTTATTAATATCTTACATTAGGATACAGATAATATATGTTTGTACAAATGTGCAATGTAAGTAATATACAATGTACATTTGTGCAATATACATTATCTGTATCATAATGTAATGTACAATGTAAATCCTAATGAAGGATACAGGTAATGTACCTTTGTAATGTACAAATAATATCTTACATTAGGATACAGATAATGTACATCTCCCCCACTTGTTTATTTGTTTGATATCTATTTATGTCAGCATAGACTCATGAATATCAAGTTATACTCCAGTACTACTTTGTCAATCAAATGGTTCCAGCTTTGTCCACTGGGAACTCTTTCAGTGGGATCCCATGTCTCTTTGATGTATCCCCTTTCTTGTGATGTTTTTGGGAGCACTTCTGGCTCTTTCTGCCACTACGAGATGCTCCAGGAATTAACATTTTTGACCAGCTCTATCATACTGAAATAAAACCAAGATTTATCATTTTCAGCCATGAAGACCAGAAATTTTAAATGTCCCGCTTATTGTTGGATGTGGAACAAAGCTGTAAAAAGAAAAATCCCACTAAAGAATGTATATGTGTCTTCAAAATCTCTCTGTTTATTTGGTAATATCTATAGCCAAGGCACGTACAGAGAGGCAGTTATTTAAATCCAGTCAAGAGACTAAGAAGTTCAGGAGATCTATTGTATAACATGGTAGCTATAGTTAATAACAATGTATTGTATACTTGAAAATTGTTGAAAGAGCAGATTTTAGGTGTTCTCATCACAAAAATCATAATGAGAAGTACGTGAGGTGATGCATAAGTTAATTAGTTTGATCTAGCCATCCACATGTATATATATTTTAAAACATCAGGTTGTACACCATAGATACATATACTTTTTGTCAATTTAAAAAAGTAGTGACTTTTTAAAAAAGAGACTAAAAATTGAGGAGAATCATCTATGAAACATTTTCCTGGAAACCACAAGGCTTTTGGGCCACAGGCACCTCACTGGATGTGGATAACAATTGTTGAGTTAGCCCTGCCCCTATCAAAGGGATCTTAAGCCGTATCAACCACTTCTTAGGATTTTCTGGTGACTTCTGAGAGAGGAAGAGTCCGAAACACCCATGGGCAGTAACACCGAGGGCTGGCTCTGGAGTGGGGATGAGGTCATTGAGGGGAAGGCCACGGTTTGGGTGAGCCTGTGCTGTAGGGATGGAACTCTGGTTGGCATAGGGTACCGAGTGCGTGTCTCTGTATGTGCATCCATGCAGACTTTCACATGGGTAAAAATTCATTTAACCCACCTTGATAACTACCATCTACCTTTTGTAATTGGATTTGATTGAGAGTCAGCTGTAGCAGAGTGTGTGTGCTATGTTGACACAACAAATCATGGAGATGCATTTAGCACCCATTTCAGATCGTTGTTGAATGCTCTACGGTGATGATGACAATACAGTCACGGTACACAAAACCATCCCAGCATGAAGGCAACTGGCTTTTGCTTTTCTTGGCTCTTCCTTGGCTTCTACATTTGCCTTGGCTTCTCTGCCATCGCGGAACATCAGTTCACCTTTCCAGAATACATCTGGTGGTGTTTCTATTAAGTAATACCAGCAAATTACATATAATCCTTGGCATTAGGACATTTAAAAACTGGTGAATGTGGCTGGGTATGGTGGCTCATGCCTATAATCCCAGCACTCCAGAAGGCCAAGGCAGGCGGATAACTTGAGGCCAGGAGTTTGAGACCAGCCTGGCCAACCCCGTCTCTACTAAAAATACAAAAATTAGCCGGGCGTGGTGATGGGCACCTGTAATCTCAGCTACTCAGGAGGCTGAGGCAGGAGAATCGCTTGAACCTGGGAGGGGGAGGTTGCAGTGAGCCAAGATCGCGCCACTGCACTCCAGCCTGGGATACTGAGCAAGACACTGTCTCACAAAGAAAACAAAACAAAATAAGACAAAAACAGAAAACCCCAAAAAACCCTGCTGAGTTTCTGGTCTCACGCACGCCAGGAATCATTTGTCAGTGATTATGATGTATACTCCCATATATCCATTTTGATTGTTTTTCCTCCTCTCTACCCCATGCCGTGCCATTCCTCCTGCCGTCCTCACATATTCTCCCACGCTTCTGCAGAGGAAATGTAAGAACTTCCTCCAGGTAATCTTCCCCTGGCAGGCTGCGTTGTCAACAGCAGCTGTCCTCCAGGTAGGATTCTTGGCATACCCTGAAGCATTCTGGAAGCACTTGTGTTTTTTAGCACTTTAGCCAGTATTGATTATTTTTATTGGGGATTGAGTGTGTTGTGTTTTGTCTCACAGGACTTTTTCACATCTGTTGCTGTGCTTAAGTTTATGGCAGAGATTCATTTGAAATGGGATTTTTTTTGTCTTTTTTTTTCCATTTGCGGCAAGAGTGCAGATGGGCTGTGCTTTTAATTTTCTTGCTGCCACCTGGGAAGAATTTGTCATTTCATTCCTAAAGACAAAAAGAAACACATCTGATATAATCTAACACAAGTCTATGCTAAACAACTCCAACAACTCTGGTAGAGTAATTCCAGCAATTTGTGTGATTATCTATGTCTGTTAAGGATCTCTCAGTGGGAAGACTTCCAAGTAACACTTTTGAGTTTCCACTCAAGGCATTTTTTTCTTCTTCATATTCATAAAGCTCCTAAAGGTATAGATTGATAATTTGACTGGAAAAGCTAGGTAAATAGAACCAAGCAACTGACTTACAAGAGAGCTAGCGTAAAATGAATGGAGACACAAGGAAGAAAGAGCTTTGTGTATCTTCGCAGATATGAACAAAGCACTAGGCGGAGCTGGTGGCCTTGTAGGATGGTGACCCAGGGTTTCTGCCCAGGGTCTGCTTCCCTGCTTGTCACCCCTGGGTCCTCTCTCTGGCTATGCTGCTGTATTTTCCCTGGCCACTTCCTCTCCAGGGCTGCCTCACACTGAGGGGTACTTTCCTCTGCCTTCCCCAAGGATGCTCCTCTGGGCTTCAAGCCACCCAGCTCTGACCTTGCAGTCACCTCCTTCATTTTCTTCCTTTGGAAGGTCTCAGTGGGATTCCACCCTAACCCCTCACCCATTTCTTCTTTCCAAACTGTCCGAGAGCATCTAGAATGCTACCCAATGATGAAAGCATATTGCAGTTTTGGGGGAAGCCTGGCTTCTTTGAGCATTGAAATGCTGCAAACTGGCTCTCAGGTCCTACCCTGTAATCCCTGCAAAGGCCCATGGGCTGACTTGGTCCATCAGCAAAAGGTCCCTCCTTCCTTATGCCAATTGGAACACACCCAGAGGCCAGAGTGTGGTGCAGGCATTTTTTCCGGGAGGGGGGAATCCTATAGTGTTTCCTCTGGGCAGGACACCTACCTAGCACAGGTGCCCAGACTCCCCTTTTGGTCTTTCTCCTGCTTTCCTTTTCTCTCTCCTTCAGGGGTTCCATTTAATTCAGCAAGGACAGTTTCTCTTCCTGTTGAAGTGTGGATCAACTCTGTTAACCCTGGATCCTTAATGTTCTTCAGAGCCACGGCCCACAAGATCAAACCCTCTCCAACAAAATAAAATGAAACAAAACAAAAAAACCCTCTTGCTAATATAAAACTTCGATGTATAATATGCCAAACCTTCCCACCCTAAACACACACACAACACAGACCAGGGGTGAGGATTGGGAGGATAGGGTGAAGACAAGTTCATCTTTTGCCATTAGCAGTTCTCTAGTAGCCCTGGGAGCTCCCAGGTCCATTGAGTTTTGGAGGCTGGTGGCATCACGCAGGTCCCACTATGGAAGGAAATATGTTACCCAACAGTTTTTGTTTCTTTCAAAACATCTGCTTCCTTTGGCAGCAAACTCCTGCTTCTTGTGTGAGAGGCATCTTTATCTCACACCTTGGAGTGAGCAAAGATGCCTCACATCCCAGAGCAGATCGGCGGCTGCTCACACTTCCTGCTCGTCCATCTGCCCCAGGTTTCTTAAGAACTCACACCATTCCCTGTATTCCATTTCTTGCAATCTTTTTTGAACAGTGATTCAAATATTGTGCCAGACAGTGTGAGGGTGGTGGGGCAAATAATGGAAAGATAGTGTTCTTGTTCCCCTGGGACCTACATTTCGAGGGAGAGGTAGATAAGCATTTTCAAAATCTTCATTTTTTTTTTTGCATTCTTTATTTGTGTTTACCTTTCTACTGAGTGGACTGTTAAGGAAGCCCCAGAGGAGGGAGAGAAGAGCTTTGACGTAGATGACCAGGAGAGTGTTCTTGTGGAAGGTGGAATTTGGTCATGACCTCGAAGGACATCTAGGACTGTGATCGGCAGGAATGCACGGTGGAAAGAACAGTTCTAGCACAACAGAGCACAGGGGTGGGACATGTCAGGGCCGGACCGCAGGGTCCCTGAGTAGTTCTATGGGAGAGCTGTGGCACCCGTGGAGAGGTGTGGAAATAGAAATGGGAAGGGACCTTGGGGTGATGCTGTTGGAGGGATTCTGCAGTAAGGGAGTGTTTTTCCAGTTATTACAGTGTTAACTATATAAAAACTACTTTGTCTATATTCATTAAAAATGCCCAGCATAATTCTTTTTCCAGTATAGCTGTCACTCACCACTATACTGTTGCTTTCAATTTTAAGCTTTAAAGATGATGTGAGAGAAAAATAGTATCCTAGTACCTGTGTGGATTTTTTTCCTTCCTAAAAATCAATAATTTCTTTCATTTTTAAAGTCAATTTTGCCTTTGTAAATGGCTTCATGCCTTTCGTTTTTGTTTTGTGCTTGTAGCTTGTATGTTTTGGAGCTTTAAAAACAAACTCTGGGGCCCATCCACCTAGGTTTAAATCTCAGCTCTGTTGCTTCCCAGAAGTGCAATTTGGGCAAATTACTTAACTCCCCTGTTTCTTAGTTTCTTTATCCACAGAATGGAGATAATATTTGTATGTATCCTTCACAGAAAATAATCTGTGAGGATGAAGTGGATTACATGTTATAAGCTCTCACTGCCTCGCATGGAGTAAATAATAAGGGTTTACTATTGTTATTATTCTTTTAAAAATTAAATGAATTCATGTTGGTGTTGAAAGAGGGTGATACGTGCACATGGGGATGTGACAATCACAGTTACAGCCCTCTATTAATAGCCAAGAGTGAATCATAAATGAAACTCCCACCCATAGCCTCCCAAGGCCTCCCCAGGCTGAGGCAGTCACTGTTTGGTTTCTTGTGTATCCCTCCAGAATCACCTTGAGTTTCTAGGGCGTATATATGTGTATGCCTTCCTGTGTCTGAATCTGAAATGTGTGTGTGTCAATCTGTGTGTGTGTATATATATATCTGCACACATATACATGTGTACATGTATATGTATAGTTTCACACCTCGTATTTTCCTATCTGAACGTATCATAGTGATTATTTCATATCTTCAATATAGATCTATATAATTCTTTTGAATGGCAACATGGTATCTCATTTCATAGATATATAAAGCCAGTCCCTTATAAACGGCTATTAAGATGCTTCTAGCCTTTGTCTTACAAACAATGTTGCAATGATCCTTTTAGTACATTTTTATTTCGGTGGATATTATTCAATTGTAAATTATGAAGTAAATTCTTCCCTGTCTTTCCATAAAATCAATGCAATCTACATTTTTCCCTCGTGCTTTATGAAATGGATTTATTTTGAGATGTGTATGCTGCTTCAAGGTGGTATCGAAAAATCAGAGGTTACTTACATGTGAGTTATAAGGAGAACTATTTAAGTGAAGAAAATTCCTCTGTAGGAATACTACATTGCCCTTAAGATGTTTCTTTTGAAGAAAAAAATGTTTACCACCTTAAGCACAAAAAGCAATACACATCACTATTTATGACTGCAGCTATTGCTTTCTCAGTATATTTTAAAACAAATTCATGAGTTAAAAAAAAGACAAAGGTGGAATATCTGTATATGATTAGGTGAATATTCTTAAATTTTCCATATTTTTCAAGTCTTAGGGAATGAGCATGTGTTGTTTTCATAATTGAAAATAAAAAGGAAGAAGACACTTTTAAGAGTATCAAATTAAAAGAGAGAAATGACTGCTGGAGGAAGACCTGTGGACAATTTTAAGAAAAAGGGACAAAAGGGGAAAGGGACATATAAGAATCAAGAAACCCCGAGAGTGGGGTCTACAGCTAAAATCCTAGGGACTCCAGGCAATTCTTGGATAATCCTACAGCTAACATGATAGATATTAATATTTGGGGATCTTGAGTCATTGAAAGAAAGGCTTAGCAAAAACATATTGGTTCAAGTAAGCTAGCAAGGACGGGTGTAGTACATCTTAATCTCCATCAAGATAATTTTGAAGTGTTGTCATTTAAAGGGTAAATCAGCTGCTATCTGGACAATGCACTTATATGGACAACCTCATTGCTTAACAATGCTGGATAAATGAGGCCTTTACCGCATTTAAAAGTATACTGTTACTTTTAAAAATGTTATCTTCAGACAAATCTGTTTGCTGATTATTTGGTTAGCTATCTTTGATTATACTAGTCCCTCCTTGTTTAAGTTGTTTAAGAAAGTGTCACTATAAAATATTGAAAGTGGCCGTGGCATGACTTGGAAAAATGACCCACAGGTCTAATTCCATTCCAAAGAATTCAAGGGACTTTCCAGATAAATTCATTTGGAGTCTACATGGAATTTGCAGTTAGGAAAGGAGCTGATAGAAGCTTATACTTTAACCATCTATAAAGACAGGGTTTACAAAGCAGATAGCATGTTTAACTTTCAGGAAACAAACTCCTTAAGTATCATCAGGTTTTGTTGCAGATGTCTGTTCACAAACAAATGGTGTGTGGTATATGACATTCCTGATCAACCTCATTTTAAAATTTAACTTCCAAGAGATTTACTCAACAGCAATCTATTAATCTACTTGTAACAATGATACATTTCGTTTTCAGTTTTTTTGAGTCAGATTTCTCTCCCTATCCCTCTGTCGTTCCTTAAATGGCTTTGAATTATGAGGTTAATGTCTCATTTTACTAACTTATTTTGTAAATTTATTGTATTGAATATTCTTGAAATTATGGGCCTTGAATTTCCATTTTGCTTAACTTTTATTTTAGAATTGGGGGAACCTGTACAGGTTTGTTTCATGGACATACTGCATCATGCTGAGATTTGAAGTACATTACCCAGGTAGTGAGCATATACCCCAAAGGTAGCTTTCCAGCTCTTCCCTTTTCCCTCTCCCCTCATCTAGTAGTCTCCAGTATCTACTGTTCCCATCGTTATGTCCAGAGTACCTAAGTTTAGCTCACACTTGTAAGTGAGAACATGTGGTATTTTGTTTTGTTTCCGTGTTAGTTTGCTTAGGATAACGGCCTCCAGCTGCAGCCATGTTGCTGCAGAGGACAAGATTTCATTCTTTTTTATGGCTGCTTAGTATTCCATGGTATAGAGGTACTACATTTTCTTTATCCATTCTGCAATCGATGGGCACCTTGATTGATTCCATGTCGTTGCTATTGTGACTAGCACTATGATGAAGATATGGGTACATGTGTCTTTTGGTGGAACGATTTATTTTCATTTGGGTACATACCCAGTAATGAGATTGCTGGGTCAAATGGTAGCTCAACTCCTGGTTCTTTGAGAAGTCTCCCAACTGCTCTCCACAATGGCAGGACTTTTTTTTTTTTAATGCGGAGATTTTGTCACAATGATTTCTACTTTGATCTATAAGGAGAATGTCATCTTTTTCTCCTTATTCCCAATTTGTTTTTATCCCCAGTCTTAATGAAGGTTCTGTTAGCCTTTCCTTACCCCACCATTTGTCCCCATATTCCTAAAACCAGATACATAAGCTACTGAAGGAAAGAAAACCATAGAAATACATTTTATCTCTCGTAGAAATACATTTCTTACAATCTGCCAGTGAATGCCAAACAATTCCTCGAGGCTCTGATTCTTGGGATTCAAGTGATCCCTTCCAGGTGTTGATGCAGGTGATTCTTATCTGAGTTGATGGGCCAGCCCAGCTGAGCAGTCAGTTGAGCCCGCTGTGCTGGATGACTACTGAGATACAGCTGAGCTTAATGAGCCATAGACTGGAGGCTGGGACTCCTGGATTTTTTTTGCCAACTCTTGACCTTAGGAAATACCTCACCTCTCTGGTCTTCAATTCCACCATCTTTGATACAGGAGTGCGAAAATTTTAGAAAGTCGTTTCTGGACCTGAAATTCTTGATTCTAATGGAAGGAAAAGAAAAGCAATCACACGTTCCTAGCTACAGCTTAAATCAGGAGGTATTGTTCTCACTTACCAAGACTTTCTCTCTTTTCCCTCCCCCATGTTCTGGGGTTCCCACTGTGGTTTGCCCTTGAAGACTCTGCCCAAGAGTTTATCACTTGATATTATAATTATCTGTTTATATTTTCTGTTCCTTTATGGGACCAAGACCTGCTAGAAGGCAGGAACTGTATCTCACTCTGCTTCCCATCTCCAGTCCCACACCCAGGATCTCTCACATCACAGGTATCCAAGAATGACTGTTGAACAATAAAACCAGAACGGTAGAGGTAAAAAGCAACAACCCTGAGATCCCGAGAGAGATTTTTTCCTTATCAGAGCACTGGACTGGCAGTCAAGAGACACTGGTTTGGCACCTGATGGGCCCTTGGACAGCTCACTTAACCTGTAGTTTGCCAAAATCACCTTGAAGAATAGTCATTAATTGTCACAATTTCTTGAACCCATACTAAACCTATTATTACCATCCCCATTTTACTGATGAGGAAATCAAGTCCCAGAGAGTATTGGATGACCGGTTCAAGGCATGCCAGTTAACAAGTGGATGGGCTGGCATTCAAAGCTTATGCTTTCCTGACTACACCACACTGCCTCCTATTATGCAGTGTATATTGCTAGATTGATATGTCAGCACTTAATGAATTCCTAATATGTACAGGGTGCAGTGTATGTGCTTGGTGGTAGTGAGGTAGTTGTAAAAAACAATACTTAGATGCTACATTTATGCCCAATGTGTAGTTTTTAGCCCTTATACTATTTAATCTGTTCCCACTGTTTGATCCTATTGGACACTTCCTCCTTGAAACACATTTTTCTCTTGGCTTTTGTGTCACATCCTTCTATTTGTGGCTACTCTTTTTCAGTCTCTTTTGAAGATTCTTCCTTCAAAGCCATTAAGTATTGATGTTTCTTAAAGCTCGGCCCTAGACTCTCTGCTCTGTTCATTCCTTCTCCCTCCCAAGCATCAACATCTGAGGCAAGGGCTTTAGTGACTACCTCTGTACTGATGATTCCTAAGTCATATCCCTGAGCTCCAGACTAGTATGCCTGCTAGACATCTCCACTTGAATGTCTCTAGGGCACTGAAAATTGAGGTCCAACTAAATTCATGCTGCCCATCCTCTTTCCAATGCCCCCTTCTGGTTTTCTTCCAGTTTTTCTGAATGCCCCATCATTTATGTAAGCCAGAACCCAGGAGCTATCCTTTGGACTGTGTTCTCCTTCACTTTTCTCCAGAAGCAAATTCATTACCAATCCCTATCAGTGCTACCAGTAATGAGTTCTCATATCTGTCTCCTTCTATTTCCACTGCCACCACTGTAGTCAAGCCACCACAACCTCTCACTGAGATGCCGCATTAGCAGCCTAATCTGGTCTTCCTCTACCCTCAGTGACTCTCCTCCTTCTGTTTCTTTTTCACTCTCCAGAGTGACCTTTTAAAAATGCAAATGCATCCCTTTTCCCCTTCCCAACAGATTTGTATTTCTCTTCAGGAAAAGACCCAAATCTCTCACGTGGCATTGGCTGAGTGCTGGGGTTCTCGCTCACTCCTCTGGCCCCATCTCATCCACCCCTCTGAGCTCTCTATGCTTCAATCTCAGTAGCCTTGCAGCTCTGGGGGGTGCCTTCTCCAACCGGCAGTTGAGCCGTAACAGGCTGTTCCCTCTGTTTGGAATGCTCATTCCACCCCAACGCCTCTGTGGTAGGCTGAATTATGGTCCCCAAAGATAACCAGGTCCTAATCTCTGAGATCTATGAATGTTACCTTAAATGATATCAGAGATTTTGCAGATATGGATAAAGGGACTCTCCTGAAATGGGGAGACTGTGCTGGATTATCTGGGTAGGCCCTGAGTGTAATCACAAGCATCCTTATAAGAGGGAAGCAGAGGGAGGTCTGACTCAGAAGGCAGAAGACAATGTGACAATGGAAGCAGAGAGATTTGAGAACGCCATGACATTGGCTTTGAAGATGGAGGAAGGGGCCATGGGCAAGGAATGCTCTCTAGAAGCTGGAAAAGGTAAAGAAACAGATTTTCCTCAGGAACTGCTGAGTGGATGTGGCCCTGCCTATATCTTGGTTTCTGCCCAGTGAAACCCATTTTGGTCTTCTGGCCTCCAGTAAGAGAGCAGGTTTCTGTTGTTTTAACCCACAAAGTTTGTGGTAATTTGTTACAGCCCCCAGAGGAAACTAATACAATGACTTCATGTTTGAGCAAATGCTTTGCACTCCCCAGAGTAAAAGAGGAGAGCCCTGGCCAAGGGTCTAGAACAATACCACCCAATAAGGTAGCCACTGGCCACAGGGGACTGCTGAGCACTTGAAAGCTGTGCTTTAACTAGGGCAACTGGGGTGAAGCTGTAAGAAATTTGGGTGATTTAAAAAAGAGTCATGTAAATCCATTGGGGCTAGGGGAGAGTAATGCATTTGCATTTGGTGGGCCCTCCCTTGCCCCAGCTTCAGTAATGGATGCATGATCCAGGTCTGGCCAGTCATGATATCCTATCCTTAGGGCCACAGTAATTGGCCTGATGGTCTAGTCCTGAGCTGGACCAATCAGGGTCCTCTCCAGGGATTTGATATGACCGCTGGGATGGCGGGCTACCACTCTCTCCCCAAGATATGCTGAGCTGGGGATTAGAAAGACTGGAACCCTCTGTGACCTGGTGCTCCCCTCTCCCTCTGCATAGGGGATGTGCGCTACAGCAGAGAGAGTGAGGCTGGCAGGCAGAGAGAAGACTGAGACTGGCAGGCATGGGTATAGAGAGAGACACTGCCCTGATTACATTTTGGGAGTTACTGGTGTCCCTAAGGCCAGATTTACCCCCAAGATCACAAGGGTAAAGGATCACAAGACCCGGAGTTGTAGGAGCCACTTGAGCCGCTACATGGAGTGAGCTCGCCAGGAACAGAGCACGCAGAGTAAGGTGAGGCTGGGAGACTGGGAGAAAGAGCTGACATCCTGAAGACGGCTTTTGAAATTCCAGGATCCAGTGTGCCTGAGGCTAGCCTGACCTCTTTGCTGTCCCAATCATGGGAGCAAGTAAGATCCCCCTTTTTTCTTACATATTTTGAGTTTGGCTTTTTCACTGGACCAGTTGAATTTTATTCATACAACTAGCAAAGCTACTGTGCATTATTTGAAATAAGATTTTTAAAAATTTACATTTGCACTAGGAAGAGAAAAAGAAATTATTTAGAGATTCTTGATTAGGCAGTAGGATAAACAACCTATTTTACAGTAGCCCTGTTAATTGCTGCAATAAATCCAGGCCCCAGAAAATCAATTGCCTCCTGTTAAGTTCCATTTCATCCATCCTCCCCACCCTCCCATTCCTAGGGTTCAGTTGTGGTGACAAAGAAGGCACAGGGTCTGTGATCTCAGTGACTTTTTCTCCATTATTATTTATTTTTAATTGACAAATATAAATTGTATATATTTATTGTGAACACAGATTTTTTTTTTTTTTTTGACACAGTCTTGCTCTTATCGCCCAGGCTGGGGAGCAGTGGTGCAATCTCAGCTCACTGCAACCTCTGCCTCCTAGCTTCAAGCTATTCTCCTGCCTCACCCTCCCAAGTAGCTGGGATTACAGGCACCTGCCACCATGTCTGGCTAAGTTTTTTGTATTTTTAGTAAAGATGGGGTTTCACCATGTTGGCCAGGCTGGTCTTGAACTCCTGACCTCAGGTGATCTGCCCACCTTGCCCTCCCAAAGTGTTGAGATTACAGGCGTGAGCAACTGTGCCCGGCCACAACATGATGTTTTGAAATATGTATACATTGTGGAATGGTTCAATCCAGGTAATTAATATAATCATTATCTCACATACTTAATTTTGTGATGAGAATACTTAAAATCTACTCTTAGCAATTTTCAAAAATACAACACATTGTTATTAACTATAGTATCCATGTTGTACAATAGACTATTGAACTTATCCCTCCTGTCTGCTTATATGTTGTATCCTTTGACCACCATCTACCCCTACCCCCAACCTCTCCGGTCTCTGGTAACTAGCATTCTACTCTCTGCTTCTATGAGTTCAACCTTTTTAGATTTCACACGTAAGTGAACTCATGTAGTATTTGTCTTCCTGTATCTGGCTTATTTCACTTAACATAATGTCCTCTAGGTTCAGCCATATTGTTGTGAATGACAGGATTTCCTTCTTTCTTAAGACTGAATAGTATTCTGTTGTGTATATATAGTACATTTCCTTTTTTTGGAGGTATATACATTTAAAATATATTTTTATTAAAATAGTAAAATATGCTCATTGAAAAAAAATACCCAAACAACATAGGAGGAAATAAAGTGAAAAGTAAAAATATCCCCCTTCCCCAAGGCTTCTAAGCTTCTTTCAGAGTTCAAGGTCTATGCTTTTAGACTTTTGTATATAGCATGTTTTCTTTATCTATTTATTCATTGATGAAGGTTGATTCCATGTCTTGGCTATTGTGAATAATGCTGCAGTGAACGTGGGAGTATAGATAACTCTTTGACATGCTGACTTTATTTCCTTTGAAAATATACCCAGAAAGGGGATGGCTGGATAATATGGTAGTTCTATTTTCAATTTTTTAAGGAATCCCCATGTTGTTTTTCATAGTGGCTGTCCTAATTTACACTCCCACCAACAGTGTGTAAGGATTTTCTTTTCTCCACATTCTCGCCAGCATCTGTTATCTTTTGTCTTTTGAATACTAGCCATTCCAACAGATGCAAGGTGATAGCTCATTGTGGTTTTGATTTGCATTTCCGTTATGATTAGTAATATTGAGGATTTTTTCATATACCTGTTGGCCATTTGTGTGTCTTCTTTTGAGAAAAGTCTATTCAGGGATCTCAGTGACTTTATTGCTTTTTATCTTTGTCCTGCTGATGATGAGTTGGAAAATTTAAAATATAAAACCTAAAAGGTGGGGATTTTTTTTGTCTGTTTTGCTCCGTTGTATATTTAGTGCCTAAACGTGCCTGGCTTGTAATAAGCACTCAAAAACCATTTTTGAATGAATGAATTAATGCACAGCAGCAACATTTACTTTGCACCTGTTGTGTTAAGTATGTTAAGAGATGCAAGGGAATTGAAGAAGCTAGGAATGGTTCCTGGGCCCTCACAGAAAGTACGGGTTAGTTTTCATTCAGATCCTTCATTTTTAAATTTACTAAAGACTGATAGACTGAAAATCATGGAATTTGTTCTTTTATATTTGGAAAATATGCTTCCAGGAGCATCGGTGTTCTTAAAGATTCTCACATTATCTGGTTCAGGGATTTCCTTGGATACTGCGAATTTGTAAGGATCAAATGCTTTAAAATTATAGACTCCTTGGAAAGCCCCAAGCTGATCTTATAAAGTACAACCACCTTTTTGTTTTTAAGCATAGGAAGTACATGACTGAGGGAATAGGATGATTTAATTACACATCTGGGGTGAAAACATGGCAGTGTATTCTGTGTTACTCATGGAGCAAACATAACTCATTCAAGCAAGCCATGGAAATTGTGAATACAATTACTGTAATGACTTGGTGATGATGGTTTTCTGAATGCCACCAGTCAGTCCGCCTTGGGAGACTGATTTGCCAGAGGCCTCTTCTTTCTATCTGTGTTTCTGAACTGGGCTTGAATCAAAGCCAACCTACTGCCACTGCTCTAACTTGACTGCATTGTTTATGGTAATCCACGTGGACCCTGAAACCTGGTCGTCTGATGCACTACATGCATGCACAGACCAAGGGCAGCCTTCTCAGCATCAGCACACCCTCTGCAGTGAGTACTGCTCATAAGATCAGTGCAGGGAGCAGCAGATGTTTGCTCCAACCTTCTGCAGTACACGTAGTAGCAATCGCAGGGCCGAGGCTCTGTAGATGAGCCCACGTGGGCAATCTCCCAATTTCTTCCTAGGGAGAAATGCACACAGAGGCTTAGCACCACAGTTGGGTGCTGTTCACTTCTGTCTAGTTAAGGAGTCATTATTAGCCAGAAAGGAACTCTGATGTCAGTTTGGTCTTTGTGGATTTCCTGACTCAGTGTTTATGAAGGAGACACACTAGTAATGGTCTAAGATATCTGGTCCAATTTGTATCAAACAATAGTCATTTCTCATTTTCCATTGCTGCGGTAATTTTAATGCATTCTCCTCTGTGAGGCAGTGGAAATAAATACTACGGAGGAAGATTCAAGGAGGTGGTGCTTTTTTAGTCTTTTTTCCTTTCTAGCAACAGGATGAGGGTGTAAAAAAGGTCATGGACCAAGGCAATTTGGAGAATCATTATTTTCAGAGTCTGTCCTGTAACGACAGATCTGTGGCTTTGTGTGCTCTATCTTCCCCAAGGATCCAGTGTCCAGAGTCAGGGGTGTTTCTGAGCCTGAGCACTCTGCAGCTCTCCGAGAGACCTGCACAGGAGTGCGATCCTGCTGGCTTCCTTTTCTTATCTGTGAAGTGAAGTTCTGAGAGCTGAGCCCTGCCTACCTTCAAGGGGTGGGAGAGTATCTGTGAGGCTTTTAGGCCTTTGAAGGCAGGTGCTGTGAGAGTGTGAGATAAAAGTTTCCGGAGATGAAACAGTGATCAGGAGGCCTCTGGAGGGCTGCCATCACTGCAGCTGATTTTCCCCTCTCTCTTACCAAGCCCTTTGCATTCGGTTTGTTGCCAGGTAAGGACTTAAGTTGAGGGGGGAACATGGTACTATAATGGCCTGTAAGGTCTCCTTCCTCATCCCCCCACTGGGGAAATGGGAAAGAAGAAAGGAGAGAAAGAAGGAAGGTTGGAGGGGGAGGGAAGGGGAGGACTTTGATGACATCTCTTCCTAAGAGCTCAGGAGGAGAGAGGCATTAAAGCTGCCAAATGCTGGCTGCGTCCAGAATGTCTCATGCTCCTTCAAGCCCTTCTGCAGTTGTGGTCCTCTGAGCGAGGGCTGCCCTTGTCTCCGTCCTCACCTGGGGACTGGTGAAGCTCTCACTGGTATCGGCCTGGTGGGTAGTCAGGTGTCTTGGCCTTGGTGAGTACCCTGCTGTAGCACACGGTGTCATCCTGTACCATTCATTGTGTGTCTGACTCTCCCATTAGGCTGAACTCTCTAAGGATAGGAGGGAGCTGCAATTTATCCATCTTTACACCACCTCCCCCAGTTCTGAGTCCCAAGTGCCTAGCACAGAACCTGCCTAAGAAGGGAGATTAATGGTTCAAGAGGAACATCCCCATATCAAGCCCAAGAAAGCGCCTATGCTCCAGCAATGGAAGGTCCTCCCAGCACAGCCATGCTGCAGGGCGGAGTTGGAACACGACAACTGTGAATTTGGTTAATTTTATATTCACCCCACATCGTCTTCATCTCCATGTCTGTCGTTTGTACAGCTTCTGTACTATACATCTATTTATAGGTGAAGCTACAGTCTCATTTATATTCACAGGCTGCGTTTGTGCTTCCTAACATCCACTCCTCTCCCGCGGCCCAATACTCTGCACATAGTAGGTGCATCTAACGTGTCTGTATAATCGAAGTTTCCTCAGCCTACATGAACCTGGGTGGCTGTGATAGGCTGAATAATGGCTCCCAGATGTGTTCACTTCCTGAAAACGTCATCTTTCTAAGGATCTTGAGATGGGGAGATTATCTTGGATGATCTGAGTGGGCCTGAGGTAATCACAACAGTTCTTATAAGAGGAGTGAGTCAGAGGAGAAGGTGATGTGACCATAGAAGCCTAGATTGGAGTGATGAATATGGAGGAAGAGGCCACAAGCCAAAGAATATAGGTGGCCACTAGTAGCTGAAAAAGGCAAGCAAATGGATTCTCCTCTGGAGCCTCCAGAAGGAACTGGCCCTGCCAACACCTTGACTTGAGCCCAGTGAGACTGATTTTGGATTTCTGACCTCCAGACCTGTAAGAGGATAAATGTTTTAAGCCACAAAGTTTGTGGTTAATTTGTTACAGCAGCAATAGGATGCCATACAGTGGCACACCTGGTACCAGTGCTCTGGGGCAACTTCAGGATGGTACAAAAGTCATGCTGAACTGAGGAATGGAGGAAACAGGTACAGATGGATCTGCTGACTTGCAGCCTTCTTCTAGCTCTTAGGACGAGGGATACTGTGGCCTTCCAGCTTTGTGCCTCTCTAGGACTTAAATGAACCACTCTGGCTGGAGTAGTTCCTTGGTGAGGATGCAGCTGCTGGGAGTAGCCAACAATGATTTATGGTGCCTGGGACTCCCCACCTTGGGGCTCATCCCCCTCTTCCTTAAAATTGCCCGCAGTGACACAGACCAGGGTCTAGCTTTTGGTTCTTTCCCAAAACACGTTTCCAGAAAACAGGAACTAATACTCCTAGGGAAAATGAGCTTCCAGAAAATAACTACCTTAAAAACAATAAATTGGACACCTTTAGCATTCAAAACAGTCACTGAACATTACAGTATGATTAATATACCCAGAGGGATAAGGGACAATATTAGTGATATGAAACAAGTTGAGAAGCAAAAAAGAACAAAATGGAAATATGTATGAGAAATTTAGAAATAAATAGTGCGGTGAAGTGGTTAATACTTAGAAGGATACAGCTGAAACTAAGCTTGTGAGTTAGAATATCAGATTGAGGCTGGGCATGGTGGCTTATGCCTGTAATCCTGGCACTTTGGGAGGTCAAGGTGGCAGGATCCCTTGAGCTCAGGAGTTAGAGACCATCCTGGGCAACATAGTGAAACCTTGTCTCTGCAAAAACATTAAAAAATTAGGTGTGCTGGTGTGAGCCTGTGGTCCCAGCAACTGGGGAGGCTGAGTTGGGAGGATCACTTGAGCCCAGGAGGGTGAGGCTCCATGTTCATACTACTGCTCTCCAACCTAAGTGGCCGAGTAAAACTCTGTCTCAAAAAAAAAAAAAAAAAAAAAGAAAATGAAAGAAAGAAAGAAAAGAAAAGAATATCAGATTGAGGGACTCTCCTAGAAGTTTGCAGGAAAGGGTCAAGAGACAGAAAATTGAGAAGAAAAGCCAAAGCTAAGGGCACAGATAGAATTAGTGGAAATATCTATTATGCATCTAATAGGAGTCCCAGAAAGAAAAATATTAAAAAAAGAAATATTTGGAGAAATAATGGAGATTAAATAATGGAGATTAACAGATGCAATTACAGATGCAAAAACATATTAAAAGACCCCTAGCAAGATAATGAGAACCCCATACCTAGATAGATTACAGTGAAATATGAGAACATCAAAGACAATGAAAATAGACTATTTATTAAGCCATAAAGGAAGTCACCATAAAGACCAAAGGATGAGTATGTAGAACATAGTATAGACTATGTTTTACAACTATAAAATAATATAGGCCTATTTCACTGTTGGATGTAGATGCATAATCCTTAAATAAAACATTAGCTAACTAAATCCAACAATGTTTTCATAAACCCATCATGATCTCATAGGAGTATATTGATAAATGCAAGAATAACATTAAATGGATCATAGCATTAAGAAGAGATTTTAAAGGTATAAACCTGGATAAAGTAAGAAATAGGTGAGATATTCACAAAATACATTTTACATAAGTCAAAAGCACATGCATACAAAACACCAATATACCTTTCGCAGGAACTTATACAAACAAAAAGATGCATGATGAACAAGTCAGAATGGTTGCCTAGGCATAGGATGATAGAAATAGAAGTGGGGACTGTGGATAAAAAGATGTAGAAAAGATTGAAAGGACAATCTGAGTGCAGCATGGAATATTGAAACTCAGTTATTCCTCCTATCCTCTCCCAAGATAGATCTCCTACATGGCCACAGCACTTTGCAATTCCTCTTATTAAGAGGTGGGGTCTACTTTCCAATTTTTTTTTTTTTTTTTTTTTTTTTTTGAGACGGAGTCTCGCTCTGTCACCCAGGCTGGAGTGCAGTGGCGTGATCTCGGCTCACCGCAAGCTCCGCCTCCCAGGTTCACACCATTCTCCTGCCTCAGCCTCTCCGAGTAGCTGGGACCACAGGCGCCCGCCACGACGCCCGGCTAATTTTTTGTATTTTTAGTAGAGACAGGGTTTCACCGTGGTCTCGATCTCCTGACCTGTGATCCGCCCGCCTCGGCCTCCCAAAGTGCTGGGATTACAAGCGTGAGCCACCGCGCCCGGCCAATTTTTTATATTTCACCTTGTGACTGTCTTTGATCAGGTTTCTTTGTGGAAGTTCTGATACTAAGTCTCAAGATGCCACATGGCTTCTGCTAGTACTGCTGGGAACTCCGAAGCCATCAGGTGATCATGCTTGGGCAGCCTTTTGGATGTTGAATAACTATGCGGATAATCGTACATAAAACAGTTCTCAGCAAATGCAACAGAACCGCAATTATACCAAACACACTCTGAGACCACAGCACAATAAAAATAGGAGTCAAGAATAAGAAAATCACTCAAAACCATGCAATTACACAGGAATTAAACAACTTGCTTCTGAATGACTTTTGGGTAAATAATGAAATTATTTTTCTAAAAATACAAATCAGATCCTAACTGGTTCTTGCTTAAAATCCTCTTTGCTACTAGGATAAAGTCAACTCTTTTACCAGGGCTCTCCAAGCCTCCTGTGATCTGGATCCTATCACCTCTCTGCCCTCACTCAGCTCTTGTGAAATCTTTTAACATCGTATGCCTCCGTCCCTTTGTACACCTGCCTCACTTTGTGTTGCTTCTTCTGGTTCTCCCAGCAGATTCCTATTCACTCACCAGGAGTCAGCTCACGTTCATTCCTCTGGCAAGCCTTTCCCACCTCCCCTTACTGAACCATTCTGAGTGCCGCCTCGAATCTCACATCTGTCATAGTCTCTGTATGATGGTGCTTTTCAACTAGACCTAAGCATCAACATCATCTGCATGCAGCTTTTAACATTTAATGGTCCCTGGACCCTATTGCTAGGGATTAGGTTCAGGGGTTTGTGGAGTAGAAAGTCCTCTGACATGGAATTTCTTTTCTATGTGTTGGTTTCTTTCAACAGTGGTGAAGAGCAAGGATTCTGGAGCAAGACTGCTTGAATTTGAATTCTGGCTCTGCTACCTAGCTGCTGAGTCATCTCTAGTTTTTTTCACATTATCTATAAAACGAGAATAATAACACTTATGTCTTAAATGTGGTGAGGATTAAGTTAGTAATACATGTAAATCCCTTAGAACAATGCCTGGTAAATATTCAATATATATGAACTATTATTTGCTGTTACCAAAAGTGTTCAGACCAGAAATTGGGTTGTCAATTCTTTGAATTCTAAGGCCTAGCACCTTGCCTGGCTCACGGGCTGGCATTTAGTAAAAGGTTGAGGAGCTGAATTAAAAATTATAATCAATGTGGGAAGAAAATTGGAAGATGGGGGTAATTTTAGGCCGGTAACTTCCTGCTTTATCAGAAAGTCTTAGTGCAATAAAAGTCAGTAGCCCATCTGATTTTTGTCCAAAGATGAGCACCAGCAGACTGATACGGAGTGAAAATAGCTCCAGCTAGATAAGATGCGGAAATATGGAGGAGAAGCTGGGCAGCCTCTGGAAGATTTGTTGGAAAAGCTTTTGTATTTTTCCAAATATATTGGTTGGTAAATGAAACACTGAATAAATATAATATATATTCATGTTAAGTAGTGGTTTTAAAAAATTACATGATTTTATCAGCTTGCATGTTAGTGCTGAACGCAGTCTTAAGACATCTTGACCCTTCAGATCTCTGTTTTTCCTTATTTATAAATGAAGGAAAATTGAAGTTGTTTCTCTAAAGTCGCGTAACCACTTGTGCCAAAATCAGGACCCGTGTCGGTGCTGGGCCCACCAAAGCCTGCTGCCGCCGTTGTAATGAACTGTGATTATTATACAATCCAATACATTCCCTTCTGTCAGGCCTGCTCCTCCTCTGGTTATGATCAGTGACGTCACTCCTGTCCTAGCTGCCTTGGGTTGGTTAGTGTTGACCAGAACGCAAATCTATCACGTGGGAAGAGGGGAACAGAGCCATTTAGTAGAATATGTAAGTCAGTGAATCAGGAAAACATACATAGATTAGCACATGAGTGTGGGAATGCAAGCACAAAACCGTGGAAGGCTGGTACTTTCTTCAAAGTGAGATAAGCCAAGAGGACTTTTTTTTTTCCTCTAGCCTGGTAAGTAGGCTTAAATTCTTCACAAACAGTGGACTTCAGAATTAGTATTTCCAGGTGCCCTCAATTGTGGTAATTTAGTTCATCATAATATGTTGATGTATATTTTAATGAACTGTGTTCAGTTTTATTCTTTTGAAGATTATAAAGCACATTGCCTCATACATAGAAGCAGGCAAGAAGTGATATGTTGAATTGAATTCAACTGCACTGCAGAGCTGTGGTCCAGCCCCATCAAAAGTCAAAGAACTAGATAGTTTCTCTCAATGGCCCTTTCACTCAAATTTATCTGTACAAGTCAGTTGATTTCATTAGTATTAAATTTCATGAAACAACTGGGGGTAGGTGTGCATTTTGATTTTCTCCAGTTTTTGGGAAAGTTCTAGGCCATCCCTAGCTGCGTGACCTTAGCCTGTGTTTTTTTGTTTGTTTGTTTAACTCTGGAAGCCTCATATTTCTCCTCTTTGAAACAAAGGTAACAAAATTGGTAGCACAAGAGGGTTGTATATGTATTTTTTTTTCTTTCTTTTTTTTTTTTGAGATGGAGTCTTGCTCTGTCACCCAGGGTGGAGTGCAGTGGCATGATCTCAGCTCACTGCAACCTCTCCTTCCCGGGTTCAAGCGATTCTCCTACCTCAGCCTCCCGAGTAGCTGGGACTACAGATGCAAGCCACCACGCCAGCTAATTTTTGTATTTTTAGTAGGGACAAGGTTTCACCATGTTGGCCAGGCTGGTCTCAAACTCCTAACCTTATGTGATGTGTCCATCTCAGCCTCCCAAATGTATATGTATTTCTGAGTGTCTGAATGCACCAGTAAAACATCTAGCACACAGCAACCACTCCAAATATTTTGCTCCCTACTGCTATTTCACCTTTTCCCTTACCTTTGTTTCCTCCTTTCAAGGAGAGCAAATTATCCTTGCCTTGGACATTTAGATTATCTAGGGAGTTATTATTTAATTTCCAGGGAAGTAGCTAATCCTGATTAATACTTCTCCCTCAGTTCCATCTCATCCTTCTTAATGCAAATGGTTACAAGAATGGAAAGAAACCTATAAGTGGTTGGTTTTTGCAGCCTCCAAATAGAAGATGGCTATTGTACCAGTAGAATGAGTGTGCCCTTAATGAAGCACTTTGACTGTAGGCACCACCTCCTACATATAAGTTGAGATCTAGACCCGAGATAGAGCTCTGAAAAAGGAAGTTAGAGTATGTAACAACTAATTTATTTCTGTAGATTTTCCATCCACTGACCTGTCTGACAAGGCAGCTGTTCAGAGGCTCCTGCTGCATAAACAAAAGCCAGAGCTTTCCAGAAAGGGGCTGCTGAACTGCACGCCATGACTTCCTGGATATATTCCTCAAATTACATAATATTTAAAAAAAAGCATGGCAAGAAATGATGGGGAATGGGAAGTAGAAACATGGCAATAAGGAGTTAAGCCACTGAATTCAGGCGATTCTTATTAGTATTTCTGGTGATTTTCTGTATTTAAATTTTTTCTCCAATTAACATGTATTAGGAGTAGAATCACGCTTTTTTTTTTTGAGACAGAGTCTCACTCTGTCATCCAGGCTGGAGTGCAAATGGTGCGGTTTTGGCTCAATGCAACCTCCACCTCCTGGGTTCAAGCAGTTCTCCCACTTCAGCCTCCTGAGTAGCTGGGACTACAGGCACATGCCGCCACACCCAGCTAATTTTTGTATTTTTAGTAGAGATGGGGTTTCACTATGTTGGCTAGGCTGGTCTCGAACTTCTGACCTCATGATCCGCCTGCCTCGGCCTCCCAAAGTGCTGGGATTACAGACGTGAGCCACCGCACCTGGCCAGAATCACGCTTTCATAAGTGATCCTAACAAAGGCCTCATCCAAGAAGGAGTTGAAGGGAGAAGTATCCTGCGCCTCTAGAGGGAAACAAGTTTGAGTGTGATGGCTAAGAGGGATCTCCAAGAGATAAGGAGGCAGTCCTGAAGATGGACGATTGTGGAGGTTAAAGAAATGCCTTGTTTAAAAGAAACTCCAAGCTTAAATATTTTTACGTTATACATGCTTAAGGTAAAAATTTAATTCAGGATAGAGGGGAACTTGATATCCAAACCTTTAGGAGTAATGACTCTTAACAAATTGATATGTCCTTCCAGACACCTTTCTGTGCATTTATTTATTTAAAATATGTGCATATAATTTTATATAAATGGGATTATGTAACTTGCATTTTTACTCAACAATGTATCTTAACAGATTTCTATGGTCAAATGATAAAAGTTTTCATCATTATTGTTAATGGCCCCATTATTATTAAAAGAGTCTCCTTTGATTGGCTATGGGAAGCAATGCTATAATGAATATCCTTGGGCGTATTCTTTTCCATTTGGGTGATAATCACTTTAGGTAAGTTCCTAAAAAGTTAGTTTATTGGGTCATTTAACATTTTGATACATATTATATAAATTTATGCTTTGATACATATTATATAAATTATACTTCCACAAGTGATAACATGAATGTCTGTGCCTCACACCCTAATAGGGGTTATAAATTCCTTGTCTTTTGTATATACTGCAAATATTTTCCTCTAGGTTAATTTTTTTTCAATCCTTTCTAATGATGTGGTGATGATTTAAACAAATTTATCAGTCTTAATTTCTGGTTTGGTAGGTGGTGGTGGTGTGTGTGTGTGTGTGTGAGAGAGAGAGAGAGAGGGAGGGAGAGAAAGAGAGAGAGAGAGAGAGAGATGGAGAAAGAGATGCTTACTTTTATTCCCTCAGCTATGGAAATATTCTACCATATCATTTTATGGTACTTACTTAATTTTATTTTTCAAGTCTTCAAATCTTTGAGATATCTGGAATTTATTTTAATACAGAGAAAGGGGTATGGATCTTTTTGTATTTCTCACCCCACTCCAAATAGCTACCTAATTTTCCAACATCTTTCATTAAATGTATCATATTTTCCCCATTGAGATTAAAATTGATCTTTATTTTCTACATGTTTGGACCTATTACGAGATTGTTTATTGTTTCTATTCAGTTTATCATTTGACCCATTCCTGCACTAGTGACTCATTTATAAAATTATTATTGTTATGTATTTTTAAATATACAATGGGCAAGTTCCCTATTGCTGACCCCACCTCCAATTTTTCTTGTTTCTAAGATGGATTTTTTTTTATGTTTTTCTGCCAGCAATCTTTCAGAAGCATTCCTGATTGACTTTTGGATCATACCAAATTTATAGATGAATTAGGAAAGCTGAGATCTCCATAATGTTAGTTTTTTTATCCATCAATACCTTTCTTGTTTATTCATATTCTTTCTATGTCTATCAGTAATGTTTTATGTTTTATATGTTTTTTCCATAGAAGTCCCATGCGTTGCTGATGAGGTTTATTTTTAGTTATTCAGCAAAGTGTAATGTTTTGTGCCATGTCAAGACAGCTACTCAGGAACCACTTTTTCCAGACTTTTTTCCCCTGTTGACCCAGGTTAGGGTTGGCTACAAGAGAAACTTTCATGTGCTTTGGGAGTCAGAAATGAATCAGTAGTTGTCAGTCAGAGGTGGTGAAGGACAGATGCAGAGGTCCCGGTGGGTTTCAGTTTGTCCTTGTTTCTCCCAATGCCATGTCTTCCTTCTCCTTCCTGTGCTGACCCCACTGACAAGCAGTGACTCCAGGTGCCTCCAGGTCACCCCACTGGCAGTGACTCCAGGTGCACCCACAGATACTTCCCTGAAGCTCACACAGTGACAACCATGAGGAGGTACCAGCCTTCCATGGACTTCCAAACCAGTCCCCCTTTCGGTTCCTCTGCAGCAGCTGCGTGTGCCTCACTTCCTGCAAGCCCTGACTCATGTACCCACCTCAGGGATAGGGAGTGACTTTTCTCTGATGCCTTTCAGAGCTCCACTTTCCTAGTTTCTCTCGCAATTTTCTAAGGCCCAATTCAGATAATAAATGTCTTATTCCTTAATATCTGTAGTAGTTCTGCTTCCCTGATCAAATTCTAACTGGTTCACAAAGGGTGGAGAAAATGACACACAAGACAGGCTGATGCAGATCTGTGAGGAAGGCTGCAGACTCAGGGCCAGCAGGAGACATGGCATCATTCACTCAAGAACAGGATGCACTGGGGTTTTAACTCCAGGAGAGGAACCCTAATATTTCTACTGCCTTCTGTGCTTATAGAGGAGTTGGAAGGGGCAGAGTCAAAATCAAGTTAGCAAGACCTAGGTTTTGCAAGTGAAATCACAGCTTTGCTAGTGTGAGAAGTGATTGGTGACCACCCACTAATTACTTGGGAGGTTGCCTGTAGGGGCTTAGAGCTTTCTGCTGAGCCAGAGTTGCTGACTCCCTGAGGGAGGGCAGCTGAAGGCATCTAGGAACTAACTGGCTCTTCTTCCCAAATAGCTATTTCATGATTTTGTTGCTATTGGACACAGGCATGTGCAACTCGCCCTAAAATTTTTAACTGTTATTTGTCTATGGGAAAGCAATTGATTTTCCACATATTGGTTTAGTAAGCTTCCACGTTACTAAGCTGTGATTATTTCAGCTGTAAATAGAATTCTCCCACTTTCTTTCCAATATAGACTCATTGTGGCCTTCTGTGCAATTGCATTGATTAGATTGTTCAATGTTAAATGTAAATGGTGATTGAGGAAAACTTTCTGGTTCTTGATTAATTTGAAGCATGTTTGACTCTTGATTACAGGCACATAGATGCACACACACACACACACACACACGCACACACAGAGACAGAGAGAAATAAGTATTGTGATAAAGAGGTATCCATCCATTCCTATTTTACTGAATATTTTGATCAGTAGGAATATTTATCGAAAGCATTTTTGGAATTTACGGAGATGCCAGTTTTTTTTTCTCTTGACCAATTTACATGGTAACTTTTATAAATGATTTTCTCAGTTTGAACCATCTTGGCATTCTTAAAATTAACCCTTTTAATTATATGCATTATCCCTTTATTGTACCATGAATATTTGCTTTTTTTATTTTTGGCTACTAAAATATTTGCCAATTTTAAATTTTTCTCTTGGATAAATATTCAGGAACAAAATTATAAGGCAATTATTTCTGATGTTGTTGTGGTCGAGTTTTGGGATCAGAGCTATGTAAGTCTTAAAAAAATGGGAATGTTTCAGATTTTTTCTTTGCTAAAACCAATAAATATCACAGGAATTATCTATTTCTTGGATGTTTGTTGTAACTTTTCTATAAAATTAATCAGGCCTTATCCACTTTCAGGGTGTAAATCTTTACCTGTGTTTTCAATTAAAAAATAGTTTTTCTATCTCTTCTTGGGTAAATTCTGTTAATTTTAATTTCCTACAATTATTACAGTCATAAGTTTTTTACACAGTATTCCTTTACAAAAAAATCTGATCTCTATGTAGGGTTATAAACTCTTTAAAAGATTCCCACTATTATGCAGTTGTGCTTTCTATTCTCAGAGGTTAGTTTATTTTAGCATCTATTCAGTGATACATCTTATTCCTTCTGATGCTTTTATTTTTTCCTAAATAATTTATTTCTGATTATTTATTTATTTACTGCTTTTTAATTTTGGTTTTTAGCTTCTTAAGTTGAATGCTTTTTTGATTTAATTGAAATTTTTCTTATGTAATAACAATGTTAAAAGTAATGGATTTTCTATTGAAAGTGACATTGGCTATGTTTTTTGAGTTTTTTATGGAGTAGTCCTACTGCCATTAATTCTTAAAGAATGTATAATTCAAGTTTTACTTTATTTTTGATGAAAGAATTATTTATAGATCAAATTTTTATTTCCAGGAAGATACTTTTTAAATTTTATTTTGTTGTCAGTTTCTAGTTTTATTGTGTTGTGGTCAGAAAATTAATAAGTATCTCACTGGACTGTGAAAATAAGGTATATTATTTGGTTTGATGTATGTTTTATCAATATCTTGTTTATGCTACTGATACTTGTATTTCTACCCATGCCTTTTCCCAAAGTATAAGTATACCTCAATTTCAAACTTTCTTGACAATGTTGATATGTTTCACATGTGTCTTATGAACTGTATACATCACATATATGAATTTTGCTTATATCTATTTTTATTTATTTAAACAATCCTTTTACTTTAGAATAGTTTTAGATTTACAGAAAACTTTTTAGTGCAGAGTTTCCCATATATGCTTACCTAGTTCGCACTATGATCAACATCTTTTATTGGTTTGGTACATTTGTCACAGGGAAATTGTGTGGTTTCTTGAAAAAGTCAATAAAGTTGATAAAATTTCTAGCCGGACAAACGAAGAAAAAGAGAGGAGATACAAATTCCTTATATCAAAAATGAAAAAAGTGTCATTACTACTTATCCCATGGACATTCAAATGGTGACAAGGGAATATTATAGATAATTCTATGCCCCACCCCCCCAAATTTGACACTTAAATATACTGGACCAATTTCTTGAAAGACACACAATACAAGGAGAAATATATGGGAAACTCACACAAAGGGAAACAGATATTGTGAATAGGCATATATCTATTACAGAAATTAAGTCAATAATTAATAACCTTCCAAAAAAAAAAAGAAAAAAAAAGCACCAGCCCTAGATGGTTTTCCTGGTACATCTACCAAACATTTACCAAAGAAATAATAGCAATTTTCTATAACCTCTTGTAGATAATAGAAGCAAATGGAGCACTTTCTGGCTTATTCTTGAGTGCAGAATCACCCTAATACCAAAACCAGATAAAGACACAATGAGAAAGGAAACTATAGATCAATGTCTCTCATGAAAATAGATAATAGATAAAAAATCCTCAAAAAATATTAGCAAATTGAATCCAACAATATATAAAAATTAGTATATGCCACAACTAAGTGGAATTTATTCCAGGCATGTGAGGTTGGTTTAACATTTGAAATATAGTTAATGTAATCCATCACATCAAGACACTAAAGAGACAGTAAAAAGATTAGTGGTTGCCAGGGGGTGGGAGGGTGGGGAGAAGAAGGATGAATACAGATGACACACAGGGGATTTGAGAGTGGTGAAACTGTTTTACATAATATTATGGGAGTAGATACATGACATTCTGCATTTATCAAAACCCATGGAACTGTATGACGTAAGGAGTACATCTTAATGTAAACCATGAACTTCAGTTAATATAATACATCAATATTGAATCATTAATTGTAACAACTGTACCACATTAGTGCAAGATGTAATAATAGGAGGAGAAACTGCATGGGTGTGTGTGTGGGGGATATGTGGAAACTCTCTAAGCTATCTGCTTAAATCATAAACTGTTTTAAAAAAGCAAGTGCTTTTTTTTTTAAAGGAGCTCACTCTTTTATGATGCAATGTTGCTTTTCTATAGATATAACAAGGTGCAGGAAGATGCAGACTGGGATGAATAAGCACCACGCTGAATGAACTCCTTTACCCTGCAGAGATCTTGGCCCCTTTCACAACCTACCATATCAACCTCTTAGCCTATATATATATTTTTTGTCAGATGTTTGTTTTTATAATGAAAATACTCAAGCTCTTTTGTTCCTATGCAATTTAGCAGTAGAATGCACTTTTCCCCCCATACACTATGCCTAAAAGCACTTACTGTACTGGGTATATTTGCAATAGAAGGAAAAAGGCTATAGGGCTAAAAACCAAGTTAGAATCGCTTTCTGGCATTTTCTTCTGTAAATCGCTGATTCACTTTCTGACACTCTTGCTTTTAAATTAGTCTAAGGCAAGCACAGAGGCATACCTGATAAAAGGCTTTAAAAGAATCCTGACTGCTGGGGCTGTGGTCTTTCTGACCTTATTAAGTGGGGTTGGGGACATTTAAGCCTCTTCTCTTTTTTTGCTCACCACTGCAGAGCTTGCTGAAATCCGAAAAGCTAACTTGTCTTGCTAGCCATTCATCAGGGGTAATTTAGAGGAAGATGGCCAGAAAATGCTTTTGCCTTTAAGAATAAAAGAGAATTGGTAATGGGGTTTTTATTTTATGCTGGCATCTAACAATATCTGTGGTGGCCAATTGCAAACTACTGTGATTTTAATGGTACAGAAGCATTAATCTATAATCAGATGATGTTAAATACATTACTCTATACTTGAGTTAATAGTCACTGGTGCCGCTAATGAAGTCAAGGGACACTAAGAACCCTAAATCCTTAAATTATGATTAAATTAAATCCTTAAATTAGCGTGGTAGGTTCTTCTGCCTCGGCAGTTTTCTAAGTGGGGTCCTGAAACCTTTTCAGTTATACCTGAAAAGAGTTTTTGCTGTTTTCATAATAATTCAAAGACACGATTTGCCCATTTCACGAGGTTGACTTTGCACTGATACTGGACAATTTTTCTTTTTTTGGCCTTGGTTCTGCTTTGTTGACCTCAGAGCACACTTTGAATGCCATTAAAAAACAAACCACATACACAACAGGAACTGGAGCTGGATATGAATTCTTCTGAGGCACGCGACCTCAGAAGAATTCTTCAACAAGGTAGATTTGTACAAAATGCAGAGGAAATAAATGAGGCAATGTGGTGCTGAGTCAAAGGGTAGCAGAGGAGCAGTCAGTGACAGTGCAGGCAGATGATACCTCTTTCTCATAAGTGCGAGTGTAAACCGCAGTGCCCTGGGTGAGTGTCAGGATGAGTTTCCCATCACTTAGCTCTGGCACAAGTGTCCTCTCTTGCCCGTTAAACTTCTGCAGGTGAACAAGTTTGCCTCCATCCAGTGTCACAATGGACTTGACCTTTTTGTCATCTGCTGTTGTCTCATCGAACTCCATCCCCAGCTTAAAGCTGATCTCTGTGTTCTTGAACATGCTCTGTGTTTTTAAGGTGATAATGTCCCCATTCTTTTTGATGATTGTGGTAGGCTTTGTCACGCTAGCCACCTGCCTGGTAGCAAAACTTGCACTCATTAACTTCATGTAGTCATCGAAATTCTTGCTGTCTGAGAGCTTCCAGGTGCACAGGAAGGCATCTACCATGGTAATGCTGGCCTAGACTGAGAAAGAAGCTGTGAGAGAGCAGGTGTGCAAGGACTTGGACTGCTGATATTGGATGCAATTTTTGGTACCTTAGGACCAGTTGAGGCAGTGGCACTAAACTGTACTAATGATCATTGTATTTTTCCCCACCAGACAGTGGCAATATGATTTGTGAGGATAGTTTTGCCTCAACCCACCTGTCATGACTTTCTCACAGCTATTAAAACATATTTTACAAGCAGAAACTTACATTTTAGATGAATAAATGCAGGCTCCTGAGGAAAGGCACTTTTGTGATTGTTTGAGCTGCGAGCTCAACTATCTGCTTTTCCATGGAACACCGTATTTGTTTGAAGGGCCAACTGATAGACAGGCTGTGGCTATTCAGACTTGTATATTTGGCAGACATTTTGTAAAAAATGAGAAATTTGAGTCTGACATTACAAGGAAAACAAATGACAGTATTTACAGCCAATGATAAAATTTGAGCTCTTAAGTGAAAATTAGAATTTTGGGATACTTGCATATGCCACCATGAGCTTGGCAGCTTTGCAATACTTAAAGGCTTTTCTAATGAGAACAGTGGTCATATGAATGGATGTAATGTTTTGATATTTATACTAGAATTGTCACTATTTCAGAGATCTGCTGATATTTTCCCAAAGACCAATGCATGATATTGCAAAGTGACGTGGTTTGGCTGTGACCTCATCCAAATCTCATCTTGAATGTAACTCCCACAGTTCTCATGTGTCACGGGAGGAACCCAGTGGGAGGTGACTGAATTATGTATGGGGGTGGGTCTTTCATGCACTGTTCTTGTGATAGTAAATGAGTCTCATGAGATCTGATGGTTTTAAAAATGGGAGTTTTGCTGCGTAAGCTTGCTTCTCTTGTCTGCCACCATGTGAAACATGCCTTTCACCTTCCACCATGATTGTTAGGCCTCCTCAGCCATGTGGAACTGTAAGTTCAATAAACCTCTTTCTGTAAATTGCCCAGTCTCGGGTCTGTCTTTATCAGCAGCATGAAAATGGGCTAATACAGAAAAAAAATTCAAAATGTAAGGAAGGCTAATGGATTTTAATGTAATGGTTTTAGATTCCACGTTGCAGCCCATCTTTAAGAAACTACCACTTGTTCAGGTTTGGTGCACTATTAGAGAAGAATATCCCAATGATTTGAAATGGCTGTTATACTACTTCTCCTCTTTTCAATTGCATATCTGTGTGAGGCTGAATTTTCTTCATATACTTCAACCAAAAGCATACCTTGTAACCGATTGAATGCACAAGTGGATTTGAGGGTCCAGCTGTCCCCTATTAAGCCAGATATTAAGGAAATTTGCAAAAATATAAAACAATGCCAGTTTTCTCACTGATTTTTTTAAATTAAAATTTTAAATTTGTGATACATGTAGATTTGCAGAAAATTGTAGAAAATAATACAGTGTGTTGAGCACTGCAGCTCATGTCTGTAATTCCAGCTATTCAGGAGGCTGTGGCAGGAAGATCAGTTGAGCCCAGGAGTTCGAGGCTGTAGTGAGCTATGATTGCACCACTGCATTCTAGCCTGGGGAGAGAGTGACTCTATCTTTTTGTATGCGTGTGTATATTTAGTTCTGTGCAATTTTAATGCATGTGTGGTTTCATGTTTCTTCTGCCACAGTAAAGATATTGAGAAGTTCCTTCTCTACAAATGTCCCTCCTGTTGTCCTTTCATGACCATATGCACCTCCCTCCTCCCAATCCTTCTCTCTATGATCTGTTGTTTTTTCTGTTTATGATCATTCCATTTTATTATTAGTTGATGTTAATCTCTTTTTAATTTTTAATTGACATATAATAATTGTACATCTCTGTGGGGTACAGTGTGATATTTCAATACCTTTATGCCATGTGTAATGATCAAATCAAAGTAATTAGCATATCCATCACCTCAAACATTGATCATTTCTTTGTGCTGAAACATTCTAGCTATTTGAATACATAGAACAAACTATTGTTAACTAGTCACCTTACAGCGCTAAAGAACACTAGAGCTCATTTCTCCTATCCAGCCGTAATCCTGTATCCACTAACCAATCTGTCATCTCCTCTCCCTCCTTCCTCCCCAGCCTCTCGATCCCCCTGTTCTATCCTCTACTTCTATGAGAGTAACTTATTGAGCTTCCACATCAGTCTCACTATTTTTTTTTGTTTTAAAAGGTATAGTTCTTTTTTTATAAGAATATGTTATTTATGTTAACAGGCAATGGGTTTATTCTTATTTTATTTTATTTTTTTGAGATGGAATCTTGCTCTTTTGCCCAGGCTGGAGTGCAGTGGTGCTATCTTGGCTCACTGCAACCTCCACCTCCTGGGTTCAAGCAATCCTCCTGCCTCAGCCTCCTGAGTAGCTGAGATCATACTCGGCTAATTTTTTATGTGTTTTTAGTAGATATGGCATTTCACCATGTTGACCAGGCTGGTCTTGAACTCCTGACCTCAAGTGATCCACTTGCCTCGGCCTCCCAAAGTGCTGGGATTGCAGGTGTGAGCCACTACACCTGGCTTATTCTTATTTTAAAATACATTACGACATATTAAAGAATCTTTTAGTTTTAATTTCTAACTGCTAAATATTGATAGATGTAACCACATAAATAGAGATCTTTGGAGTTCTCAGTAGCTTTAAGAGTTTAAAAGGGTCCTAAGACTAGAAAGTTGGAAACCACAAGCAACAAGTCCACAGACACCATAATCTTTTGGGTTAACTCTCTTGAATTGTTAGTAATGTCTTCTTTATAGAGTCTCATTGAAATTTTTTTTTTTTTTTTGAGATGAAGTCTCACTCTGTCACCCAGGCTGGAGTGCAGTGGTGGGATCTTGGCTCATTGCAACCTCCGACTCCTGGGTTCAAGCGATTCTTCTGCCTCAGCCTCCTGAGTAGCTGGGACTACAGGCACATACCACCACACCAGCTAATCTTTTGTATTTTTAGTAGACATAGGGTTTCACCATGTTGGCCAGGCTGGTCTTGAACTCCTGACCTCAGTGATCCACCAGCCTTGGCCTCCCAAAGTGCTGGGATTACAGGCATGAGTCACTGTGCCCGGCTGAGTTTTTAATATTTCTCACAGTGCCCATGATAGTGCTGGGCCGAGTATGCACTCAATAAATATAAACAGAATTGATGTGAATGTCTTCATCAGGTTTATAAACTTCATCACTGTGGTTGTGGCTTTTTTGGCAACAATGGACCCGGCGTATATAAGGCGTTGCTCGCCAATTCTAGATGTGACTTGGAAACTGTGTGTGACCGAAAATGTGAAAAATCTACCCATTTACCTCAGGATTTATCACTTTAAATCATCTTCAGTTTGCTTATCAACTGATGTGATGACTGATAGGTTCACTTTGGTCCCTGTTTCTTTTCATCAAAGTTAATGATCGTTCATCAAACCTAGAGAAGAAACTTCATAGTCACTAAGGAAAAAAGGATACAAAATCCTTCCCCTTAAGGAATTTACAAATTAAGGTGATTATTCTTTTAGGAAAAACTTGTGGGAATTTACAGGGGCTGTGGTAAAGTGGGTTAAATACAACGAATCCTAAGACAGAGAGACCCTACCCCGTGTCCCCTCGAGTGGGTGGCCAGGCAAGTATGATGACAGACACATGCTGAGACATACAGGTTTAGAGTTAGAAACTGTCAGAATCTCTATTATTTGGTTGAGCTTGTCATTGTGAGCTTCTGTGGAAGTGAGACAAAATTCTAATAGCCATTGCAACACTAAAAACTTCTCTGGGTTTAAAATTTTTTTTATTAAAGACATAAGATTCAAGTAAATATTAATACAACTGCTAATAGTAATAATGACAGTAATAAAACTCAGGAAGTTTATTTTAAACTCACTTATATCCAAAGTAGTTAATAATAATTTTTGACTTTCATTATGCCTTCCTCCTGCCATTTGTCATGACTTTCTAAAAGCTGTTAAAACATGTTTTACAAATAGAAGTTTACATTTTAGATGAGTGGATGCAGGCGCTTGCAAAAAAAAAAAAAAAAAAAAATTTGTCAACAAGAGGGTCCTTATTTCTATCTATTTAATAGAAGAAAATCAAAACATAGAAATCTGCCATTTAATCATGCGAGGTAGCATCACCTCAATGTAATCAGCTAACCAAAATCTCTTTGTTCAATTTACTAGTCATAAACCCAATTATTTAAAATTCAGAAAACAGATAAAATGACCTGCATAGTTAATTCAGTTTTTCCCCCTTAAAATACAATCACAATTATTTATTGAGCACTGACAATTGGAAAGGCACTGGGCTAGGTACTGGAAATAATTATAAAATGACATGGAATCTCTTCCCTGGCACTTGGTTCATGCTTCCTTTAATTTTTTCCCCCACTTTGAAGTATTTGAGATGTCTTAGTCCATTTTGTGCTGCTATAAGAAAATACCTGAGACTGGGTAATTTATATAGAATAGAAGTTTATTTCTCACAGTTCTGGAGGTTAGAGTTTCAAGATCAAGGTGACTGCAGGTTCGGGCCTCTGATGAGGGCTGCTGTCTGCTTCCAAGACAGCTCCTTGAAAACTGCATCCTTCAGAGGGAGGAGCACTGTGTCCTCACATGGAGGAAGGCGGAAGGCAAAGAGGGACAAACTCCCTTTGTCAAGTTGTTTTGTAAGGGTGCCTGATCCCATTCTTGAGAGAGGTGCTCTCATGGCCTAATCACTTCTTAAAGGCCCCACCTCCTAATACTATTTTAAATTTTGGAGGGGACATGTTCAAACTATAGCAGTGGAGTATGGTATTCTGATCACCATTGTATTTGTCTGCTTCAGACAAATTCGGAGAATTTGACTTAAAGCACAGCTGTCGATAGCCCCAAATTCCATTCCAGCACTTCTTTACTATATAGTCTGGCCATTATCCATCCCTCTTAGACCAGATGCAATACATTGTAGGAGGAAGTAGGTGCTTCATGTGATGGAATGGGTATTAACCATCCCATGGATTGGATTAATTTTAGAATGTCACATCACTTCAAGACTTGTTGGCATGCTCAGAACTTATGCTTTCTGAGGCAACTTGAGTGGCTGCCTACAGCAGGATGAATCCTGTGGCTTGTGACAAACCTGGCTTCTGCCTGTGTCTATGAGGCACCACGGCAAAGATGCCATGGCTCTGAATCCCAGCTTCACTGTGCTCAGTACATGGTCTGGAACAGAGAATGCACTTCATATATCTTCATTATCACCACTGCCACAACTACCAGATGAGCTTAGTCAACCTATTCACTGAGGCTTCCTGAGAGTGATGCCTATTTTATTTACCTCGCAATATTATTGTGAAAATTATAAGAAAGGTTGCATAAAAAGTAATTTGCATAGTGTCCAATAAAGAGTAGAATCAAGGAAAATATAACTACCACTATTACTGATGTTGTTGTTACTATTATTATCACTACTGAGGCTGGAAGAATATCTACTTCTGCTGTGCCATCAGTGCAATACATCATGACAATGGATTATAGCAGTTATTGCTCTAAGGCACTGACATTTTCTAAACAAACAAAACATTGTATCAACTGCTGTTTTGATAATTTGGAACTGACATCATCATATATTTGTTTGTAGGCCATAAAAATCTCTTCATTAACACACTGATAGCATCTTTTATTTTCCTTCACTCAGAGTTGTCTTTTTTTCTGCCAACAATTAGTCATGCTTTCATCAAAAGCAAGGACTACCTAAAGGAATATTGACATTCTACAGAACTATGTCCTTCTTGCATTTTTGTAATTGTCATGGGAAATTAAGATCAGATCAGAGTCATAACTTATAGCATAGGAAATACATAGTTCAAAAACAGCACAAGGTATTTGATGTGGTCAACAGATAACTCTGAACTGTAGACCCTTGCCAAACACTGCAGAAATGCTTTGGGCTGAAGTGTTCTTGCTTCACAGACTTCTTCATTTTATGATTGCCAGAGTCATTGAAAATAAATTTTGGATAGTGCTAAAGGGAAATAACAAACATACTATCTGGCATCAGTCTCTCAGATTTGACAGATAATTTCATGCTTTTAATTGATTCCAATCTTTGCAAAAAAGTGGAAGTAAGTAATAGACAAAAATTAACAACAAAGACGCCAGAAGTGACTATCATTGCATGAAACTTTTGCTGTGTTGATTGTTTGCAAATTGCGTTCTAGTACTATATTCTCATTTGTTGAAAGATATTAGAAAAGAATCCAATCCCCAAGCTTTGTAAAGATTTTGACGTTGTGGCATATCATAATTGTATTCATTTCCCCCTTTATCCTTTTTGTATTATGATCTTCCAAGTTCTAACTGGGCACACAAACTCCATTTCCTGGAGTAACTTAAGCTAGATATGTGATTAAATTCTGGCCAATGGGATATGAGTTGCAACTTCTTACTAATACCCTTTAAAAAGAAACTGATTGCTCTGTACTCTCTTTTACCCTTCCTTTGGGGCAGAATAAAGAGGAGGTGCTGCAGATGAGAGCAACATTCTAGGAAATGTTGCTAGGGCAACAAGTGGAAACACTTGGAAAAGTGTATTTGGCTCTATAGAAATTAGATTTAATTTTTTTTTAAAAAAGAAGATGATCCTGGGTCCCTGGAGGACCTCATGGAGCAGAGTCAGGTTTTTGGCTCTGCCCTACCCACAACATATGTGCTCCTCTGTTAAAAGGAAATATGCTTCCATTCTGCTTGAGGCACTGTGTTTTGTGTAACTTTGCTACAGCAACTTGGGCTATGCCCTAATACTAGACATGTTCTAAATTTTCCACACTTGCTGTTTTCCCGTTGGATGAAGGGCTTGTGAGACACAGCATATGTTAAAAAAAAAAAAAAAAGACTTTTCTATTACTCTTTTTCAAGGTGGCAGACAAAGCTGAAATTCACATTATAGGCTCTTTTAGTGTACTACATGTCCTCAGCACTGGTACTTGGCTCCCTCCCTCCCTGCCTCCCTCCCTCGCTCCCTCCCTCCCTTCCTCCTTCCCTCCTTCCTTTTTTCCTTCCTTCCCCTCCTTCCTTCCTTCCTTCCTCCCCCCTTCCTTCCTCCCCCCACCCCCTTTTCTTTCTTTCCTGAAACAGGGTCTAGCTCTGTTGCCCAGGCTGGAATACAGTACGTCCATCCTTGCTCACTGCAGCCTCGAACATCTGTGCTCAATCAATCCTCCTACCTTAGTCTCCTGAATAGCTAGGACTATAGGTGCATGCCACCATGCCAAGCTGATTTTCTATTTTTGTAGAAATGGGGTCTTACTATGTTGCCCAAGCTGGTTTTGAACTCCCTGCTCTTGACCTCCCAAAGTGTTGGGATTACACATGTGAGTCACTGTGCCCAGCCAGTACTCAATTTCATTTTGAAAATTGTATTTCTGTTTTATTTTTGTTAAATGGAATTAAAATGTCTGTGCAGTGTCTATCATAACCTAGTACAAAAGCAATAAAACTATTGTAACCACTAAGCAATGTGGTCGTTATTGACTTCTTTTTCTAGCAAAGGAAAGAGATAGGAAAATGGCTTTTGCATGGGGAATTTAATGTGTCACAGAAAATGATATAGAAGATAATGTAAATTGTGATGATGTGAACGTGGAGTAGTTTGTGTCGAGCATGATGGCCAATGGCAGCTAACTATGCCCTTCTGGAAACAGATGCACCCCTTTGCATATATCAAATCTCCAAGCTGCACCGCACCAAAAGAACCCTGGGCATCATGTTGCTTAGCTGGAAGGAAATGGGGAAGCTGTGGGAACCCCTATAAAACTCCCTCTGACATATTTAGCCTGTGGCTTGTGGGTATTCACTCAAACTCCAGGAGTGTGGGTTACCTTTAGTCAAATCTGAAGGAGTTTTGCATCTGTCACCCAATGCAGAGCTAAAGGAGAGGGAGCAGGTGTGAAATACAACCTAGACTTCCTTTTTAGTCCCAGTGGGGGGTACATTTTTGTCTCACTGTTACCCTCGGTACCTCTGGGATGGTAAATAGTGCGATGAGTAATTCAGAAAGTGGAAATGGAAAGTGTTACTATATCTGCTACTAAGCTTTGCATCAGAAAAGTACTTCTTTTGCTTCTAAAGAGACTTGAAGAGTATTGGGCTGCTTCTTCTTCTTTCTAGGTAGCTTTTTATTATCTCATGTTATAGTTACTTACATAAATGTATTGCTGGGAATTCTAGTAGCACAGGGATTATAGGAGTTTCCTGTGATTTAACTAAATCACTGGTGTCTTCAATACCATGTCCATGCTTCCCCCACAAACATCAGAGAAAATGACTTCTTGGCATGGGAAGTTTATACATCCAGAAATAATCTATATTTATTATTTTTGGCATGGAGCCCATCCATAATCTGGCTCCAGGCTGCCTTATTCCTAGGCTCTGCCTCTTCTCTCCATGTGATATCGTATCAGATGGTAGAGGCAATGGAACCATCAGACTAGATTGTGGGTTTGGGCCACAAAGCATGACCCATCACTCTTTCAGATTCTTAGTAGATAGGATGACCCCATGAGCTTCACCACCATAATTTTATTTTTACACCCGTGAAAGTCATGGGCACTAGTTGGTGAGATCCAGAGGCCAATCCTGAGGTCCTGAAATGGTTCTCCAGGAGGGAGGTGGGTAGGAAGTGAGAGGTCACACTGTCTTCTCACACTAACCTCAGCCTCAGGGTGTGAGGCCAGCTTCAGAGGGGAGACCACAGTTCTGGGGCCCAGCCGTTTCAGCCACCGCCTTCTTGCCTTCTTTACTAAGGTCGTTAACAAGCATACTCATTAGTGGCAATTTCCCTGGTGGTTTTTGTGATGTGGGATTTGTTTGCTATGAAATGGCTGAATCCGCAAATCATTTAAAATAGTCAATCCTACTGGAGATAGAAATAACTCCTTGCCTGTGTTGATCCTAGCTAGTGACCAGTGTCCAGGAGGTGAAATCTTGGGAAGAGAGGCCTGGGCTTCTGACTCAGCAGAAACCACCGTCTTGACATTTTTAGTCTTTTCTTTGGTCTTGTCCTACTATAGAAACTTCTTCCTACAGGCCAGATTTGACAAAATAGCCCTACCAAATCATAATCAGAGGTGCACCAGCCACCCTCCCCCAATAAATTTGGCCTTATTTCTTGTTACCCTGATGATGCTCAGGATTCATAATACGTAACTCTAAGTAATCTCCAGATTTGTATAATACTTGAAACAAAATATCCAAGAAGAGGAGAAAAAGAAATGATCAGTCCTCCACCAGGAGTGGCTTGAATCTCAGGGGAGGTTTGACAATCTCTGGAGATGTTTTTGGTTTTCACGACAATGGGAAGGGGGTTTGTACTACTGGTGTCTAGTGGGAAGGTCCCAGGAAGCTGCTAAATGTCTTACAACACATAGGACAGCCCTCTACAACAATGAACTGTTCAGTCCAAAATGTCAATAAGGCTGAAACCCTGAAACAGAGGAAGACAAAGAGGTCTTCATATATCCTGCAGTTTAAGAAATGGGTTTTAAATATTTACTGAGCATCTATTATGTATATAAATGGTGCTTTTTTTTATGAGATGGTCTAAGGAATAAAAGTCACATTCACTAACATCAAAAAGTTTCCAGTTTACTTGGAGATGGTACATACACAATGAAATTGTGTGTTATTTATTACAACAATAGTTCACTTGCAAGGGAGATTGATACTTATATTGGTTTGCTAGGGCTGCCATAATAAAGTTGGCTTAAATAACAGAAATTTATTTTCTTTCAATTCTGGAGGCTGTACGTCCAAGATCAAGGTGTCAGCTGAGTTGGTTTTTGCTGAGGCCTCCCTCCTTAGCTTGTAGGTGGCTGTCTTCTCTCTGTGATTTCACTTGGTCTTCTTTCTGTCTTTGTCTGTGTCCTTATCTCTTCTTCTTATAAGGATACCAGTTATTTTGGATTAGGGCCCACTCTATGTGCCCTTGTTTTAATGCAATGACCTTTTTAAATACCCTATCTCCAAATGCAATCACATTCTGAGGTACTGGCGGGTTAGGACTTCGACATATAAATTTGGGGAAGATGCAGTGTAGCCCAGGACAGCACTCTTGGGTTATAACTTGGTAGCCAACGGTAGAAAGATAAGAAGCAGCACAGAAATTCATTTTAGAATATTATGTAAGAGCTGTCACACTAAGAAAAATATTTAAATTTTTCTAAAACTAAAAGAAGGAATATGCTTAAGAGATCTGTTGTACAACATGGTAACTGCTGCAAAAGTCACAGCAAGTTAGTAATGGAGCTACTTTATAATTTACTTTCATCCTACCCTCAATTAATTTACTGGAATTCAACTACTGGGTAAAGGAAAACAGAGAGGGCTGGGGGCAGATATCATGGGTCCTGGACCATTAAGCCTGGAACAGTCCAGCATTGCTGGAAAGTTTAGGGGAAGAATTTTGTGTTTAAAATAAACCTTAAAAAATTGAAGTATTATGATCATATAGAAAAGCACACAGTCACCAGTGTTCAGCTTGATGAATTATGACACAGTGAACACACCTGTATTAACCACAGCCAAGGTCAAGAAACAGAACTTCATCACAACCCCAGAGGTTCCCTTGTCCCACTCACTGCCAGCCCCGGTTTCTCTTATTCCCTCTTGTAAATGATTTTAATGATTTTCCAGCCTCCCTCAGAGAAGAGAAGCACTTTGTTCAGGAGGCCTGGCCGAGGCTGGTGGAAGAGTGGAGGAATCAACTGAAGAATTAATTGAAAGTCAGAAAGAAACAATGACCAACAAAGAATTGGGAGAACAGACACAGAATTGTATACGTATAGCCTTTTATTCCAGGCAGTATTCTAGGAACAGTTTAAGACATTTTTAAGGGCATTTTCCACTCTTTACGATTTTCACTTGAGTACTGTTTAGGTTTTTTTTTTTTTTACTTTTTTTTTTTATTATACTTTAGGTTTTAGGGTACATGTGCACAATGTGCAGGTTTGTTACATATGTATCCATGTGCCATGTTGATTTCCTGCACCCATTAACTTGTCATTTAGCATTAGGTATATCTCCTAATGCTGTCCCTCCCCCCTCCCCCCACCCCACAACAGTCCCTGGAGTGTGATGTTCCCCTTCCTGTGTCCATGAGTTCTCATTGTTCAATTCCCATCTATGAGTGAGAACATGCGGTGTTTGGTTTTTTGTCCTTGCGATAGTTTACTGAGAATGGTGTTTTCCAGTTTCATCCATGTCCCTACAAAGGACACGAACTCATCATTTTTTATGGCTGCATAGTATTCCATGGTGTATATGTGCCACATTGTCTTAATCCCGTCTATTGTCGTTGGACATTTGGGTTGGTTCCAACTCTTTGCTATTGTGAATAGTGCCGCAATAAACATGCGTGTGCATGTGTCTTTATAGCAGCATGATTTATAGTCCTTTGGGTATATATCCAGTAATGGGATGGCTGGGTCAAATGGTATTTCTAGTTCTAGATCCCTGAGGAATTGCCACACTGACTTCCACAATGGTTGAACTAGTTTACAGTCCCACCAACAGTGTAAAAGTGTTCCTATTTCTCCACATCCTCTTCAGCACCTGTTGTTTCCTACTTTTTTAATGATGGCCATTCTAACTGGTGTGAGATGGTATCTCACTGTGGTTTTGATTTGCATTTCTCTGATGGCCAGTGATGATGAGCATTTCTTCATGTGTTTTTTGGCTGCATAAATGTCTTCTTTTGAGAAGTGTCTGTTCATGTCCTTTGCCCACTTTTTGATGGGGTTGTTTGTTTTTTTCTTGTAAATTTGTTTGAGTTCATTGTAGATTCTGGATATTAGCCGTTTGTCAGATGAGTAGGTTGCAAAAATTTTCTCCCATTCTGTAGGTTGCCTGTTCACTCTGATGGTAGTTTCTTTTGCTGTGCAGAAGCTGTTTAGGTTTTAACCTAACTTCGCATCATCTTAAATCGCCCTGAGAACCGGCGGGGGTTCTCTGCTCCATGGAGGCTGAGGTTCTCAGCTGGCTCACAGCTTTAGGGAAGCTGCTACTTCCTCCTACTCACCTGCCCGTGAGCACAGGGTGCACAGAGGGGAGGGGGCAGAGAGCAAGACGACTGGGCCAGCTCAGAGCCAGACAGTCTTACCTCAGTTTACTCATTCTGTCTCAGGGATGAGAGATGAACAAGGTCCCTAGAAAGAGAGCGAATTGATTCAGCTGCGCTGGGGAAGCAGCTCCATTCTGCTTATGGCCTCAGCCAACTGGAGTCCACAGTGTCAGAGAACCTCACCCCAGCGTGGGGCTGCGGACCACGCCCCCTCATGAGAGGTGAAGCCAGCAGGACTTCCTGGGTCGAGTGGAACTTGGAGAACTTTTCTGTCTTACAAGAGGATTGTAAAATGCACCACTCAGCACTCTGTAGCTAGCTAGAGGTTTGTAAAATGCTCCAATCAGTGCTCTGTAAAAATGCACCAGTGGACGGTCTGTAGCTAGCTAGAAGTTTGTAAAATGCACCAATCAGTGCTCTGTAAAAACGCACCGATCAGCGCTCTATAGCTAGCTAGGGGTTTGTAAAATGGACCAATCAGCAGGACATGGGCAGGAACAAATAAGGGAATAAAAGCTGGCCACCCCAGTCAGCAGCAGAAACCTGCTTGGGTCCATTTCTACCCTTTGTTCTTTCACTCTTCACAATAAACCTTGCTGCTGCTTACTCTTTGGGTCCCTGCCACTTTTAAGAGCTGTAACACTCATGGCAAAGGTCCGCAGCTTCATTCTTGAAGTCAGTGAGACCGCGAACCCACCGGAAGGAACAAATTCCTGGACACACTCGCTGGTGCATTGGTAATGCAGCCCAATCAGATTAGCAACCCCTCCTCTTGGGGCAGAGCTAAGAGGGGTGTGTCCCTGTTATAGATAAGATTAGGAGCAATCAAGGGAGAACCACTGCACGTGCTAAGGAGGGTGTAATCGGGTTGGCTGGCTGTGGCTGAGCTGGGAAACAGGAGTGTGGGGTGCTGGGAGTTGGGTGGGGTGCTGAGTTCATGTTGAGAAGTGGCGAAAGTAGGAAAGGAGTGGCAGGCCAGTTGTTGAAGGTCTTGAATATTGGGAAACAGATTTTAACTGTGTTGTATCTTGTAGGTTACTGGGAAACCGTTGTTGGATCTTGAGCAGAACAGTGACAAGGTTGTATTTCACGAAAATTGTAAATCAGTGTGGGGGTGGGGGCCAGGGAGGATTGCGGGGAGAGAATGGATCTAAGAGAGGAAGGGAGACCGTTGAAGGACATGTGATGCACATCTAGATTAGCATGTAGCCTCAGGGAATTGGATGAAGTTTAGAGAAGTACACAGTCCTAGCATCAGGCTTCAGACAAGGGGCAGGCTGGGGAGCTTCTAACAAATAAAGCCCTGAGAAACTTTTTTTCTTTTGGACCTGAGTGAGTAGTGGATTGAGTTAATCATACTCTTCTGTGTATAATCACCGTCATCATTGGTTCACTGGGGCCCTCATTAGTTTATGTATTCATTTGCTTATTTATTCATTTTTTAAATCCCCATTCTGCACTGTTGTTTTTCTCCCCCCCATATGCAGCTTGTCTAATGTTTGTGCCTTTTTGCTTGTGACTGTTGTTTCAAAGTGTTTGTTGTTTTCTTGTTTGTATGTTATTTTAAAAACTTTTTATTATGGAGGGGAATTTTGAACATATCCAAAAAGACATAGAAGAATATAATAAATCCCACGTGCCCATCATTCACCCTTAACTACCATCAGGCCATGGCCAGTCTTACTTCGTCTACATCCCATCCACTGCCTGCCTTCCACACATCAGATCATTTCTCCCATAAATATTTGAGTGTGTTTTTCTGCAAGATAACACAACCACAAAATCCTCGTCAGTAGCTTTAAAAGAACAATATTTTCTTAATATCAAAAAGCTAATCCTCAAATTTCCAATCTTCTAATGAGTATTATTTTTTCCACAGTTTGTTTATATGAATCCAGATTTAAATAAGGCCCAAACATAGTGATTGGTTTATGTAAGTCTCTTTTAATTAGTAGGTTTCTTACTGAATCTGTTTTTTTTTCCCCTACAGTTTGTTTGTTGAGAAACTCAGGTGTTTTGTCCCATAGAATTTAACAAAATGTAGATTTTGCTGATTGCATCCCTGTGGTGTAGTTTAACGAGTTCCTCTGTTCTTTTGTAGTTTCTTTGAGTTGGTAGCTGAATCTAGGGATCTCATCACATCTGTATTTAATTTTTTTAACAAGAGTGTTTCATGGTTTGTCTTGTGTTCTTTCGTCAGGATGTGCATAATGTGTGGTTGTCTCTTTTTTATGTGACATTAGCAGCCACTGATGATCAAAGCCTAGGACTATTTATTTTTGTATTACTTATCTATTGCTGTGTAACACTATTGATGCAAACTTAGTGGTTTATAGCAAAACATATTAATTATCTCAGTGTTTGTGGATCAAAATCCAGGCATGAATCAGCTGATTCCTCTGCTTCCAGATGTCTCAGAAGTCTACAAACAAGGTGCTGACCAGGGCTGGGGTGTCACCTGAGGCTTGACTAATATAGGATCCACTTTCAAGTTTATGTGGCTGTTGGCAGGATTTCATTCTTTGGGGGTTGTCTAACTAAGGGCCTTATTTCCTTGCTGGCTGTTGGTCAGAGGCCACCGTTAGTTGATTGCCCTGTGAGCCTCCCCATATAGCAGCTTAGTTCATCAAAGTCAGCAGGACAGATATCTACAGAGAAAGTCTGCTAGCAAGAGAGAGGCTACAGTTGTATGTAACATAATCATGGAAGTGACACCCATAGCTTTTACATATTGTGTTGGTTAGAAGTAAATCACAGGTCCCATCCACACTCAAGGAGAGGAGATTGCACAATGGTGTAAGTATCAGGGATAATTGCAGGCTGTCTTAGAGTCTATTTGCCACAGTTGAGTTTGCAAACTGATGATATTGTAATTCTGGGATTTCTTCTTTGTTTACTAGCTGGAATATTTCTATAAAAAGAAACTTCTCCTTGTATTGTTTGACTATCCATGGTATATTTTAGAAAGGGATCAGAATAAATGCTTGATTTTTCCCTTTTACTTACCAGTTTTAAAAACTAGTAAGTTGATTCCCTTGCATTCTCCAATGGTGGTCAATTACATGGGCAGGTATTGTTAATTATGTAAATACTATTGTGCTAAATACTGTATTCTGTTTATTTCCTTTTCAGAAACTCAGTACTGTGTTTTAAAGATCTATTCATAATGATGTGTGTACATCTGGTTTTTAGCTTCTACTTGTTGAAGAGTCTTCATGGTGTGTATAACCCCTTTCACCTATCTACTCAGCCAGTGGACACCAAGACTGCCTCCAAGTCTCTGCCACGACAACCATTCTCATACAGCTTCCCTCATGGACTCACACACCTGCAGTGGAATTGGTGAGTCATACAGTGTAACTAAGTAGTCAATTTGCTTAAGTAGTGCCAGATTGCTTTCCGGAATGGCTGCACAAAGCTATTCTCTCATGAAAATGATTTATTACCATATGTAGCTTAGCTTTAAGGTGGGAGGAAACACCTTAGTATCTTCATGAATTTTATGCCCTTCACTAAGCTGAACTAAGTTTCTTAAGAAAGTTTCCTATCAGAAGCATCCAAGTTACTCCACATCTCCAAAGCCACAGCCGTGCTGGGTGATGAGAGCTAAGAGACAGAATCTTATGCTACTATATCCCAACCTAGACTATTGCAACCTGGTAAACTGTCCAAATTCTATTCCAGGCCTCAGAGATGAGGGAGAGAAAGACGGGAAGAAGAAGGTATGATGTATTAGGCTGTTTTTGCATTACTGTAAAGAAATAACTGAGGCTGGGTAATATTAGAAAGAAATTAGCTCATGGTTCTGCAGCATTGCTCCAGCATCTGCATCAGGTGAAGGCCTTGGGAACCTTACAATCATGGTGGAAGGCAAAGGGGGAGCAGGCGTCACATGGTGAGAGAAGGTGCAAGAGAGAGAGATTTTAAACAAACAGATCTGCGAGAACTCTGTCTCAGAGAGACAGAGAGAGAGAGAGAGAGGGAGAAAGAGAGAGAGAGATTGATTCAAGGAGAGTGTGGTTAATAGAGCCAAATGATGAAGAGAGGTCAAGGAGAGTGAGGAGAGGAAATGGTTTCAGAAACTGTGATCTGACATGGAGAAAGTACTTCACCAATGTCCTTAGGCTGCTGAGTGGGGCAGCTAGGAGCTCATATCTACTGATTTGGGGAGGCTTTAAGACAAGTAGAATACTGGGACCACAGACAAGTGGAAATACATGGTTGGATCTTGAAACCTTAAATTAGATGCAGTTTCAAACAGAATTTTGCTGGCTTAATCATCAACTTAAAGAAACCATAAGTGATCAGACTGACAATAGCTTTTGTCCAAGTCCAGGCAATGACATGGAGAACATTGAAATGGTATTGATGATGCAGGTGCTATAAAGGAGACTGTAGAAAGACCATTAAAGCATTATTCTCACATGCCTGTGTCAGCAGAAAGCAAAGGGGCTGTCAAGGAACATGTTTTTTAGTTTGTCTTACCTGAAGGTTCGCTGAAAAATTAATGTGTTTGGTGGTAAGGAGCAATTAATTATCAATGAGCTTTTCCACCTGCATTCTGTTCATTGGAAAAGGATCTTTCAATTTGGGCCATCATAAATAGCAGTATTTTTTTTTCAAACAGCATTTTAATGAGCAGAACATAAATAAATTCATTGCTTCCAAAAACAATACAGAGATTGAAGTGGCAGAGCACCAGGCAAGTTGCCTTTTGGGTTTTAAAAAACCCAATATTTCATGACCATTGCAAGACCAAGGCGGGGTTTGCAGGATGAGCTCTTTATTGAAGCCAGGTGTAAGCTGTCTGCTCTTCCTGGCGGGGAGGCTGTTTGGGTTGAGTATTTCCTGTGGTGGCTGCACATTCTGGCCCAAGTCCCTGGTGCCACTAGTCTTCCCCACTACTCCCACAATCTCTTCTTGCCTTTTCTCCCTTTCTCCCCTCCTTCCCCGCTTACTTTTTCCCTCCTTCCCCAAGTCTACTTTCTTGAGGCAGTTCCATTCACACACTCTACCCAAAATGTTTAAAAAAGTATTCATCATTCCACAATTCAGCTCATGTTATTGGACCCATGGCATGTTATTTATGTTCAGCATGGCTACAGTAGAACTTGGACCCTGGAGTGATGGCATCTGAAGTGTTTCTGTTCACCCTTAGCTGAAAAGAAGCAGTGTTTGTAATTTTTCTCTGAGGATTCCTTCTTCTGTAAAATGGAACAACAATTCCTGCCTTACCACAAGCTTGTAAGGAGAAAATTAAATGCAGTATATGAAAACCCCTAGGTCAGTGCCTGGCACATGGAAGGTGCTTGGTAAATATTGGCTACTGTGAACATAAACATAAGATGACTGATTCCTTCTACCCCTCCAAAACAAAAGAAGGTGCATCCCTTCCTTAAAAAAAAAGTGAGAAAATCCTGAAACTAGGGGCAGAGAAGTCAGGGAGCAGAGCTTAAACATCTGTTCTTGAAGCCAGCTGCTTTGAAGTAGATATTATGGGAATTGGGAGCTCTTGATTTTTTGGTAACAGCTTCAAGATATCATTGACATATGAAGGCTGTATATATTTAAGGCATACAACTTGATGTTTTGATATGTGTATACATTGTGAAATAATCGCTGCTTTCCACGTAATTAACATATATATTGCCTCTACAAAGTTAAGCCTTTTTTTTTTTTTTCTCTGTTGCCCAGGCTGGAATGCAGTGGTGCAATCCTAGCTCACTCTGACCTCGAACTCCTGGGCTCAAGCAATTTTTCCCCCTCAGCCTCCTGAGTAGCTGGGACTACAAGTGGGTGGTCTTGACTGGCTAATTGTGTGTGTGTGTGTGTGTGTGTGTGTGTGTGTGTGTGTGGAGATAGGGTCTTGGTCTGTTGCCCGGGCTAGTCTCAAACTCCTGGCTTCAAACAATTCTCCCACCTCAGCCTCCCAAAGTACTGGGACTACAGGTGTGAGCCACTGTGCCTGGCCTGTAGTTACAATTTTTATACTTCATGACCAACATCACCCCTTTCCCTCTTCTGCCAACCCTTGGCAACCACCATCCTACTATGAATTTGATTATTTTAAATTCCACATGTAAGTAAAATTGTTCAGTATTTATCTTTCTATATCTCAGTTAGCATAATGACCTCCAGCTTCATCCATGTTGTTACAAATGACAGGATTTTATTTATTTTAAAAGGCTGAATAATATTCCATTGTGTATATGTCTATCATGAGAATTTTGAAGAAGTGTCAAGAGTGGTCAAGGAGAATCCTGGCTACAAGAAGATGATGTTTAATTATGGGCATTAAATTGTCTAATTAATAACCAAGGTCATCTGGAGAAAATCTGTGGGTAGATGGGATCAGGTTTCTGGGATTCAATCTGACACAAGACTCATTTATCAATGAGGCCAAAGCTCCCCAGTGACCTCCATATTGTCAAATCCACTATATGCTTCTTGGTTCTTGCTTTATCTTGACCTCTAAAATTAACTGATGTTGGTGACCCTCTACCCCTTAAATCAGTGACTGATATAACAAAATTCTCTTTTGATCTTATCTGTTTTGGGGGTTCTTGGTTGGGTCTTCTTCTGTATGGCTTTTAAGAGCTGGTGTTGCCAAGGATTTGTGCCTTAGTCTTCTCCTGTCTGTGTAGGCAATTTGATCAGTATCTTCACTTTTTTTTTTTTTTTTGAGATGGAGTCTCGCTCTGTCACCAGGCTGGAGTGCAGTGGTGTGATCGAGGCTCACTGCAACCTCTACCTCCTGGGTTCAAGCGATTCTCCTGCCTCAGCCTCCCAAGTAACTGGGACTACAGGCATGCACCAGCATGCCTAGTCAATTTTTCTTTTTTCTTTTTTTTTTTGAGACAGAGTCTTGCTCTTTTGCCCAGGCTGGAGTGCAGTGGCAAGATCTCGGCTCACTGCAAGCTCCACCTCCCAGGTTCATGCCATTCTCTTGCCTCAGCCTCCCAAGTAGCTGGGACTATAGGCGCCCGCCACCATGCCCAGCTAATTTTTTCTATTTTTAGTAGAGACGGGGTTTCACCATGTTGGCCACGATAGTCTTGAACTCCTGACCTCAGGTGATCTGCCTGCCTCGGCCTCCCAAAGTGTTGGGATTACAGGCGTGAGCCCCTGCCTGGCCAGTATCTTGACTTTTAACCATCACCAATTTGTAGATGTTACCCAGCATAAAACTGTGCTATCTTTGTAAGGAGGCTCTTTGAACTTAGCTCAATCCAGTTGGCTGGTATGTCCATCAGTTCTTCCTGCTGTATGTCCTTTCAGGCCCTCCTCTTCTCTCCAGCCCCATCCCAGAGTTGCCTTAGGTAAGGTCTTCCTCATCTCATGTGTGGCAGAGCCAAGTCTCTGTGGTGGAAACCCTGACATCTACTTCGACTCCCTCTACCGCTTTGCCAACAGTGTGCACTTTCTAAAATACATGAGCTTTTAAAAAAATTCAACCTGATTGATTGTCTTCTAATACATGAATTTAATGTTGATATTTATTGTGATTATCACCATATTTGGACTTGTTGTTAACATCTTAAAAATACATACATTTTAATTTCTTCCCAACACTTTTTTCTCTCCATTGCTTTGGAAACTATACCTTTAACTTTTTGGTAGGTTATATCTTTACCATACATGAATTTTCTAATAACATCTAAAATTATTCATTCATTCTCATTCCTCTATCTTCCTTATTTTTGTCATCTAGAATTTAAAATAAAAGAGTTATTTTTGACAGTTAGTAGTTAAATTATCAATATAATTTACCAGTTTCTTTGCTCACCATTTAAAATAAATTTGTACTCCTTCTTTGTGATCCTTTTTCCTCTTGAGGAACTATTTTTCATTTAGTGAGTGTCCATAGGTGTTAAAAGTTCTTAGACTTCATATGTCTAAAAGTATCTACCTCACATTCTTCTTAAATGATAGTTTGAATAGGTAAATAATACTTATTTTTCCTTAAGCTTTGATCACATCACTCTTCTGTCTTCTGATATTTATTGTTAATGATGGGAAGTCTGCTGTTGGTCTTATTGCTATTCTTTTGTGGATTGTCTTTTTCCCTGTTAGATTTTAAATCTTTTTCTCTATAGCAATGTTCTGCAGTTTCATTACAATGCGTCTAGTTAGGAATATATATATTTGGTGTCCAGTGGTCACTATAAATCTATGATTTTTTTCAATACTGGAAAATTATGAACTGTTAGTTCCTTCTATATATTTTTTCTACACCAATTCTTCTATTCTTTCATTTTGGGGCTGCTGTGAGTCTTCTGTTGGAGTCCCTCAGTCTGTCCTCTTGGCTTCTGATGACACTTTTCATGTCTTTTTTATCTTCTGTGCTATCTTCTGGGCAGTCTGTGAGCTTTCAATTTCAATGACAGTATATTCTCTTTTCAGGACTAGTATTTGGTTGCTTTTCAGAACCATATATTGTTTATTCATATCTGCTTTTTTTTGTTTGTTTCTTATAGATGTAATTACTTCCTTTATCTCTGAGGGTTTTAAGCATGCTTCTTTTAAATGATTTTGAGATTGCTCAGGTGTTTCTATTTGGAGGGTGTAAATGTTGCTGGTCTTTGAGCTTGTTGTCTAACTTTCTTCCTGTTAAATTTTCTTCCAAATTTAGGTTTGTGTGCTCTTCCTGAGCAGCGCACTTCTCCCCATAGCTCTGGGTTATTTTCCTCCCCAGTTAGTGGTTTTGACATTGCCTCTCTCTGGTTCCCAGGAACTCTGTTCTGGATCCAGGCTGAATGTTGGTGGATGGGCTCTTACTTCATGTACCGGGGATACATGCATTGCAGCCACTCAGCTGGTGAGTGGCTTCCCCCAGGATGGGGCTCCAGGGCTGTGCCTGCTTCCTGCCAGTCCACTGGCCTATAGAAGGGCCAGTGTTTTAGCTTTTCCACCTCCTTTTACAAACAAGGGAGCTCAGCACCATGCCTGGCTTCAGGTGGTGATCCTGACTTGGGTCCTCTGCCATATCTGGAAGGTTTTGCTCCCTGTTACTCAAAAAGAATCAGACTTTGGTCATCTATGCCTTCATGACCAAGAGACCAAGAGGCCCATGGTTTTGACACTGTTTGTTACTCTTTCTTTTTCATGGAAGTATTTATCTGATTTTTCAGTGTGATTTTATATTTATTACAGAAATATATGTTTTACATATTATTGCTGTGTTTGGAGTAGAGATGAGGGGGCCCACAACTGGAGCTCAAAATGCCATCTTGCCAGGGAATATCTCTCCCCATTAATCTTTGTGTTCCCATGCTTGTCACACAGCAGGTGCTCAATGAATTTTGGTGGTTTGCTGTTACTGAGACATGGGCCTATTGGAGGCACAGAGGCCTGATGGTGAGAAAACCCCGGTTACCACAAAGTCAGGGAAAGCTCTGTCTGAGGCCCTCTTCTATGACTTGGAGGCCTGTCTCAGAAAGCTCTACTTCCTGGAAAGACTATCAGGGTGTTAAAGTGTCCTCACTACTAGAAAGAGGACTGATCCTTTTAGTGCAGAAAAGCATCGTCATCCACCTATGAGCCTTTCTTGTAGTGTTTAAAGAAAGTGTTGTCATTTAAGCAGATTTGTGGGCCATCAGAAGACTCAATATCCCCAAATTTGGATTCTTGGGCCAGTGGGTCAGTGTTTCTCTTCAGCAGACTGCCTCAGTGGTAGAGACAGGAGCTGCATTGATTGTTGACAGGACACCAACCTGTGTGAAAACCAGGTCTCACATAATCCGTCCAGGCGATAATCTGCTTTAGGATTGACAGATGCCCTCTATGGAGAAAATAAGTCAGTAATGTGCTCTCAGCAGGAAACTTTGTCAGCGGGTTGTTAGAAGTAAAGGGTGTGATTACAATCTAACTTCAGTGTAACTTTGACTCTTCCGTGTGTTTTTCTCATTTATCTCATGAGTCATAAAAACATTTTGATGATTGCAGCAAAGTCTGTGGCTATTTAGCTCTACCACACTGGAAACGCTTTATCCAGTAATAGAAAGAAATAGAGTGCCACATTGTTATGTTCCACAGATCCAGCCTCCGCTCTTTCTTTGTCTTTTATTGGAAACTTGTGAGATTTGGAAGACTGTTCCCTGGATGCATTTGGCATCCCAGTTTGCTGAGAGTTTCTACAGTTCTGGTTCACTGCTGGCTCAGGGTGGTGTGGGAGACATTGGGTGTTTTGCCTGTCCAGCATCCATTTCCATTCTTCTAGGAACTGGATGTTTCTGTCTTGTGGAGAACGTATTCCACAACTGGAGCCAGACCCACCCTGCCACAGAGGAAGCCACGTGACCCAGGAGTGGTTTAGAAATGGGCACATGACCCAAGCAGAGGCTTCCCAGGACCTTTCTGTTGGAACTGTTGGAAACTATTTTCATTCCACTGGAATTCTATGCTGGCAACCACCTTCTCACCTTTTGGAGAGCACCTGTCTAGCAGGTGCAGACAGAGGCACGTGTATGATGACATTGTCTGAAACCTTACATCAGCCTTGCCCGAGGTCAAATGCATTCCAGTGAATAAACTCATGGATTTCTTTCTTGGTTTAAGCTAATTTGAGTTGAATTTCTGTCACTCAAGACTGAAAGTGTCCTGACCCTTATGTGTAGGAGTTACGAGTGAGAAATCATTTAACAGAATTCTTGAGAGCATGCTCTATGTACATCTTCACTCATTTCAAGCCCAGGCTACTTATGATGCATGCCTGGCCCTTAGGCACTCTCAGGGTAGCTGTTTATGAAGCATATTGGACAATAATTGACTTTTTGTGTGTCTAAGGTTTGAGTTTCTTTGATCAACTAGTGCTGCAGGAGCCAAATAGTCAAGACTGGGGAAAGGAGAGGAGGAAGAAGACCATGAAGTAGGGTACCTACTGATCCTAGGAGCCATCCAGGAACTGCGACTATTGTGTGCCTAAATACAGGAAGGGCCAGTGACTGAGGATGTGCCTTCTGGATGCCTGCCACGTTTCCTGCTCATTCACCCAAGCCTGTCGAGATATCAGTTTACCCAGAGAGTCAACATACTTTTTCCACAGTGAGACCAATTGAGAACGCAAGTATCCCAATTTCCAGGCAAGTGCTCTATTTATCAGATCACACTTCCTTCCTGTCTTGAGAACAAACTAAGCTAGCAGTCAGAAAGCACAATTGGGCACAAGATTCTACAAACAACAGGAGAACATGTCCTGTAGAAAAACAGCACAGTGTGCGTGGTCTGTGTAGCTGGGAGCTCCTGTAGAATAGGTGGGCTTTCAGAAGTTCAAGAGAAGGAAGACAGGACAGAGAACCTCTGAGCTTGCCTCTTCCCACCAAAAGTTGTGGAGGTTCTGACTCAGGGCACACAGGTGCAGTAAGACTGTGTGGGGCAGGAGGAACAGCAGGAGGAGAAGACATAGAAATCAGTAGAAAGCAAGGCCGAATGAGGGGACTCATTGCTGATTAGAATCTTGCTCTTCTCTTCTAAGTGTTGTGTTCCAAGGGGACCCCTAAGTCTGAATATGGATTGGAATAGAAACCTTGAAACTGTCATTGAGGAGTGAAGCATGGCAGTGTTGGGGTGGGAGTTGCCAAGTGGATGGGATGGAGAGAGGCAGTGGTTTTGTAGGAGAACAAAAAAGAAGCAAGTGAAGATGGTTTCTTCACCAGAAGCTGCCCTCAAGCCGGGTAAATGAGGCATGGAATGCTGGGCTTCTAGAAAGATCCTGGACCTTAGGCCCTGATCCAGGTGGAGCCCAGAGGGCCTGAGATCAGAGGAAACCTGCTGAGAAAGTGTGGGATTTCTTACCACAAGGCAGTCTCACTGCCCTGACCAGACCTGGCCACGATTGACATTTAGACAGAAAAGAGCACACAGAGAACACTGAGGAGCGTGGCCCACCCACGCTGTGTAGGAGGCAGACAGACACCTTTTGTCTGTGAGGCCAGTACACTCTGTGTGTCTTCCTCTAGTCTACAATCAATTCCCTCAACCATTGCTGGCTTTTAATCCAAAAACTCATCTGTGGGAGATTGATTCAGCGCCTACGTGCTGCCTGTCAGCTCAGGGCCAGGGCAAAGCCAAGCAGGGCACAGACGTGGCTTCTGCTCCCACCTTTCTGGCTCCTCCATGCCCTTTAATTCATTGCATCAGATTCTCCTTTTTAAGAGCTTAACGACTGAGGTGTGTGCACAGCTTTGTTCCTGACCAAGGAAAAACTCTGTGCTCTGTCTGTGGCACGTCAGCATCCTCCCCCATCTCCTATTGCCAGCCTCTGCCCTGCCCAGTGCAGTTCAGCTGGCTGGCCAGCGCCGACAGGAAGCCTTCTGGTTACCCCTGGCTGATCAAGGTCTTCCCTCCACACCCCCAGCCCTGCTCCCAAATGGGGAGAGTTTTTGGAGACCCTCAAAATAATTATTCACAGCCGGGCGCAGTGGCTCAAGCCTGTAATCCCAGCACTTTGGGAGGCCGAGGTGGACGGATCACAAGGTCAGGAGATCGAGACCATCCTGGCTAACACGGTGAAACACCGTCTCTACTAAAAATACAAAAAAAAAAAAAAAAAAAAAAGTTAGCCGGGCGTGGTGGCGGGTGCCTGTAGTCCCAGCTACTCGGAGAGGCTGAGGCAGGAGAATGGCGTGAACCCGGGAGGCGGAGCTTGCAGTGAGCCGAGATCGCGCCACTGCACTCCAGCCTGGGGTACAGAGCAAGACTCTGTCTCAAAAAAAAAAAAAAAAAAAAAAATTATTCACTCCATTAATTAGATGTGTAAAAAGGGTGGGCGATATTACTCTAGGAATGAATTTGAGACCCTTGTGATGTCAGAGAAAGGACTAAATGGACAACAAACCCACATTATAAATTATTTATTTCATCCATTCCATCTGAACAATGGATATGTCCATGTGAAAACCAGAGCTCAAAAATCAGAATCAAAGGACTGACCACCATAGCCCACAAGCACCCTCTACATCACTGACCCCCTAGTATGTCATTAAAATAATTAAAAATAAAGAGGCTGGTTGCAAGGGCTCATGCCTGTAGTCCCAGCAGTTTGAGAGGCCGAGGCCAGAGGATGACTTCTGGTCAGGAGTTCAAGACCAACCTGGTCAACATAGACTCAATCCCTACGAATTTTTTTTTTTAAAGACAAGAAAAAAAAAAGAAAAGAAAAGCCAGTTGATTCAGGTGCTCTAATGAGATCTGTAGACTTGTTCTTTGAACCCACATTTATGTTAAACAGGAGCTTCCAGCTCTAGGTTCTTGGGCACAGGCTGATGTGAGTTCATCGTGGATTCCTGTGAAGTGTGTTACTGCAGGTGACCGAAACTGGACTTGGGCTGAGGTATGAGGACTCTCCCTGAGATACGAGTGCTTTACTAGTTGCTTTGTTTTGTGTCAGGAGAAAGCTTGGCAGCTCCTCCTCTATATCGTAGCCTCTCTCAGAACTGTTGTGTCTTGTCATCAGCCCTTTCTGGGTGGTGCCATCTCCTGCGTGGCCTTGCCATGAAGAGACTTCTTTTCGGGTACCTGGGGCAGACACTGCCACAACCGCAGGCGTCCTTTGCTGAGTGCTAGTTGTGGCGAGGAGCTGAGGCCGGCTGACATGAGTGTGCCGGTGCTCCAGGATTATGCTGGTTGACCAAGTTGGTCAGCTGAAAAATTCCTTAAAATACCCCAGGGGCCTGTTTTTATTTTGTATTGTTTCTGAAAGGATAAATACTTGAAAACATGGATGCCAGAAAAGAGAGCTCTATGACTTTTATGAAATTGGCCATGCTGCAAGTTTAACAAAAAACTAGTTAAAAGACTAGAAATTATGGTTACAAAATATCTTTGCTAATAGTTTACTGTCTGGCTTGGGTGAGTTTAACTTTAAGGTGTGGTAGCTCTGGAAATTTATCGTGAGTCACACATAATAACCGGCTACACCATCAGGCATCAGCCCACACACAATTTTCCAGCCCTGAACTTTGAGTGTTTCATACAAAATGAAAATAATGCAGTTTTATGTTTTATTCTAGGGATGAGGTGGTTGGCACCATTTTAGGCTTTGCTGAAGACTTGTGAATTTGATGTTTCCTACCAAATTAAAACATATTGAGGAAGTACTTAGTTTCTAGCTGACAAACATAAATCTCCTTTAAGAGAAAACCATGCCAAAAAACCATGGTGTATTGTCTGTATGTTGATTTCCTCCTTTGTTGGTTACTTGTTTGACCTGGACCATCAGTTCTCAAAATGGCCAACTCAGCTCTTGAAATCATAATTACACATTTGAAGGAAGCCGAAACCAGCACACACAGATGGCTATCTGCCTGCATGCTTTCTTTTTCTTGCCTTCTGTTCTCTTTCTGAGATTGGAAAACCATTGATACACTTTCTCTTGTACTGAATCAAAGGTGCCTTCACGCAGGAGATGGTCAGTAGATGTTCTTTCTCTATATGCTTGGATTGGTCTTGAGTTTTAATAGTTATTAAATGCAATTGTGCTGGGCCCTTGGAAAACCAACTTTTATTATGTAAATTCATGAGAGACAATTATTTTCCTGAAAGCCTGTCTCTGTCTGGGATGTCTCTCTATTCTGAAAGGCTTTCTCCATCTGGGATATTTCCTTGTTCCATCAAAATCCTCCTTAAACTCTGTGGTTCTGCTAAAATATCTCTTTCCTTGACTTTCTTTCTTCCCCTGTACTTTCTTCTTTGAGATTTCCTTGGCACTTGTATTGTCATGTATATCCATTCTGGATGCTTGGTCACTGTTTTTTAATGTGTTCTCTTGCATGTGTTCATATCATCTTCTTAACTAGTCCATAAGATCAGCAAAGGAAAAAAATGCTTCGCTCATTTTTATAAATGTCACTGTCTAACACACAATAGGCACCCTGGAAATGATTTGTTAATGTAGTTCATGTGTTCATTAACTTTCATGTAGAGCAAACCATGTGCGATACCCTCTGTTAAGCATTTTCACCTCCACTGTCTAATTGAATCTTTCTAGGGACTCTAGGAGATAGGCATTATTATAATTTTTAGGTGACAGAACTAATCCACAAAGAGCTTCCCTGATGTCCCCAAGCCAGGAAATGGCAGAGCCAAATTCAGTATAATTCCCAGTCTAATACTTCTTTTGCAATGCCATCTTCACAATAAGAATCATCAAGAAGGCCAGGGGGCAGGGCTGCTTCCTTTTACAGGTAGGAAAGCCTGCTTAGGAAGTCAGCTCCTCAGGAGCCCTGGGACCTGTTGGAGGTGTCCTCAGGGAATGACTGTGCAAGCTGCTGGCAAGCTCCCACAGCCATCTTGGGGGCTAGAGACTCTTAAGAGTGTCTCTAAACTCTCTGCTCAGTTCTTCTGACTATAGCCTTGTTATGCTGATATCCAGGGTCCTGATGGCCATAGGCAAGGAGCGTGCCTCTGAAAGCTCTTTTATTTTCCCTGGCATGGGATTCTTTCCACTTGATGCACTTGCGTCCTATGCACTGTTATTCCGTAAGCTTTCTTCTAGACAGAGCTTGCCACAGGCAGAAAGGACAAAGAACAGCTGGCCCTGAGGATAGGAAGGCAGCTCTGCAGACACTGAACAGGGCTTTGAAATCCCTTGAGTCCACGGTGGGTGAGGGGTCTTGCTGCAAATGTGCATGTCTGTGCTCACAGAGCAACGCTAAACCCATGCAGCTGGGCTGCTGTGCCATCACCTGAAGCAGTATAGTTGAACAGGCTTGCCTGGATAGGAATCCACTTGACTGTACACAAGGAGAAATATTGGTACCTAGCAAAGAAGCATTGTGACAAAAGAGAAAACTTGGCTAACATATTCTAGTGGTTTTAGATAATTTCCCTTTGTTGGTCAATAAACCAGCCTTTGGGGCGGGGGATGTGAAAAATTTCACCCATACACAGCAGAGTTTCTCAGTGTCAGATGTCTGTCACAAATTTTGCTTGTGGTCATCTCTAAAGCCTGCAATTTAAAAAAAAAAACAGCAGCAATTATCTCAACCAAAGTGCTATTGAGAACACTTCCCAGTGGCTGATCCTCAGACTCCTTTCCCAACAATGTTTTCCTCGTGCAAAAAGCCCAAAGGAGCGTGTGCGTGGTTCTGAAGCCGAGAAGTCAACTCCGCGGAAAATTTGCATGCTGTAATTGAGTTGCCAGGAATACTCAGGACATAATTCTTCAGACTTATAATGATTGTGATTCCCTGCAGCCTTCCAGGCTGGCAGTGGAAATGGCAGCTGGACTCCTCCAGGCTCTTGTAACCTGGTTGTAAGATTGGGCCTACGCCATGCAGCTCCGATCCCCTTGTTTTCAGGAGGCTGTAGCTGGTCAGCCCTCAACCTTCCCCTCCTTTAAACTCCTCCAGTTTATTATGCATTTACAACTCCTTTGGACATGGGGTCATCTGGTTGACAAGTGTGCTGGATTGAAATATTTAGTATAGAGGCATCTTGTGACTGCAGGGTAAGTTCTTGGAGGAAAAGAAACTTCTCATACTTCTTTAGATAAGCACTTAGTAGATGCTGAGTACTTTTGAATGAATGAACAGAGATGGATTTTGCATTCCTTTGAAATATTTTGAGTGCCTGTTTGTGATGTGGCCCTGTGGACATGCATGATATAAGGTGTGATCAGGATGAAGTTGAAGAAGGAACCAGTGTAGAACCTTTGTGGATAATTTTCAAGAAAATTAGTTGGTCAATCATTCCTGGCTGACAGATTGAACTTAATATGGGAGTCATTTAATTGATATTGTGTCTTCGAGCATTAGGGCAAAGGCAAGAGCCTCTGCTCCTTGTCTGCCCTATTGCTCAAAGATGCAATATGAGGATTTGTATGTGTGTGTGTGTGTGTGCATGTGTATATGTGTGGAAGTCTACATTGGATCTTGTCACTGCATTGCAGTGAAGCGGGACACAGTTGATTCCTAACTTGGAGGAAGCTTCCATCACTTCATCCCATTATGCTATATCTTGGGATACTTTCTTGTGTGTTGGGGCATCCTTTTCTCTGATTCTATTTTTGAACCCTAAAATACTTCCTTAGTGAAATATTTGACTATCCAAAGTTCAAGTATGCTCAGACAGTAAATCTTGAGATGTAGAGATGAAGAAGGGTTGGGGGAATGTTTCTTGGTATAATTTAGACTAAAGGCAGGTATGAACTTTGTTTTGGAGATTTTGGATTGACTGTCTCCATGGTCCTGAATCCCAGGGCCAATCAGAAGCAAAACTGAAAAAGTAAAATTTACCTCTGAAAGTTTCTCACCTCCCTTTCCATCTCCTGGCTGCTTTTCCCCATGGTGATAATCTCTCTAAACAGGTGCTCATTGCACAGATGACCTTCTTTCCCAGCCTCCTGTCAAAATCTGTGTCCAAGTTGCTATAACTTTGGACACTTGAGGTTACTCCAAGCTCAACTAGAGCCACTGGTGAGGCATAGCTTTAACAACAGGAAGTGCTCTTCCAGAGCACATTACAGAAGTGAATCTTGATTAAAGAGGTGGCAGTCCTAGGGTGTTCGTCATTGGTCAGACCACATTTGTTTAGTTCTGAGGAGCACCCTTTAAGAGGGACGTTGATCAATGAGGGCATATCCAGATGAGGGTGGGACAACTAGATTGATGAACTATGAAGACAGTGTTCTAGGAGTAATGATGGAAGAATTGAACCTTTGAAGCCTGACAGTAGAGGCCAGGATGGTCCTAGAAGCTGAAGGTTAGGAGGTAAAGGTGATCCAGTTTAAATACTGCTTCTGGTGTTTGATTTTAAGTGCTACACCTTTCTGCCAGATGATCAACTGACTTGGTCTGAATACCTCTTATGGCAGAAAGCTCACTGTCCAGAACTCCAGAACATGGCAGCTACCTTTAAATATTTCACATGGAATGGTGTAAAACCTCCAGAAGGAAGAATATCTGCCAGTGGGAAGGAATAAGAAAAAGTCATTCTTCTGGTTCAGAGTCCAATGGACTCTGTCTTCTGCAGTATACCTACTTTTTAAAAATTTATATTTATATATACATATGTATTTTGAAAGACAGAACATTCAGAATTAGTTTCCGGCATCATGTTCTATCTTTCAGGATGCATGATGTGCATCTTCTTTCAGCCCAGAGTGAAGAGCATGATGACAAATGAGAAAGAATCATTTCACACATCCTGGTAAAATAAATATTCTTTGTCGGAACAGCAGGTGATTAGATCTTCATTTTGATATATGCTGCAGTGTCTTCAGAAATGAACTAGTAAGACCCAATTTCAAAGAGAATGCAAATTTGCAGCCCAGGAATATGTTGAGGAGATTAGAAGCCTATGTAAAATAGTGTAGAGGTGAACCCACTCAAGGCACATGGTCTTGCATCAGTGAATCCCATTAGGGCAGATTCAAGTCTGGGCACGTAGACTAAGGGTGCCTGATTGAATACTCATTTCTACCACTAGTGGTACCACTATTAGCTATGACTTTTGGTGAAGCATTAATATGCTAGAGCCATCTCCCAGGTGGAGTCATGGCTTGATTCCTATAAATGATTAATCTTGGGGAAGAAACGCTTGATTCAAAAATTAATTTGAGTAAACTTGCTAGTTTACAGAGTAACTTACATAAGTGGGACATCAGTTGCTATCTGATGTGAATAAGAATTAACATAAAGTGCTTTGCCTGGAAAGCTTTTCTCCTGCCTTTCTCAGCAGAGCGTTCCTTTCTGGGAGGAAAGGCAGAACAGTGTCTGACTGAGAGCATAGCACCTGGAGCCAGGTGTCTTCTGCTTTGATACCAACTTTGCCACTTGTCAGCAGCATGGCTTTGGGCGAAGTACTTCATCACTCTTTACCTTGGCTTCCTAATCTGTAAAGTGGGGATGTTGATAATGAGACCTAACCTGGAGGATCGTTATGGGGCAAAACATACTCTTACTTTTATGGACAAGAAGACCCAGGCTCAGAAAGTCAAGTGTCTTCCAAGTTCACGGAGCTGGTGAGTGGATGGGTCTGGTTTCAAACTTTAGGCTGTCAGCCCCCCATCTGTGCCATTCTTCACTAGCACTGCCTCCCAAACTGGCCCATCATGAGAGTCACCTGGAGGTGCCTGTTAAAAACAGATTCCTGTGAACTAGGAATCTGAGATATTAACAAAGTCCCAGGTGGTAAGATCTGGTCGTGGTGTACCAGAGCTCTCCAGCCCATGAGCTTTTTTAGATGGATGTGTGGATTTGTGTGCAGAGGTGTTTTGTTTCCCCTTTCCCATTCATGTGTTTCCAACTTCCCCTTTAACCAGCCTTTTTGTTTCCCACAACTTTCCCTGTGTTCTCCACTGTGCCTTTGAGAGTGCTGATTACTTAAATCATCTCTCTCTCAGATTTTCCAGGCCCTCCATGTATCTCATCACTTTGTTCAAGCTGCCTGACAACCCAGCCTTCGCCTTTAAATGTCCTCGTATCTTCCTTCCAGCTGACCTTTTGTTCTTCTTTCATTGCTATTTTACCTCCCACTTTTCCTTTCCTTTAAGTTCCTCAGAACCCTTGAGATAACCGCAGATGGCATTTTGTATGCCACATTGTAATGAAAACTGTAGTATAAATTATTTTCAGAGTACAGTATGACATAATAAAGTCTATTATTTATATTAAATGTATATAATTTTAGTAAAGAGAAAATAATGACTGCTATATATTTGACTGAAAGTGATTATATTTTAATCTAAAAGCCAAAATGAGTGCAGTGAGCCCTGCTAATAGCCAGCCATGCCTGTGTAATTTGTAGAGGGTCACCTCTTTGACATGCTGTTTCAAGACCTGTATTGTCTTCTTTTGGCAATGCTTGGATTTGGAACATGGGGTCATAGCTGCAAATCCTAATTTCCTACAAGGCCAAATGATGGTTCAAGAAACAATATTCCATGGAGTAACCTTGATTTCTGCAATTGTGTAGGTCAGAGTCAAATGCACTCATCTGATGTGATGACAAATTAGTTCAAGGGCTTTGGCCCACAAGCTACCACTCAAGGAGTCAAGCCTGAATTTGATGCACAAATGGGCAGTTGTGTGTGCTACTGCAGTCTGAATAAATGGTATTCAGAGCACTAAATTGATTGCATACCCAGGAAAGGAGAAATAATTGGGCGAATGAAGTTTGTATCTGGTTATTTACACACCAGTGTGGATTTTTCAGTTGAGAGGCACGTAATTATTACAGGTCCAGTGGAGGATTTCTTGGAGAATAGGAATTATACATATTCATGAATAATCATGTCAGTCTCTTATATTCCATTATCATTACACATTTCTTGCATTTATTATACTTCTCAAGGTATGTGTGAGCAAAGCTTGTAAAACAAACTACTTCCCTCAGGGATCTATAATGTTTTGGTATTTTGAGAATGTATTAATTCAATATTTTTATGGGCCCTAGGCATTGTAAGGAAAGATTCAGTTCAAAATGGTTTTGTTAGAATGACTGAGGAGGTGTAGTTCAAAAATTGAGGTTAAGTCCCATTAACTGTGTGACCTTGAGCAACTAAGTCACTTCAGTTGTGTAAGCACCATTTTCATCACCTACAAAATAGAATGCTGCCTATCTCATTGGGTTGTTGAGATAATGATGTATCATTGCATCCAAGATTGCCTGGTGAACTTAAAAGCCCAGTTGCACTAGATTATCATTGTTTTATGTTTGGTGGAAAGGGCTAGCCAGTTGTTTAACATTGCTTGATTCCTGTTGACTGTACCTGCACTGGGCTACCTCTGCTAAGGGTGTCTGTTGGGACTTGGGAAATTTTGATGTGATTGAATCGTGAGGTGATATTATCACATGTTGAGAACAGAGAACAGCCCAGTCTTTATCAGTTGGTGGGGACTGATGCCCATGGTGGTGCTGGCTAGTTAGAATGTCAAAGCTAGAGTGGTCTCCTGGGGCTTCAGCCACCTAGCCGATAACTCATAGCCTAGTCTTTCCCAAATGGTTTTGCAAAGAATTCCAGTCCCTTGGAAGCAGAATTCTATGGCTCAACAAGTTTGGTAAATGCTGTATGTGCTGGCTCCCTCTTAGAGCTAGCATTATAAATGTGTATGTGTGATGTAAGTTGTGCTTTCTGAAATATAGAAACTAGACCCATCTAGCTATCTAACTACAAACTAATTAATAAAATAAAAAATTCAATTTCTCCATCACACTGGCTACATTTCAAATGCTTAATAGCCATATGTGGCTCTTGGCTGCCATATTGGAAAGTACATACATAGAACATTTCCATCATTGCAGAAAGTTATGTTGGACAGTGCAGAAAAGGCTCTGAGACCTCTTGCAGCAAAATTACTTATTTAACTTTGTTCATTTCTCAAGCCTTTTAGTACCCAGCAGGGTTGCCATTCTGTAAGACACTGTTTAGACAATATAGTTTGGCATCCTTGGAGAGATGATTTTTTCTGCCTGAGTATGGTGTTCTAGGAATCTGCTCTGCAGCTCCTGCATCTTTGCAGCTTTTCAAATCCTGCTTCTGTTACGACCAGAGTCATATTTATTTGTGTTCTTGTCCATGCTGAAAGATAATTCTTTTGCTATTATAAGACATATCCCTCGATTCTTCATATCTCTGTTAAATCTTCCAATAGCCAGTGTTCCCTCAGTTATCGACACAGAACTTCAGGGTTGGGAGAAATCTTAGAAAGCATACAGTTCAATTTTTTTATTCTTATTTTTGAGACAGGGTCTCACTCTATTGCTCAGGCTGGAATGCAGTGGCATGATCACGGCTCACTGCAGCCTTGACCTCCTGGGCTCAAGTGATCCTCCCTCCCCAGCCTCCCAAGTAGCTGGACCACAAGTATGCATCACCACATCCAGCTAATTATTTTTTAAAAAAATTTTTGTAGAGACAAAGTCTCACTGTTTTATCCAGGCTTGTCTGCTGGGCTCAAGTGATCCTCCTACCTCAGCTTCCCTATGTGATGGGATTACAGGTGTGAGCCACTGCACCTGGCCTAGTTCAATCTTATTTTACTTATGATACAACTGAAGCCCAGAAAGATTATATGACTTTCCTAAGGTCACTCCGTTAATAGGACAGTTCATACTCCAGGTACCTATTTCTTATTAAGGCTGTTGGTTCATCTCTTCACAATATGAAAAAAAGCAATTATTAATGGACTAGGATTGTGTCAATGGTTATATGAGTTTTATCTCTAGTTAGAAATCTTGCCTATCTTTGTGAGAGTAGGCTCTGAATAAATGTAGTACTCTGTATTTCTTAGCCTAGTATGTATTTTCAAGTTCTGACTCCATAGAACCCATCAGTAAATACATCACTCTTCACTCAATTCCTTCCCACTGCTTTGTGAGAAAGTCTTTGATGATTTTCTGCAAACAGCCAATAGTATCTGCTTGAGTTTGCATCTACTTTTGTACCCACTTAGTGCTCCTTTGATTACAGATTCTAACTACAGTATCTGCTTTTCACTTTTTGGGACATGGAATATAAAAGTGGGTGAAAATTGCAATCTGCATAACGGAAGAAAAATTGCACTCCTACTAGTTTATAGAAAGGTTGACATTTGCTGTGAACGGTTCAGTTCCAAGGTTCTGGTCAGATATGCATTTCTGTGCTCACCACTGTGGAGAGGAAGGTACCACATGGGGGTGTCACGTAGGTTGTGAAAGGAAGACGGCTGTCTGTCAGGGTAATGTCCCAAGAGAAACTGCCCTATTACGGCTGTGATCTGGAATGAATATACTTCTGGCACCTTTACTAGGATGTCAGTGGGAAAGTCCCATTAGTCATCTTTGCCAGATGGGGGCTTCCGGACACCTCCGCATGGCTGTACATGTCTGTATTAATAAAAACACTGAAGCCACATGGATTTTTGCCACACATGTCTCATCCTGTCGACCCTCTGGCCCTGCAAGGATTACAAAGAGGGAAATAAGTCATGGAGCCTGATCTTTGAATGGTTTTACTTTTGAAATGTGGGAGATGTAATGTTCACTATTTCTCTTGGAATAAACCTCCAGAGAATTTTGAGCTTTAAGGGCAGAGCCCACTTTGAGCTACCCTGGGAGCTCTGAAAGAGGTGCCTTTCCAGGTGATTCTGATAAGCTCTGATGTTTGAGAATCACTGCTTTGAAGAAATCACTCATTTTCTCAGGATGTCATCAGCCCAATAAACAGTGATACAACTTAATTGACATCAAAAAGAATGATGCCATTATCTTTGTTTTGACTTAACCGAATTCAAATTTTGCTCTTCTTCATGTAGAAGCTGGTATGAACATCCTAGTTAATGACCACATACTATAGAAAGAAGCCCGTTTTGTTTTTCTGCTGCCTGCTTGTGGCATCACTTTCTGTTCTATTACACTTAACCAGAGTCAGAGGAAATTCTGGCTCAAGACAGAACCCAGAGAGTAAAGTCCCCTGAACTTTTCTTCCATTGGGTACTTACTGGCGATGAATGATCAGGTGTTAGGGCAAGCCCTAAAATGCATGCCCAGGACCATACCCCTTGCTCTGTTCTCTCCTGCTCCATGGAGGTGATGTGGCTGTTAGTGGTTTGTTGTTACGGATGGATTTGGTCAGTAGGAGCTGCTATGGTTTGAATATGTCCCCCAATGTTCATGAGTTAAAAATTGAATGGCTGGCCAGGGGCAGTGGCTCATCTCTGTAATTCCAGCACTTTGGGAGGCTGAGGTGGGTGGATCACCTGAGGTCAGGAGTTCACAACCAGCCTGGCCAACATGGTGAAACCCCATCTCTACTAAAAATACAAAAAATTAGCCAGGCGTGGTGGTAGACACCTGTAATCCCAGCTACTTGGGAGGCTGAGGCATGAGAATCACTTGAACCCAGGGGGCAGAGGTTGCAGTGAGCCGAGATCATTCCATTGCACTCCAGCCTGGGCAGCAAGGGTGAAACTCTGTCTCAAAAAAACAACAAAAAAAATTGAATTGCCCTTTTAACAGTATTAAGAGGTGGAGCCTTTAAAAGGTGATGAGGTCATGAAGGCTGTGTCCTCGTTAATGGATTAATGCTGCTATCTGGGTTAATTATCTCGGGAGTGGGCTCCTGATAAAAAGTTAAGTTTAGCCTCCACGATCTATCTCTGTCTCTTCTGCTCTTACCATATGATGCCCTTCTGTCAGTCATGGCATAGCAGAAGGTCCTCACCAGGTGTGGCCCCTCAATCTTGGACTTTCAGTCTCCAGAACTGTGGCCAAATACATCTCTTTTCTTTGTAAATTACCCAACCTGTGGTATTCTGTTATAGCCACAGAAAATGGACTAAGGAAAGAGCCTATCTGATTGCCTGGATCCAGAGCTTCATCTGCAGAGGATGTAACCCTCTTCTAAGAGGAGAAGCTCAGTGTAGAGAAAATAGCCCCAGGAAAAGAGCCAGGAGACCAGAGTCCTGCCTCTGACTCTCCCATCAGCCAACTGGTGGTCCTGGACATGTGTGTTCAAGTCTCTAGGCCTCTCTTTCTTCACCTGTAAAATGAAGTTGGTGGTAGCGGTGCAAGTTAAACTGGATTTACTAAATCCAGTGGCCTCTGTCATTTTATTTATATATCAGCTATAACAGTTAATATTATTGATCATTTTCTCCTTAAAATATTCACCTTTTTGGCTTTTGAGTCACCATTTTCATGTTGGTTCAACAAACATTACTGGATTAGGTATTGTCTTAGGGAGTGAGAATACATGTAAGACAGTTTTTGTCTTTGAGATGCCCACAAGATATGTAAACATCATCTAACAATTTTTTTTTCTCTCTTTGCTCCTTCCTTCAAATCTCTATTTACTTCTTTAATTCTGTTTTTGTTCTATAACTGTCTTCAACTTCTCTGTATATCCTCCTTGGAAAATGGTACACATCACCCTGGTTTCAACTACCATTTAGATGTTGTTGATTAAAAACTATTTCTCTTTAACCGTGATTCACCCTCACTCACCCTTGAATTATGAAGTTTTATTTATGTCTGCATCCTGGTCATTTTTACCTGGGAATCCCTCTGGGATCTCCCATTCAAAAAACCATAAACCAAACCCATTTTACCTTATTCACTGCTTTCCTTCTGCTATAAAACCCACTCCTCCTGAGTTTCTGATCCAGGGCATTGCCATCCATTAAGTCACTCAAATTAGAAACCTCAGAGTCATGTACCTCTTCCCTTTCTCCGCATCTAGTTGGGCACACAACTTTTAGAATCCACCTCTGATGGATTCTGATTGGGCTTTGTCCCCTTATTCCTATTACTCCAATTACTGCCCTAGTAGAGGCTCAGGTGAGCGCTCATTGGGATATCATCAATTTTAAAATGTCCCTCACATCCCACACTTTATCATCTGCAAAACCAGGAAGCAACTTACAGGCAGCAGTCATGAGGTGGACGTCATGGTCTGTGCGTGTGCATCCAGACTTGCAGAATGGGCATCGGGCACTTGGAAGAAAATCCCAGAAGCAACAGTGGAGCTTTATAAATCACAGAATGCTCCCTCCATTCACATTCTAAATAGCTTCTGAGTGGACAGTGCTTCAGAAGTCAGATTCTGAATAGAAAATAAATGTTAGAAATACCTTGACCAAATTATTTTGCTTATATTTTCCCATTTATGTATGTGCAAGGGTGATATATGATAAAAATCTGACAGTATAAGTATAAGGGATCCCTTTTAGTAAGTACAAAATACAAATTCCAAGTGATAAGAAACATTATGTTATTGTTTAATTGGCAGACATGTTCTTTCTAGAGGTGAAAATAATAGTGGTGTGACATCATCAATGTCATCTTAGGCTTGAAAAAATACAGATAAAATGCAAAAATCTCTGATCAATCAATACATTCGTTACTCTTTTCAGCCCCTCCCACCTTCAGTGTCTTCTCTTCTGATCCATTTTTCACATTGCCATTGGCACACCCAGATCTGATTATATAATTCCAATACTTAGAAACATTCTGTATGGCAGAGGTGCATCAGAGTCACCTGGAGGGCTTGTGAAAACATAGATGACTGTGCTTTAGCCCCAGCCCCAGAGTTTCTGATTCCATAGGCCCAGGTTAGGGCTGGGCCATTTGCATTTCTAATAAGCTCCCAGGTGACACTGATGCTGCTGACTGCTCAGTGGCCACACTTGGAGAATCACTGCCCTTTGGTATGAAGTCCAAACTCCTTTATGGCATTCAAGGCTCTTTCCCAAGGGTCCCCACTGTACATCTGCAGCATCATTTTTCAGTGTTCTCACACACTTTATTCTCCATCATGCTTGGAATTCTCCATTCAGAGCACGGAGGGCACTTCTTGATTCTGTGATTTTTTTATACACTGCCTGATAACTCCTAAAAATTATTTGACTTTTAAGATACAGTCCAATAAACAAATTCTTCAGCAGAAAATATTTCTTTCAGCAGAAAATACTCTTTTACTCATCTTTCCCAAAGAGGTAAATTTCAGGATGTTTATCTATTAAGATCAATTTCTAAGACAGCTAAGCTTACTGCTTAGGCTTTTCCAGTAATTAGAAAGATATTCTTTGGGGACCATCAGGTCACAAAGTTTGACGGGGTTTTCCAATTTTCTGGATTATCAATTTGGCAATCATCCCTGCACTAAACACAGAATTTATTATGAGTCAATGGAGTCATTATTATGACAATTTTAAATATTTATAAGATGTTGTAAATATATATAGTACTGAAAAGCACTTTAAACTGCACCAAGCCAACAAAATCCTCCCTATTTCAATGTATTTATAGTTCAGGCTCATAAATAATATAACAAGATAAGAACTGTGGGAAGTGGGAGCATAGGCATAGTGGGAACACAGGAGGGTGATGTTAAGGTGTGCTGTGAAGCAGACGAACCCTGAATTATGGCCTGCATTATGTGATAGCTTTTCCAGATGTGTGGTCTTTGACAATGGATCTACGTTTGAAGTCAAATAAGGGATTAAGCTGTATGTTTTTAGGGGGAGTTGCCACTTTGTTGATTTGTTTAAGTCATGGACTATTTCCTGAGTAGGAGTCTTTACCAGTTTTATATGTTGTGCATGTATGTTCATGTACATACATACACAGACACACCTAGATTCACACACACCCAGAGCCACACACACATCCAGACACACACACACACACACACACACACACGTACGAACTCCTAATACAGAACAACTTCAGAAATGCAGAGTTAGTGGAATTGTGATGTGAGTATTGTTCTCTGGTCTGCTCAAGTTTCATGAATACAATTTTCATCCTTTCATTTATTCATTGAATGAATGCTGGAGTACATCGTGTATGCAAACCTTATGTTGACCCTTAACATGCAACAAAGAATAAGTTTACACAATAATAAATGAATAAACAAATGCCTTTATAGAACTCAGAATACAACAGGAACAACTTAGAATGCAATTATTATACCTGTCTACATTTCCAGCATTTCCAGAACCCTTTCCATGTCCCAAGCTCGTGCTAGAATTTCCACACATTTTATCAGTTGACACAACTATGTGAAGTTGAGTACAATTATTATTCCTGAGGATATAGATTCCTAGAGAGGCTAAGAACCTCATCCAATATTACATAGCTTAACAGTTGTAGAGCCAAGATTTAAAGCGAGCATAACCTTATGCTATGTAGTTTCTAGTCTACAGTGCTGAAGTCTCATCAGGGAGATAAATTAATAAGAAATTACAATGCTATGTGATAAATGCTATGGTAGGGAAATGCACAGGGTTGTGGGAATACATAACGGGGGGCAAGAAAAATTTTTCAAAGAAAATATGGTCTAGCAGCTGGCCAGAACTTGGGGGAAGGGCATCTACAAAGATCTGGAGGTTTGAGAGAGGTCTGCAATATGGGAGACTGGGGGAAGGTCAGCAAAGGGTTCTCCAGAGAAACAGAACCAATAGGGTGTATACACAGATATGTAACAGGAGGTTTATTATGGGAATCAGCTCATGTGATTATGGAGCTCGAGAAGTCCCATGATCTGCCATCTGCTAACCGGAGAACCAGGAAAGCTGTGATGTAATTCAGTCCAAGCCCGAAGGCTTAAGAAATTCAGGGGGCTGCTGGTGTAAGTCCTGGAGTCTGAAGTCCTGAGTGCTTGTAGTTCTGATGACCAGAAGAAGGTGGAGATAGGAGAAGCCTCTGCTTCTCCACAGGAGAAGGAGAGAATTTTGCCCCTCCTTTGCCTTTTTAGAGGATGCCTGCCTACATTGGTAAGGGTGATCTTCTTCACTTAGTTTACCAATTCAAATACGTATCTCCTTCAGGAACACCCTCATAGACACACCCAGAAATATTTTACCAGCTGTTTGGACATTCATTAGCTCAGTCAAGTTGACCCATAGAACTAATTAACACACCACCATACACTGGTGACTCCCAGTCTATATCTCTTGTAGTTTTTGCCCATAACCTGATTGGATTTTCCATGTAAATGTTTCAGCCTCAACAAGGTTGCAAACATCTTGAGCACTGGGTATATGTCTCATAATGTGTGTACTGTTCAATGTAGCCAGCACCTTCTTTGTTTCTGGTAGGCAAATTTCATTGAAATTTGTAGAATAAAGTGCGTATTTTCTATTAAACAGCATGCAAGGTTTAGTGCTCTAAACCTTGTGCTGAGTTATTCTCTGCTTTTCTCCAAACAGAATTAAGTAGGAATGTAACTTCATTTCTGCTTGTCCCTGGAGCAGCTCTGCAGATTCACCTGGGCTCTCTAAGGCAGGAGTGATTTTTGTAAAGAGCTGGCTGCCTGTCTGCATGGTCTTGGATTGCTTGCAGCCTGAAGGAACCATTGGAAATAAAGTACATGAGGAGCTAGGGTGTGCTCATGACAAAAGAAGAGGAAAGGAAATACCTAGAAAAAGCAGAGGCTTCCCCTTTCCCTTTCTTGTCAAGGCCACAGTTACTCTGAAGAAGCTGCATGATTGATCCTATTGGGTGCTTTAATACCATTCCTAAAAGATGGCCAGGTGCATACTTGCACTTCAAATGTTGGCTTTCAAATATAAATGTCAGAGTACGAAGACTGAATAGCATTCAAGGTCAGTTCCCAGCATTCCAGCCTGGCTTTCTCAAGGTAGTAGTCACTGCCTTAACCATTTCCATCCATGTCCCCACTCTTTCCATTGGGAAAAATATAACTAAATTTTTTTCATCTACTCCCTGTAGACTTTGAACTGGTTTATGCTTTAAAGACCACCAGTGCCTAAATGTCACCTCATCATTGGCTCTTTTCCCATTTCCCAATGATTTTCATGTCAATGAAGTGTATCAAACATTCTTACATCACACACACACACACACACATATAAACACACAAAGATGTCATTTTTTTTCAGACTCTTAGCTCTCCATGAAAGAAAAGCAATAGTAGTACACTAACATTTAAATACATGTCTTTTTCCAACTATTTGTTAGTACTTTATATGAGGTTTTGGTTCTTTTTCTTCAAATATGTAACAATCTGACAAAATATCCATATTTCCTTCAAATATGTAACCACCTCGTTCAGGTGAGACTTAGGTTTTGGGGGTTTTGAAGCACAAATCATCTGTATAACCAAGAGAGAATGGCTTCAGGTGTTCTAAATATTTTTTCAAAATGCACACACAAAACACACAATTGAAAGTCCTTTAACAATGAAAAATGCAGTTTTGGCCCTAGAAACTCCCTAATGAATCAATACTTTCACTATGAATCAACTAAAAAGAAATTTAAAATTAGTTCTAGGGCCTGCTAAAATTCATTTGAAAAAAACTAATTTTGTACTCAGAAACCAATGTCTAACAGCTAGGTTTCAGCAGCCTTGATGGTGATTTGTGAATGTCAGTGGCAGCCCCATAGCTCACTCGTGATGCTGTTCCATGTACTTCCCCTGGAATCCACTGAGGTAGATAAGTTTCACAAAGGTATCAGTGGCCTTGGCATCAGATTTTTCATGACACTTTTCCTATGGTTGAAAACCGAGGTCACATATGAAAGATAAATGCAATAAAAAAATAGCAAAAATCTACCCAATAAACATGCAGCAAGAAGGCTGTCTTTATTTCTTGAATCTGGTATATATATGACATGCATATTTTGTTTTTCTCCATTTGACTAAGCAATCATCTTAAAGTAAAACATTAATATATTGATGGACTGCTGGTAGTATGGGGAATTAACTGACAATTTTGATAGATGAAAAAATCTTTTGTTGTTGTTGTTGTTGTTGTGGAAGAAACAGATGTCTGAGAAACTTTAAGAAAGTCTTTTCTTCTACTAGCCATTGGATTCCAAGAGCCGTAATAAACTTCCTTAAGGATTTCGGAGTCCTTTGTGATAGCCTGGTAACACTTCTGGAGCAGGGCCCAGCGAAGTGGAAATGTTCCCATTCTGTGATCACTGAAGAAACAGCCCTCTTTTTGTATCAGTATTTCTGTAGCTTGCTTTGAATTTATTTTTAAGAATTGAAAGCAGTGCTCCAGCTCTTCAGTCAGTATGGATGAAGAAAGCAGACCTCTTCATGTGTGTTAGCTGGGTTCTTCCATTGAAGATGAGCTTTTGGAACTTCATCCAGAGGCCAGGAGGTACCCTGCCTACTGCAGCACTCCAGGCCATATGAGAGCAGCCCTGCAAAACCATAACATGAACTTTACAGATACTTCTGCCAAGCTCTCAAACGCTCATGGCTCTTATGGGTCGCAGCCTGGTTTGCATGGCTCTTACTCCTGGGCTCTTTTACATCCACTTGGATTGTTTCTCTAAAGAGCCACTCTACTCCCCAAGCTGAGGCCACACTCCTGGCCTTAGCTGTAAAGCAAGGTGGTCTAATGTATAGTTGAGAGTACGGCTCCGGGCCACACTATTTAGGTTCACATACCAATTTCACAACTTACTAACTGGGCAAGTCACATAAGTTATCTGTGCTTTAGTTTTGCATCAATAAGAGGGGGTTGGGGAGTTATAATACTACAAACCTCATAAGATTTCCAGAAGATCAAATGACTTTATTAGTCAGGGTTCTCCAGAGGGACAGTGCCAATAGGATATATGTATATATGAAAGGGAGTTTCTTAGAGAGAATCAGCTCACACTATCACAAGGTGAAGTTCCACAATAGGCTGTCTGCAAGCTGGGGAAGAAAGAAGCTGGTAGTGGCTCAGTCGAAGTCTGAAAGCCTCGAAACCATGGAAACCAACAGTGCAGCCTTCAGTATGTGGCCAAAGGCCTGCGAGACCCCCGCAAGCCACTGGTACAAGTCCCAGAGTCCAAAGGCAAAAGAACTTGGAGTCTGATGTCCAAAGGCAGGAGGAGCAAAAGGGAGCATCCAGCAAGGGAAAAAGATGGAAGCCAGAAGTCCCAGCAAGCCAGCTTATCCTTCCTTCCAGCCATGCTGGCAGTTGATTGGATGGTGACCACCCACATTGAGGGTGATTCTTCCTCTCCCAGTCCACTGACTCAAATGTCAGTCTCCTCTGGCAACACCCTTACGGACACACCCAGAAATGATACTTTACCAGCCATCAGGCATCCTTCAATCCAATAGCGTTGACACCTAGTATTAACCATTACATTGACCTAATACATGTTAAGCACTTAGAATGTTGCCTGATATGCAGTAGATTCTAAGTAAATATTAGCTGTTACTATCATCACATCATTCACTTTATTTCACTCACAGCATTTACTAAAGCAGTGAAAGTGGAGGTGGGAGGATTGTTTCTCATGCAGATGTCAAGCCCAGGGGCAGTACGCACCTCTTGCCCTGTTGAGCTGCTGAGGCTTCACAGGAGGGAGGCACCTGCAGAATGAGCTTGATGGAGCCCATCCTGCCATATCTCTGAGCCGGGATGAGGCCCTTTCCAGTGGCTGAGCCACAGAATTTCTTCCTGGGGGTGGTGTCACCTGGAAATGATGGCGTTGGTCAGGTGAACTTGGACTTGTGGCTATTTCTGCAGCTTTCATGTAAAACAATAGCTTGGGAATAAATTCAGTCAACTAGGCTTTCTCAGACTATGCTATAGATTCATTATTTTAAAAGTATCATGAAATTAAAAATACCACTTTTATATTCATTCGGCTATAATATTTTCTTTAAAATTCCATTTGTGTGTCTTCCCTGAATTAAAGCCATTTGGAAGCATTAGTTCATTGCCCTTTAAACCCGTATTTGTGAAAACCTTTGGGTCAACAACTGTTTTTTGTTTTGACTCCCTGTTCTGGTAGCCAAAATGTGATTGCAGTTCCAAGGCGAATCTCATGTATGTATTCTGATTCTGATGGTGTTCAACTCTTGAATATCCACCACCAAAATGCTGGTGGGCATGTCTCACTGTTTCAGTGTGATTTAGTCCTTCTGCCCGGCTGCAGCCAGGATAAAGAATAATAGAAAATGAGGCTCTGCATTCCGAATGAAACGTAAACAAATCCCTTCGCCTTAGATTGTTCTCTGGTTCCTAGTTACAGTTGCTCCAGCTATACAGTTGTCCCTCAGTATCTGCTGGGTATTGGTTCTAGGACCCCCTTAGGTACCACAATCCCTGGGTGCTTTTAAGTCCCTTATATAAAATGTCATAATATTTGCATGTAATCCACCCAATCATCCTGTATACTTTAAATCATCTCCAGATTACTTTTAATACCTAACACAATGTAAATGCTAAGTAAATAGTTGTTATACTGTATTTTTATTTGTATTATTTTTTATTGTTTCTTAAAAAATATTTTTGATTCTCAGTTGGTTAAATCTGTGGATGTGGAACCCATGGATAGGAAGGACCGGCTGTACTATGAGCCTTTTGGGAATCATGTTTTATCTTTCTTTACATCTCCATGGTGCTCAGTACTTACAAAGTATCTCATAAAAACCTCTGACTGCGCTTTGGTAAATAAATGCTTATTGAATGCATGAATAAAAACCAATCATCTTTTTGTACTCCTTTTTTGGGTGGTCACAGGACAGCTTCTCTGTACTCTGCTGTTCTTTTTCCTATCCAAGCTCATGTTCAACTTTAAACTGGCCAGAGGTTCATAACAATCGTATCTCAACTTTTGCAATTCATGGATAGTAAAGCTTAAAACAAAATAAAACAAAACCCCTGGGGACTAACATACTGTTTCCAACTTATTCCAAATAAGAAAGTTCATTAAAAATAACCAGCATTGGCCAGGCACGGTGGCTCACGCCTGTAATCCTAGCACTTTGGGAGGCTGAGGCGGGCGCATCATGAGGTCAGGAGATTAAGCCCATCCTGGCTAAAATGGTGAAACTCCGTCTCTACTAAAAATACAAAAAGTTAGCTGGCTGTGGTGGCGGGCGCCTGTAGTCCCAGCTACTCGGGAGGCTGAAGCAGGAGAATGGCGTGAACCCGGGGGCAGTGAGCGGAGATCACGCCACTGCACTCCAGCTTGGGTGACAGAGCGAGACTCCATCTCAAACAAAAACAAAAACAAAAACAAAAAAACAAACAAAAAAACCCCAAAAAAACAACTAGCACTGTGCTATGCTGAATAATGGCCTTCAAAGATGTCTATGTCCTAATCCTTGGAACCTGAGAATATGTTACCCTTATGTAATAAAACTGACTTTGCAGATGTGACTAGGTTCAGGATCTTGAGATGGGGAGATGATCCTTGATTATCCAGGTGGGCCCACTGTAATCAAAAAATCTTTTTAAGAGGGAAGCAGGAGAGTGACAGTCAGACAGAGGTTGGAAGATGCTAAGCTGTTGGCTTTGAAAATGGAGGAAGGGTCCATGAGCCAAGGATGAAGGCAAACTCTGTAGGCCAGGAAGGGTAAGGAAAGGGGTTCTCCCCAGAGCCTCCTGAAGGGGCACTCCCCAGAGCCTCCTGAAGGGGCACAGTCTTGCCCATCCATTTTGAATTTCTGACCTCCAGAACTGGAAAATAATACATTGTAGTTTTTTGAGCTATCTGTCACATTTGTGGTAATTTGTTACAGTAGCAACAGAAAATGAATACAATCATCTATATGTTCCATCATTCCATTAAATGAAGAAAGTTTTTTGTTTGTTTTGAGACAGGGTCTTTCTCTGTCACCCAGGCTGGAGTGTAGTGGAATCATGGCTTGCTGCAGCCTTGACCTCCAGGGCTCAAGTGATCGTCCCACCTCAGCCTCCTGAGTAGTTCTGACTACAGATGTGTGCCACTATGCCTAGCTGATTTTAAAATATTTTTTGTAGAGACAGGGTTTCACCATGTTGCCCAGGCTGGTCTTGAACTCGTGGCTCAAGCAATCCTTCTCCTTGGCCTCCCAACATGCTGGGATTACAGGTGTGAGCCACTGCATCTGGCCAATAAATCTTTAAGGTCAAAAAAGCAGGGAGATGAGATCTCCTAAAAGCACATTGGTAATTTTGCATGATATACAGATGTACAGAGAGGTACATGTATTTGGGGGCTATCAAGGCATAGTTCTGTTGTTCTTAGCTGTTCCGAAGGCAACTTGGGAAAGTACCATTGTGGGTATGTGAAGGAAACCCAGAGCTACCAAGTGAATGTCAAGCAGTGTAAAGAGCCAGCCCCGCCTCTATCCACAGGTGCAAAGTTGCCTGCCACAGCCTTCTTTCATGTGTGAAGGCATAGCTCTCCTTCTTCTGAGCACTTTCCATTGACTTCCAGAAACATGCTCGATCCAGCACTGGAGAATATGACTTGCTTTTTCAATGGGAATTGAATTAGGTAAGTTCCATAAGTTTAATTTAAGTCTACATGAAATCTATTAAGCGTATTCAGATTCTATTCCAATACATTTTAGAGTTCATGAATAACAAGTAAATGTCTAGACTAGCTTTGTAGAAGCCCTCTACTTTCAGAGTCTTTTCAGATTCTTTCTTTAAAATATCTACATTTTTCTCTTGCATAAATCTTTTTAAACAGAGTCTAGTGACAGGGCCTGAGTGCTTTGCTATATTCATTGTGAAATATCTTCATTCTTTATTCTCAAATTGAAGGCTGTAGAGGTGTGATCAATTTAGTGAGCCTAATTTTCCCTGGCAGTTCCTTGCACTGGGTGGAGAAGGGAAAATGAAACTCATTCTTGTGGCAGGAAATAGCCACCCCTTCACCTAGCACTGCATAAGGCTGCTCCATGCTGATTTCCTCACAATGGAGATATGGACAGACAGTCCGAGAAACGTGTTATTTCTCTCATAAGCTTCAAAGTCATGGTAACAGTACTGTTCTGATGAGCTTGACCTCTGAAGTCAGACAGACCTGGGTTCGAATCCTGACTCTGCCACTGATTAGCTGTATGATATTGGTAAGTTGATGATCTCTCTAAGCATCAGTTTCCTTATTTGGGATGGTATTAGCACGATCTACCTCACTGTGATAATTGAATGGACTGGGAGCCATGGTGGCTCAGGCCAGTTGTCCTGGCACGCAAGGAGGCGAGGTTACGTGTTCGAGGCCAACCTGGACAATGTTAAAAGCCTCACATCCTTAAAAAAAGAAAATTGAATAGAAAGCACTCAGCACAGAGTACTTAATATTAATGGTACTTAATCATCATTCAATAAACATTGCTTTAATATTGTCTAGGTATCATTTATACAAATTTTGGAGATGTTGGATGACTAATATTCTCTGTATGCTAAAACTCCAAAACTTTTCCCTCCCTTCCTGCATTAATGTCTGAAGATTCATTTGATAGGAGGCAGTTGTTACTCAAAGGAGTTAGTATCTAATGGATGTTCTCTGGTAACTTGGGTCCCTCTGGAATTGCACATTAGATAGCTTGGGTGATGGGGGCATTGGCTGATAGTTTGATGTTTGCTTTAGAATGCATGTGCTATTTCTGTGGAAATCCCCTTTATATCTGTGAAATATTCACATGTCAAAAGTGATTTTCATCTTCATTCTTTCCCACTTCTCCTCCCATCCTTCTGACCCCCTTACAGGACAAGAGCTTCATTATCCCTTTTTCTCAGGTTTACTTGAGAGACTTCTGTCTTTTCCAGGCTTGGTACCCAGACCATCTGGAGGCTATTGAAAGGGAAGGATCAGTCCATAGTGAGAGTCATTCATTTCTCCCTCCAGCTCATCCCTCTCTGGGTATTGGCTGTCAGCACTCTGCTAGGCTCACAGTTCTTGTTTTGTTCTTCAAACAGGCAGCTTGATGTCATGGGGCCCCATACACCTTTACCCTCACCTGCTGGCAGATGCTACTTGCCCATTAGTTCACCGTTAGATCAGCATTGCACCATTTAATGAGACTTCTAAAAGTACCTTTTGCAGCAGAAGCCTGTCTGTTGGAAATATATCCCACATTTAGTTCCCTATCTCTCTCACTCTCATACTTTCTGTGTTCCCCGGAGCATGATAGCATGATAGCACCAGCAAGTTGATATCTCGCCATCATCTTTGATCCCCTTCATCCTTACCCTTACAGCCACTCAACCTTCAGATCCTGTTGCATCTGCCTCCACAATCCTCCTTGACTTTACCTTCTTTCCTTCCCCACAGGCATTGTCCTAGTCCAGGCCACCTTATCTTGCCACCCACAGAGCTTCTGGATTGACCTCTCTGCCTCCAGTCTTTTTGCAAATATTGCAGAGAGAGTCATCTTTCTGAAACACATATCTGATCACCAATGATGCCGTGTTGTCCTGTGGATAAACTACATGCTCTTCAGTGGAACTTACAGCATGGTGCACCATGGCACAGTGGGTCACAGGTTGAACCTCAAAGTCAGGCATATGGGTTCAAAGGATGGCACCATCACTTACTAGCTTTGTGATCTTAAATGAGTTGCTTTACCTTTCTGTGTCTCAAGTTATCTCAAAATAGAGATAATAATAGTACTTCATAAGATTGTTGTGAAGAGTAAATATGATGATACATGTAGAGTTCTTTGACCAGAGCCTGAGATATATATATTAAGCATTCCAAAATGTTAACTACTGCGACCGCAACTGCTGCACGGCTAAGTGCAGATGCCCTAATATCCCACTGCTGTCCTGGCTGGGGTACTGGCAAAAGGCTTAGGTCGTCTAGAAATCTAACTTTCTTCCTTCAATATCTGCAATGAAAATGGAGCCGAAGGATATTAAAGAACTCCATCATTTCTGATCCCCAATCTGAAAAATACTAAGGAGATGACACTAGCATCTGGAGTGGGTGTGCGTGGGAGGGAAAGGAGGAGATGAAGATGTGATTTGATGTATCACTTCAGCTAGAGATGTAATGCAGTGGAGTGGTTTTTACCACAACTGAAACCAAGAGTGAAAAATGAATTTAACAGGTTCTAGATCAGTCTAAACCAGGCTGACTTTCTCTAAGTCCAGCAGGGCATAGGGGCACCAAGCCTGTAAAAACTGGCATGTCTCTGGGCTATACAGGTACTAACATTTCACACATTTGTAGTCTCCACCTTGTTGCATCAAAACCTCATCATTTGGACTCTGCAGCTGTAAACAGAAATTCTATGACTTTAAAAAATTCAATATACAAACTAAGTATAGGGAAAGTAATTACGTTTCAAAGGATAGCTTTAAAAACTTTGTAATGCTCTCCATCCCTAAATTTTCTTAGGCCTAAATAAATGGCCTTATATTCCTAAAGAGTGCCCATTATCTTAATGATTTTAAATTGAGCTTTCTAGAACTATACCATTTTTGTATAACAGTTAATTAGATAAGGCAGCATCTGCACTTTTTTCTTATCTATTTATATGAGTGAGACCATCCTTTGAAAAATGTGCATTCTGTAGTGGCTCACTGAAGGGAAATTAGACAAATACAGCCAAGAGAACCCTTGTCACTGACCAGCCAAGGTGATAAGAATGCCAATTAAATGCTCACCTGATTTGTTTCAAGTAGGATGGGAGTGTATCTATTTCATTCAAAGATTTCTTGGATTTACCTTCCAGAAGACTCCTGTGTTTGGGATTACCCTAGATCAGTGGTTCTTAGCCAAGGAGGATTTCGCCTCTGGAAGACATTTGGCAATATCTGAAGATGTTTTTAGTTTTTACAACTAAAGGGGTGGGTGTTACAGGCATTTACTGGGTAGAGGCCAGGGATGCTGCTGAACATCCTACAATGCATGGGACAGGCCACCACAGCAGAGGACTGTCCAGCTCCAGATGCAGTTGCAAGACCCTGGAATAGATGTTTTTGGCCTGGCGGGATAGTCTGGGTGAGGCTCCTTCTGGTGCTTATCCTGAATCTCCATACAGAATAGCTCTAGATAGGGCTTAGTCCAGAAAGGTATCCAGTGAACTCTCAGGGCCAGGGAAATAACTTTTCTCATTATTCCCCAAAATCTCCCTCACTTGTTTACTGAGTTCTAAAATTATATCAAAATTTGAAATGAGATTTAAATTGTGACTATATCTGAGAAGGAGGACAGGTTGATTTCAATTTAAAAAAAATACATGGGCAGTTATAATTTTCTTTTCTTTTTTCTTTTCTTTTTTGAGACAGAATCTGGCTCTGTCAACCAGGCTGGTGCCATCTCACTGCAACCTCTGCTTCCCAGTTCAAGTGATTCTCCCCCTGAGCAGCTGGGATTACAGGCATGTGCCACCATGCCTGGCTAATTTTTGTACTTATAGAAGAGATGGGATTTCATCACGTTGGCCAGGCTGGTCTCGAACTCCTGACCTCAAGTGATCCACCCGCCCTCGGCTTCCCAAAGTGCTGAGATTACTTGTATGAAACACCACGCCCAGCCTATAATTTTCTTGACGAGCAATTTTGATGAGGTAGGGAGAACACAAAGTCCCTAGGCAGGGTTGCCAGATTTAGCAAATAAAAATACAGAACATCCAGTTAATTTGGATTTTAGATAGGCAAGAAATAGTATTTTAGTGTATGTCCCAAATATAAGACATGTTTCTACTAAAAAGTTATTTGCTGTTTATTGGAGCTTCACATTTAATTGGACATCCTATATTTTATCTGGTCACTCTGTCTCTGAGTGATTAGAGAAGGTGAAGGTAATTCTTGAAGAAGAGAAAAGAAGACCAAGAGTTGGGGGCCTATAAGATGTATTGCATCTGTGATCAACTTATTTAATCTCTCTGTTCCTGAGTTTTGTCAGGTGTTAAGTGGGGGTAAAAATAATACTCACTTTATAGAGAAGTTATGAGGATTGTTAGTTAATGTATATAAAGTACTCAGAAAAATACCTGACTACGTAAAAACATTGTCCATGTTAGCTATTATTATTATTATTAGGACTATAAGTATAATTCCAAGGCAACTGGGTGCATCTTGGTCTGGCCTTTTCTCTTTTGGACTACTGAAATTAACTTTGCTTTTATCATTTGGAAGGGTAGCAAATGAGGAATCCCTTCCCCTCACTTTTCTAAGGGAGTTATACATGTGGCTATTATTTGGTGCTACTATTGGGTAACAGACAACCTCCAAACAAAGGCACCCATTTTGCCTTGAAAAAGATTAATTGCCAAGAAGAACCATCTGCATTTCAGAGTAGCCCCGTGTTTGATTTCTGCCAGTTGCCAACCTGACAGTACTTGCATTAATCCTGTGAGATATCAAAGGTGAGTTACAGTCACTATGGAGAAAGAATCTGTGTCAGTACAAGATAATTTGTCACGCTGATTCTGCAGTGAAGAATGATTAGAGCGATTTTCCTGTGGATATCTGAAGCTATATCTGTAGCTGAATGTAGCAAAGAATTTCTTCAATATAGGGTTTAAAAAATCCTTTTCACAGAGATGTCTGAAGTATTCTATTCTTCTTTTCAAAAACCTTTAATAACTTTTTCTTAGCTACAGAAGAATAGAATTGTATGAGATCACCCAACATCTGAAGGGAGACCAGGGTAAGATTAACCCAGAAGAAACCTAAGAAGGAAGACAAGAGAAGAGGGATAGAGTTTTATCTTGAAGCCAATGGAGAAGAGCATTTCAAAATAGAAGGGTTGGTAAACAGTGCCAAATTCTTAGGGTTAGGAACCTGTTGGGAGGGAGTTTAAGAAGACTTTTGATCCAGATGATTACAAAAATTGTTACTTTGACACCCTTTTATCTGCTCCTAACACATAGTAATGACAGCTAAAATATAAAAGAATAAAATTCAAAAGATATATTTAAGCTAAAAGATACAGTAACTGAAATGAAAAAACGAAAACAAAAGCAAAAATCTTCAATAGGTATAATGAGTTATAGTTTTAACACAGTTAAAAACAGCATTAGAAATTTGGAAGATAGTATAGAATAATTAAGCCAGAAAACAGAACAAAAAAAGATATTCAAAAATATGAAAAAGGCGTTAAGAGACACAGCAAGTAGATATATGATTTTCCACATTTTTAAGAGGAGTTCCAAAGAAAGAGACTGAATAAAATGCTAGATATTTTAAGAGGTATTTGACATTTTTCCTGAATTAAAGAAAGACATGAATCCTTACAGCAAGTGTGCACTTATGAACTCAAAATTACAAGTAGGACTAGTAAAGATAAATTCACATTGTTGTGGGATTTGTGTTCTGCATGATATGTTGAGGTCATGAATTGTGTTCTGCAAAAGGTATGTTGAGGTCTTAACCCTTGGTACCTGTGAATCTATTTTTGCACATAGGACCTTTGGAGATGTAATCAAATCATACTGGATTAGGATAAGCCCTAATTCTGTGAATGGTGACTTTGTAAGAGGAAGAAGAGGGATATTTGGATACACAGATACAAAGGAAACACAGGGAAGAGGTCCATATTAAGGCAGAGGCGGAGATTGAAGTGATGCAGCTGCAAGTCAACGAACACGAAAAATTGCCAACAACCGTAAGAAGCTAGGAAAGAGGCAAGCAAGGATTCTTTTCCACAGCCTTCAGAGAGAGCATAGCCCTGCTGACAATTTGTGCTATAAAACCCTTTGAGAACAGTTTGACAGTTTCTTAAAAGACTAAATATACACTTACCATACAACTCAGCCATTTTACTCCTAAGTATTTATGCCAGGTAAATGAAAACACATCCACACAGAGACTTGTACATGAATGTTCATAGCAGCTGTTTGTGTAATATCCAAAACCTCCCAAAATGCAAATAGCCATCAACTGGTAAAATAAATAAGTTATGGTATATCTATACAATGAAATACTATTCAGTGATGAAAAGGGATGAACTATTGATATAGACAGTTGTAAGGATCCATCTCAAAATCGTTATGCTGAGTGAAAGAAGCTAGGTATAATGAAGAATACATACTGAGTGATTCAATGTATTTTATGTAACATTTTAAGAAATGCAAACTAATATATAGTGACAGAAAGATAAGTGGTTGTGTGAGGATGGGGTGGAGGGAGGTATGGATTATTAAAGGGCACCAGGAAATTTTAGGGGTGATAGAAATGTTCATTATTTTGATTGTAGTGATGTTTTCAAAGGTGTATGCCTGTGTCAAAATTCATCAAGTTGAAACCTTTCAACATGTACAGTTTATCATATGTCACTTACGCCTCAATAAAAAAGCAAAAAAAGTATACTCATTAAAAGATATACAAGAAATGAATCAACAAAACCATAGACTGGTGGGAAATATTTGTGATACCTATATCTGACAAAATACTTAGATCTGGACTATATAAAGAACTCTAACAACTCAAAAATAAAATGATTAATGACACAAAAACAAATGAGTTATGAAAGGCCAGTAAGCTCATGTAAGGCTGCCCAACATCATTAGATGTTAGGGAAATATAATAAAAATCACAAGAAAATACCACTTCATACTAAGTAAAATAGCTAAAATAAAAAAGATGTACAATAATAAACGTAAGCAAGGATGTGGAGCAACTGTGATTCTCATACATTGCTGCTGAGAAAGTAAAATTAGGTAATTTGAAAAACTATTTTGCAATTTCTTCTGAACTTTATTATAAAGTTAAGTATATACCTACCCCATGATTTATAGGTATTTACACAAGAGAAATGAACACATATGTCCATAAGAAGACTTTTATGAGAATATCAATAGTGGCTCTATTCATAATAACCCAAACTTGAAACAACTAAAATGTCCCTCGACTAGCAGAATAAATAAGCAAATTGTGGCATATTTAGGCATTAGAATAATACTCAGCAGTAAAAAGGGAGGAACTAATGATACATGGAACAACATGAACACACTTCTAAGACATTATTTTGAATAAAAGAAGCCAGCTGCAAAAGATTCTATTACTACATTTAAGATGGAAATAAAAACAATGGCTGCCTAGGGGATGTTGGTGGTGCTGGTGTCGGGGGTAGGATTCAGCAAAGGGGCAGGAAGAAACCTTCTGGGGGATAGAATGTCCTATATCTTGCTCTTAGAATCTATGTATTTTATTGTAGGTAAGCTGTACCTCACTGAAAAAATATTTTAAAAAGCAAGGACCAAAGAGCTCATGCAAATGTGATGAAATGTTGGTAATTGTTGAATCTGGGGAATGGGCTTATGCGGGTTTATCAAACCATTCTCTCGACATCCTAATCCCCAGAATCTGTGAATATGTTACTTACATTGCAAAAGGGAATTTGTATTTGTGACTAAGGTTAAGGACCTTGAGATGGGGGAGATAATCCTGAATGAATCCTTAAAAATGGAGAACCTTTCTTGGCTATGGTCAGATGAGGTATGACTATGGAAGAATGGTCAGAGATGCAACATTGCTGGGTTTTGAAGATGAAGGAAGGAGCTGTGAGCAAGGAACGGGGTGGCCTCTAGAAGGTGGAAGAGGCAAGAAAAGGGATTCTTCCTTCTAAGCTCCATAAATGCACCCCAGTCAACACTATGATTTTAGTTCATTAAGACCCATGTTGAACTTCCAATCTATGGCAATGTAAAACAATAAATATGTGTTGTTCATGCCACTAAGTTTGTGACATTTTGTTACAGTAGCAAAAGAAAAGCAATATATGCATATAACTGATAAAATATTGATATCAATAATATATGAATAACTCCCACAAATCAATAAGAAATGCATTAAAAGAAATGAAAAATGAAAACAGGATATAAATAGACAATTAACAAAAAATAAAATGCATATGTCCAATAAACATATTTAAAAATGCCCAACTTTACTAGTTAACATTGAAATAAAAAATTAGAAAATAGCTGAAAATATTCAATGTTGTGGATGAGTGGATAAACTAGAACTCTCATACAGTGCTAAGTAGAATAACAAATTGGTATTAATACAACCACTTTTCAGAGTAATTTGATAAGCTCTGAAAATACATATACATATGATCTAGATATTCCACTTTTAGGTATATTCTCCAGAGGAACTTGCACATGGGCTCAAGAAGACATGCTCAAGAATGTTTATTAGGGCGTCATTTGTAACAATAAAAGATTGGAAACAATCTAGATATTCATCAACAAGAGCATATTCACCTAACCTGGAGTATTCTGGTCAAAACTGCAGTTGCTCTTTATTGCACTCAGAGTCAAAGTTAAAGTTCTTACCATAGCCTTCAAGGCTGTCTATAATCTGGCCCTCATTACAATCTTATTGATCTTCCTTTGATTTGCTTCATTCCAGCCACACTGGCCTCTCTGCTGATCCTTAAACATTGTAGACATTCCTCTGCCTCAGGGGCCTTTGCACTGGATGTTTCCTTCTGCCTGAAGCACATTTCTTCCATATTTCTCACCTTCTTTAAGTATTTGATCCAATGTCACAAACTCAATACGGCCTGCCTTGACCACTCTATTTAAAATTGCCACCTCCTCCACAACTGATACTACCAACCCACCTTACTTGCTTTCATGACCTTTTGTATAGTATTTATCACTTTCTAACATGGCCAGGCACGGTGGCTCACGCTTGTAATCCCAGCACTTTGGGAGGCTGAAGCGGGTGGCTCACCTGAGGTCAGGAGTTCAAGACCAGCCTGGGCAATATGGTGAAACTCTGTCTCTACTAAAAATACAAAAATTAACCAGGCGTGGTGGTGCACACCTGTAATCCCAGCCACTGGGGAGGCTGAGGCACAAGAATTGCTTGAACCCGGGAGGTTGAGGTTGCAGTGAGCCAAGATCGCGCCATTGCACTCCAGCCTAGGTGACAGAGCAAGACTCCGTCTAAAAAAAAAAATGTGTGTGGCACCCCATCTTCACACTCTGTCTCCTGCTGCCATGTGAGACATCCTTGCTTTCCTTTTGCCTTCTGCCATGACTGTAAGTTTCCTGAGGCCTCCCCAGCCATGCATAACTGTGAATCAAAAAATTATATAGTCTCAGGTAGTTCTTTATAGCAGTGTGAAAACAGACTAATACATTCATTGTTTATGATGATCTAATTCCATAAAAACAATAAGGTCCAGAAGGGTGAGGGTCTTGATTGTGTTTCACTAATATATTCTAAGATCCCAAAGTTGTGCCTGACATACAGTAAGGAGGCAATACATATATTTTGAATAATTAATAAATGAAATATATTCAGACAGAGGAATATTATTTATAAAAAGTTTCAAAAATTTATAAATACGAATTGTATATGAATATACATGTTGGTATTAGTAATATACAACAACTTTCATTAGACTGATAGATATTAAAATTAGGGTGCAATTATTGCTGGAGAAAAGGGGAAAGTAAGATTATGGTGGTATATATAGGAACTTCAATTGCACCTGAAATGTTATATTTCTTAAAAAGTAAGAGTTGAAGCCAATATAAAATTTAAGATTTAAAAATGTGTGATATGTATATGGAGTGTTATTATTCTGTATGCTTGTCTGTATGTATAAATTTTGTCATAGTAGATTTTTCAAAAATAACAGAATAGGAAATGTGAAAGTAGAGATAACTCTACTTTAAAATTGTGCTGACACAATTTTAAAGAAAGCCTGAAAAGAAGGCAAGAAAGTGGAAGATAGAGAGGATGTAGGGTTTGAAGGAAAACTTTTTTTTTTGAGACGGACTCTCGCTTCTTTGCCCAGACTGGAGTGCAACGGCAGAATCTTGGCTCACTGCAACCTCCACCTCCCCAGTTCAAGCGATTCTCCTACCTCAGCCTTCCCAGTAGCTGGGATTATAGGCATGTGCCACCACACCCAGCTAATTTTTGTATTTTTAGTAGAGACGGAGTTTCACCATGTTGGCCAGGCTGGTCTCGAACTCCTGACCTCAAGTGATCTGCCTGCCTCGGCCTCACAAAGTGCTGGAATTACAGGCATGAGCCACTGTGCCTGGCCAGGGAAACTTTTTTTAAGATGAGAGACTTGGACATGTCTACATATTGAAGGGAAGGAACAAATAAAGGAAGATAAAGGAATGGTGAGAAGTGATTAAGACTTTAACTTCTGAGAATGGTGGGAGATATGGCTTATCAGGGGCCACAAAATATTGCAGAGCCACACTGATGGACTGGCTCTTATTCATTCATTTATTCATTCATTCACTCATTCAACCAATATTATAGGCCCACTGTTGAGAAAATTTCAGCATCTCTCTAGAGGATTCCCACTAGAAGGAGTATCCTTTAGGGAGAACCAATATTCATTCAACATTCAGGGGGGTGGAGAATGTGTTTCTGGAAGAGTTTGAGAATAGAAACATCAAGAGCTAGGAAAAACAAGTTGGAAGAGAAAATAGCAGAGAGAACACAAAAACTTGAAGAGAAATTATGAGTCTCATGAAGACAGGAACAGAATCCAACCCTGACATAATGAAGTAGGAGATTTGCCCATTGATAGAATGAATTGGCTTTGTGGCCCGTGCCATGACTTGGTGGGGCTGGAGACAATGAGTTTGAGTTGTAATCTGGTACTCTCTGTTGCCCAGGGTGCTCTACTGCTCTTGAGGCCATTCCTAAGTGTAGCGTTAACTCTTGTCACCTCTTTTACAGGTCTCACCCACCAAATCATAATGAATATCTATATATTTGGAGATAGAGATGAAAACCATGTGGCTGTATCCAGTTGGAATGAAAAATATGAACTGTAAGTATTTTTTTATTGTGGAAAAAGCACATGTCGTAACTTTCTAGTGTTAAGTGTACAGTTCAGTAGTGTTAAGTATATTCACATTGTTGTGAATCAGATCTCCAGGATTTTTTCTTCTTGCAGAACTAAAACCATACCCATTAAAAAACAATTCTCATTTGTCTCCTATCCCCATTCCCTAGTAACTTTCATTCTATGTTTTATAGCTATGAATTTGACTACTTTAGATACCTAACGTAAGGAGAATCACACAGTATTTGTCATTTTGTAACTGACTTATTTCACTTAGCATAACGTTCTCAAGATTCATCCATGTTGTAGCATGTGACAGGGTTTCCTTCCTTTTTAAGGCTGAATAATATTTCATTATGTGGTTATACACATTTTGTTAATCCATTCATCTGTCCATGGACACTTGGGTTGCTTCCACCTCTTAACTATTGTGGATAATGCTGCTATAAACATGGGTGTGCAAATATCTCTTTGAGACCCTCCTTTCCATTATTTAGGATGCATACCCAGAAGTGGGCTTACTGGATCATATAATAGTTCTATTTTTAATTTTTGGAGTAATTGCCATACTGTTTTCCATTGCAGCTGCACCATTTGCAATTCTACCAACAGTATGCAAGAGTTCCAATTTTTTTTTACATTCTTGCCAGCACTTGTTACTTTCTGAGTTGTTGATAGTATCCATCCTAATAGGTGTGAAATTATATTTCATTGTGGTTTTGAAGTGCATTTCTTTATTATTAGTGATGTCGAACATCTTTTCATATGCATCTTGGCCACTTGTCTATCTTCTTTGCAGAAATGTCTATTCAAGTCCTGTACCCATTTAAAAATCAAGTTGTTTGATTTGTTGTTGTTAAGTTGTAGGAGTTCTTTGTATATTTTGGACACCAACCCCTTATCAGACATATAATTTGTAAATATTTTTCCCATTCCATAGGTTGTCTTTTCGCTCTGCTGATTGTGTCTATTGATGAACAATAGTTTTTGAGTTTGAAATAGTCTCATTTACCTATTTTGCATCTGTTGCGTATTTTGTGTCATTTCTAAGAAATCATTGTCAAATTCAATATCATAAAGCTTTCCCCCTTTTTCTTCTAACAGTTTTGTAAGTTTGGGTTCTTACCTTTGGGTCATTAGCCCAGGTTAATTTTTGAACATGGTGTAAGATAAGCGTTCAATTTCATTCTTTTGCATGAGGATATCTAGTTTTCCCAATACCATTTGTTGAAGGGACTGTCAATTTTTGATATTTTCAAAGAACTAACTCTTAGTTTTATGTAGTTTTCTATTGTGTTCCTATTATCTATTTCATTTGTCTCTGCTCTAATCTTTATTTTCTCCCTTCTGCTAGCATTAGGTTTAGTTTGTTTTTCTTTTTTGGGTTCCTTGACGTGTAAAGTTAGGTTTTTAATTTGAGATCTTTCTTCTTTTAATTGTATGTTTATAGCTATAAACTCTCCTCTTAGCACTGCTTTTCCTACATCTCACAAGCTTTATTTTTATTTGTCTCAAGATATTTTCTAATTTCTCTTATGACTTCTTCTTTGACCTGTTGGTTATTTAAGATGGTGTTTTTAAATTTCCGCTTATTTGTGTATTTCCAGTTTTCCTTCTGCTATTGATTTCTAGTTTATTTTTACCAGTTTTAGAAAAAGATAGTTTCTATAATATTGATCTTTTAAAATTTGTTGAGCTTTGTTTTGTGGCTGTATTTTTTTTAAGGAAGGACAGCTTAATTGCTTTTAGGTCTTGCATATGAAAATTCAAATTATAGTTAGGTGTGAATTCATGGACACAGTCATTGTTGTTATATCTCTAAATGGGGAATCTGGGAAGTATTACATAATCATGAATCACAAACATAAATCCTAAGTTAAGTCATCTATTTTACAACCTTTCACTCAACAAAAATTACGTATGGAACCTACAATCATAGTCTCATAAAGTTATGTACTGGTCAAATTGGCCTTAGTGGTCACTTAATGTGTTCCCTTATGTTGCAGAAGAAGAAAGAAGGAGTTCTGCTTCTTCCGAAGGAGTGACTCCCAAAGGAGCAAGAATTGACCATAGGTTATGGCTTGTGTTACAACACACTGATGTTGTCTTTGAGGCCATCCCCTGATGTCCTCACCCATGGCATAAGCAAGTTTTTCTGAAGGTATTATTGGATGTTTACAATGTTTGCATAGTCTAAAATGCAGAACTATTTTTTAACTAGATTTATTCTTTAGAGAAGTTTTAGGTTCACAGCAAAATTGATCAGAAAGTATAGAGAATTCCCATACCTTCTGCCCCTACACAAGCACAGCCTCCCAAACTAGCAACATCCTGTACCAGAATGGTGCATTTTTTACAACCAACTAACCTAAACTGAGAAATCATTATCACCCAAAGCCCATAGTTTAAATTAGGGTTCACTCTTGGTGTTGGTATATTCTGCTTTAAAAAATATGATATTAATACTTACATAAAATTTGCCATGTAGCCATTTATAGCATACAGTTCAGTAGTGTTAAGTATATTCACATTGTTGTGAAATAGATCTCCAGAACTTTTCCGTCTTGCGAAATTGAAACTCTATACCCTTTAAATAACAACTCCAGTTTTCCTCTTCTCCTCAGCCCCTTGGTAACCACCATTCTACTTTCTGTTTCTATGAATTTGACTACTCTAGGTACCTCATATGAGTGGAATCATATAGTATATGTCTTTTTGTGACTAGATGATTTCATTTAGCACGTCTTCAAGGTTCATCCATGTTGTAGCATGTGACAGGATTTCCTCCCTTTTTAAGGCTGAATCATATTCCATTGTATGTATATAGAACATTTTGTTCATCCATTCATCCTTTGATGAGCACTTGGGTTGCTTCTACCTTTTGGCTATTGTGGGAATAATGCTGCTATGAACATGTCGAGGCCCTGCTTTCAATGCTTTTGGATATATACCCAGAAATGGGATTGCTGGATCATATAGTAGTTCTATTTTTAATTTTTGAGGAATTACCACACTATTTTCCATAGCAATTGCACCATTTTACAGTCCTACCAACACTGGTTCCAGTTCCTCCACATCCTTACCAACACTTATTATTCTTTTTTCTTTCTTTTTAAATAACAGACATTCTAACAGGTATGAGGTGTAGAATTAAGAACTTGTTAATCTCTCTCACGGACTTCTTTCTCATGACTGAACTTCCACAGAATTTGGTTTTTCATTGTGTTAGGGTTAACAGCCAACTTCCTATTTAGGACTGGGACAAAAATTCTACAGACAAAATATGGGGGAAATGAAATATTTCCTAAGGAAGAGAAATCGACTTGTGAGATATTATATATCAATGAATTATTCCTAAAAAGCTTTAAAGTAGGGCGATTATCCTGGATTATCCAGGTGGGCCAGGTATAATCATATGAGCCCTTGAAATCATAAGAGGAAGGTACAGGGGAAGTCAGAGGGCTGTGAAGTATGAGAAGTGCTAAATCCACCATTACTGGCTTCAAGACAGAGGGAAACATGGGAACCATGAGAAGGAAATGAATTCTGTCGACAACATGAATGGACCAGAGAGTGTATTCTCCCTTAGAACGTCCCGTGAAGAGCTCTGACACCCTGAGTTTGGACTTGTGAGATCCTAAGCAGAATCCCAGCCAAGTCTGCTGGACATCTGACCTATAAAACTGTGAAATAATAAATGAGTGTTGTTTTAAGCTGCCAGGTTTGTGGTAACTTATTGTGGCAGCAATAGAAAACCAAAGCACTAGATATTCATTATATGTGTTGAAAACACTAGAATGTTTTCTCCAAATGAAATATTTGGACCACTGCAGAGCTTCTTTGGTCACATCTAGGGAGTGTGTGTGAGACTCCACTGAACATCTCTTCCAGGCATCCCCTGAAAGCATTTGAATGGATTCAGATATAGATATCCTAGAGTAAACCTGATCTCAATACTTAACTGCAGTGCACTGTGGCTTCTGTTACTTCTTCATCGTTCCGACTGGACTGTATAGTCCATAAGGACAGGAGCCATTTCTTCTTAATTTTCATTCCCCAAGAGCAAAACACAGTGTTGACACAAGGTAGGCACTCAATAAACATTTTTATGAATGAATGTTAAGAGAGTTTGACAACCGATGTCTCCAGAGGACAATGTTGGTTATGGGTAGAGGCAGAGCAAAGAACTAGAAGCACAGCAGTGAACAAGATAGGGAAGGAAAGAATTTCATGGACAAAGGAATGTAGAGTTTAATACATGCATAATTATTGTTTGTTTAAAAAAATTCCGTGATATATTTCTCCTACTGGCACCACGAGCAGAATCAATTTCAGGAAGTAGGCTGACCATTGCATAAGTGGCTTGTGAAACATCACATCGTAGCTCACATTCCCAACAACTTGAATAAATATGTGTGTGTGTGTGTGTGTGTGTGTGTGTGTGTGTGTGTAGTTTACCCCCCAAGGACAATTCTTCTGGCTTCCCTGCAGCTGAAGTCAGATTTGTGTTTAGTAATCTCGTGGTGACTATGTTTTCCCTGCGGGAATAGAATACACCAGGGTTGATGCCCCCATGTGGAGAGGAGCTGAGACTCTGTGCAGCTTGGTGAGGTGTGGGTACCCAGACAGTCCAGGGAACTTGGTTCAAGCTCCAAGAACCTGGAGATGGCCTGTGAGGCTGCAGCAGGATAACACATACTACTGGTTGTACCCCCAAAGCAAGCCAGAGGCAGGGGCTGTGAAGATGGCAAGCCACAAATGTCTGTGAGGAAGGCAGGCTATAGGAGCATGCAGCAACTGGGAGGAACCCTAAGCACACACACCCCCAACTCATTTTTATGAAGACTGACTCTGTCTTGAAAACTAATTAAATAAATGCCAGCCCATTCTGTCTTCCCAGTGCACTTCTTACTATTTTAGTCACTGTAATTGAGAGTAGAAATAATCTCCACTGTGCCTGAAAAACAGCTCTTGGATACTCTGTTTTATATGATGTAGAAAAACATGAGGTGAATGTGACAACTGGCCTTCAAGGAATGGCAACTGGCTGTATATCCAGTTTCACTGGTTTTGCTCTGCAGTTTGTGATTTGTGCAGTTAGTGAAGTAGATCACCACATGCTTTCAGGGTTTTTGTTGCCCCTGGTACTGGAGCAGAGAACTATTATCAGGAGTGCACTTTATGACTTCAATCTAGGTTGTGAATTTGGGTCAGCCTTTTACCATTCAAAATCTCCACTTCTTGTTCTTAAACAAAACAAAACAAAACAAAACAACAGAATAAGTCAAAGAGGAGATGAGAGGTAGAGGAACTTGAAAGTGCTTGCTTTTAAAGCTAGCTTCTGGACTTTTCTTATTTGATCACTTGATGGTTTTGTCTACTTTCCATGAAGTCTAAATTTTATGGTGGGTTTGGAAGAAACATATCTTCTATATATGGGCAGATCCAGGTTTCGTGGAGCTTGAGTCTTAAGCAATGTTGGAAACCCTCTTTAAGAAAAAGAATACAGGCCAGGCATGGTGGCTCATGCCTGTAATCCCAGAACTTTAGGAAGCCAAGGAGGGAGGATCCCTTGAGGCCAAGAGTTTGAGACCAGCCTGGGAAACACAGAAAGACCTTATCTCTGCAAAAACAAAAAGTAAAAAAATTTAACCAGGTATGGTAGAGCACACCTGTAGTCCCAGCTACTTGGGAAGCTGAGGCAGAAGGATGGCTTGAGCCCAGGAGTTAAAGGCTGCAGTGAGCTGTGATCAGGCCATTACACTCCAGCCTGGGTGAGAGAGAGAGATCCTGTCTCAATAATAATAATAATAATAATAAAAAAGAAAGAAATAATTTAAAAAAACACACAAAGGTACCTACATTGGCAAATTTTACAAAAATATATGACCCTGTGAACACATCATCACCTCCAGGGCCCGGGAATAGTTTGTGCAGATGAGTGGCCCTGAAACTCATGCTTTATGACTTCCTGGTAAATCCACCTCTGCATCTACACGTGAGAATCATGTTGCTTCCCTGAGAAGAACGGAGTGTGGCAAGAGCAAAATACTGTATTAATCCAATCAGATCTAAAATGAATCCTGCCCTTTTACAGATGAAGAAAGGAGGAAACTGGGGTTCAGAGAGGACAAGTAACACCCGACATCACATATACAATCAGTATTAGAATCTGCTTCCTTTAACTTCCATTTTCAGACTGGTTATTTCTGTGCTATTTCCCAGGAAAGCTTGTAAAACCAGAGAAAACAATAGAAGTAAATATGTTACAGTCTATTTTTCCTTATAGAGGTACTGTATACACATAGCCAACAAGGAGGATATAGCCAACCCAGTAGAATCTGAGATAGGATGAATAAGAGATTTTGCATCATCTGATCCCTTCCCTCTTTCCTGTTTTCAGAGGCTTACAAGGTGTGACTGCATGCTTTTTTTTTGTCAAGTTCAAAAGGGCATTCATATCCAAATGAATGTTATCTTCTTGTTCCTTTCAAAGTAGGTTCTTATTCCAAATTGCTGCCATTTTTAGAAACTTCTTTTGGGACTAACATTTTGTCAGTTTGAGTCACCCAAGAAAATCAGTACTTTGGGCAATTTTCTGTCTTCCTCCTTTCTTCTCTCCCTTCTTTCCTTGTTAATGAAAAAAACATATTATCTAGTTTATTCATCAGGCTTGGTGCTAAATGATTTTTAGATATTTCCAAAGAATCATGCCCATGATTAAAGGTTTAAAATTTGGTATAATAAAAATATTAAAAATAATTTGATATGGATTCTGAAGAGGACTATAATTTTCACCTAAAACCTACGGGAGGAAGGGAAAAATTTGTTTTAAGTTCAAGGTAGGTAGGATTTATACCTTCTTATATTAAAAAGACCTATGCAAGGTGAAAGAATATCTGCCATGTGCCAGGCATTGTCTTAAATGGTTTCATGTGACACTTCTTACAATAATTTGCACTTATTCCTCCAACCTTAGGGAAACTGAGGCACTGAGAAGGTAGAAAACTTTCAGTGGTAGAGATGAGATTAAAACCTAGTCTGCTAGTTCCCAAATCAGTGCTCTTTCCCCTAGTCAACACACTTTACCTTATGCAGTCATCTACATGAATGTCTGCCTTGAATTCACAGTGGGTCTGCCAGATCCTATGTGCTCCCAGCATAGGTTATAATCGGGAAGTGAAGTCACAAAATCAGCCTCAAAGAAGTGCAGGCCAAGGCCACCTGGGAGCCTTCAGGGAGAATTCATGAGCTAGAAATTACCCAAGGATAGCTCTGGGGAAAGATGTAAAGGCCTTGTTGGTTTTTTTTCCTGACACAGAATGGCTTGAAGCCTGTTTATCTCTCTGACCTGTTTCTGTCTGTCTTTGCCACCACCCCCTCTCAGCCATAGTTCTTTTCACAATTGTCCACATCCCTTCCACCCCAACAGATCTCTTCTTCCAGAATAATTTTATGTTAACACCTTTAGTCATTGCTTTGAACTTCATTTCAACATTGGCTGTACCCTATTTTCCACCCTCTGCGCTCCTGGTATTCGTTATTTCATTGGATTAAGCAATATAAGCAATTATGTATATATAGCAAATATGACTGGAGCCTTCTCTCAATAACCAAGCCCCTCCTCATCATACATTGAAGTGTGGTGATGGTGAAATTTAGAGAAAGACATTTGAAGGTCAGCATAGTATTATTGACAAAGTTTAAACCCCAGACATTTAGGTCAACTTTTATCTTGAGGAGTGGTCCTTGTGCATTTTGTACATATTTTCTGATATTCACCCACATTATTTATCCTGGAATGACCCATCTGCTGAAATAAAGGTCTTTGAGAGGAGGGCATCTCTTCAACTCCTGCCAAGGCTCAACAAGTAGGAACATAAGGGCTTTATACTAAGGTAGACCTGAATTTGAGGAAACTGGGTTCATCACCAATTGGCTCTGTGACAAAGAGCAAATTACTTAACTTTTTTGAGTCTCAGTTTCCTCATCTGAAGAATGGGATTATTATAGCTATCTTAGAGGACTGTGTTAAGGACACAGGTTTTGAAGTTAGATCAAAGTCTGACTCCTACTCTGCCACTGATTAGTTGCATAGTACTACACAAGTTAACTTCTCTAGCCTTGTTTCTGCCTAGTAAAACGAAAGTTAATAATACTTATTTTATAGGATTGTTAGTAGGATTCAAATAAGTAATATATTTAAAGCTCTTAGTCTAGAATATAGCACAAAGCAAGCACTTAACAAATGATAGCTATTCTTAGAACTAATGAGATGGTGAATATCAAGTTTCCAGCATAATAACTAGCCCACAGTTGAGTTTCAATAAATGTTAATTCCTTTTCTTCCCTCCCAGGAAGAAGCAGCAAAATAAATTGGGTACTTAATGATTGTCTTCCCCTTCAAGCTAATATGCATAAGATTAACACTTCTCCATTTTCCACTACTTTGCATCTGGTGACACTTCTTACAAGGATTCATATGCCATGAGGACTGGCATTATGTTCAGGCAGAATAAAGAGCTGGTTACATCCTATAATTTCAGAAGCACTGCAAGCTTTATTTGCCACAAATGCCTATCCTCTAGCAGACTTCTTAGAGTTGGAATAGAGCTTTTTAAGAGGATTTCCTTTGGGTTACAACACTATCTCCAGAAAGTTTTTGTTAAAGTACAGTTGTCTTACCTGAGTAGGGTAACATATACCCTGTCATTCACACATCAGCATGGATTAGTCCAGTAAAGACCATGCAGGACTGGAATATAGGAATGGTGAATTTTAAGAAAGAAGAACTATAAAATATGGAGCTGTCTAGAGAAGCAGTAATAGGCTTAAGCAGACAGGAGTTTCCTAAATGGGCCAAGGGTGGACTTGATCTACTTCCACAATTTGCCTTGGGAGCTCCCCTGTAAGAAGGAGCAGAGATTGAGAAGACCCAGAGAACCTCTCTCTGGAGGCATCTAAGGACTCTGCAGATGGTGGAGTTCAGTAACATGGACACTGCTCACTAAGCCTAAGGCAGTGGCAAATTATGATGATAGGTTCTGATGTGGCTCTGTCATGTCTTATCAAATGCAAATTGGAGAGTGCCTAACTTTGGTGGATGTTTGTGTGAAATGGGTCACAGAAAGAATAAAGAGCATGACAGAAATACCAAGTATAGCTAGATCAGGTCAAGTACTCACAGAACTAATAACTCACAGAGACTGGAGTTCACATGTGGGGATTCAGAAAACAAAGATAATGATGTAACTCCAATGTCACACATAGAAGTGGGTGGAAAGTCAGGATGTCTGAGGATAGGTTGATAGCAAATAAGAAACGAAAATACAAAGTTTTTTTTAAGCTTTAAGAAACAGGGTTTGAGGAACAGCAAGCTATGCAGAAAGAGCTCCTTTTGTATTTAAACTCTGATGTTGAGCGTAAAGACTGGTCTTTTGAATTTATCCAGTTGGACAAAAATAAAGAAAAAGGAATTTAAGGAAATGGACAAAGTCTTCAAGAAATATGGGATTATGTAAAGCAACCAAATCTACGAATTATTGATATTCCCAAGAGAGAAGGAGAAAAAGCAAACAACATGGGAAACATATTTGAGGGAATAATTCAATAAAATTTTCTTAATCTCGATAGAAAGGTAGACATCCAAATATGAAAAATCCAGAGAACACCTGTGAGATATTATACAAAATGAGTATCACCAAGGCATATGGTCACCAGAATGTCCAATAAAGAAAAAATTGTAAAAGCAGCTAGAGAAAAAGGTCAGATCTCATACAAAGGGAACCCCATCAGTCTAAGAGCAGTCTTCTCTGCAGAAACCTTACAAGCCAGGAGAGATTGAAAACTTATTTTAAAATTCTTTATGGAAAGAAATTCCATCCAGAATTTTCATACCCTGCCAAACTAAGCTTCATAAACAAAGGGGAAATAAAATCTTTTGCAGACAAGCAAGCACTAAGGGAATTTGTTACCACTAGACCAGGCTTACAAGAGATCCTTAATGGCTGGTCCAAGTACACTGGTGTTTACAACTAATTGATCACAAGAGACCCTTAAGAGAGTTCTAAACATAGAAATGAAAGAATGATACCTGCTGATATGGTTTGGCTTTGTGTCCCCACCCAAATCTCATCTTGAATTGTAATCCCCACATGTCAAGGGAGAGACCTGGTGGGACGTGATCATAAGGGTTATTTCTCCCATGCTGTTTCTGTGATAGTGAGCAAGTTCTCACAAGATCTGATGGTTTTATAAGAAGCTTTTCCCTCTTCACTACCCCCCTCTTGTCTGCTGCCATGTAAGATGTGCCTCTTCCCCTTCTAGCATTATTGTAAGTTTCCTGAGGTCTCCCCAGCCATGTGGAACTGTGAGTCAATTAAACCTCTTTTCTTTATAAGTTACCAGGTCTTGGGTAGTATCTTTATAGCAGTGTGAGAATGGACTAGTACAGTTAATTGCTACTGGTAGAGTAGGTTACTACTATAAAGATACCTGAAAATGTGGATGTGACTTTGAAACTGAGAAATGGGCAGAGTTTGGAACAGTTTGGAGGGCTCAGAAGAAGACAAGAAGATGTGGGAAAGTTTGGAACTTCCTAGAGACTTGCTGAATGGTTTTGACTAAAATGCTGATAATGATTTCGACAATGATGTTCAGGCTGAAGTGGTCTCAGATGGAGATCAGAAATTTCTTGGGAACTGGAACAAAGGTCATTCTTGCTAGGCTTTATCAAAGAGACTGGTGACATTTTGCCCCTGCCCTAGAGATCTGCGGAACTTTGAACTTGAGAGAGATGATTTAAGGTATCTGGTGGAAGAAATTTCTAAGCAGCAAAGCCTTCAAGATGTGAGCTGGGTTATTCTGGAATCATTCAGTTTTATGCATTCACAAAGAGATGGTTTGAAATTGGAACTTATGTTTAAAAGAGAAGCAGAGCATAAAAGTTTGAAAAATTTTCAGGCTGATGATGTAATAGAAAAGAAAAAACCCATTTTCTGGGGAAAATTCAAGCCACCTGCAGAAATTTGCATAAGTAATGAGGAGCCAAATGTTAATCACCAAGACAATGGGGAAAATGTCTCCAGGGCATGTCAGAGACCTTCATGGCAGCCCCTCCCATCACAGGCCTAGAGGCCTAGGAGGAAAAAATGGTTTCGTAGGCTGGGCCCAGGGCCCTTCTGCTGTGTGCAGCCTTGGAGCTTGGTGCCAGCCACCCAGGCATGGCTAAAAGGGGCCAAGGTACAACTCAGGCCATTGCTTCAGAAGGTGCAAGCCCCAAGCCTTGGCAGCTTCCATGTGGTGTTGGTCCTGTGGGTGCACAGAAAGACAACAATTAAGGTTTGGGAAACTCTGCCTAGATTTCAGAGGACGTATGGAAGTGCCTGGATGTCCAGGCAAAAGTGTGCTGCAGGGGTGGAGCCCTAATGGAGAACCTCTGCTACTGCAGTGTGGAAGGGAAATGTGGGGTTGAAGCCCACACACTAACTTGCTTTTGAAGACTAACTTGCTTTTGAGTCCCCACTGGGTGGAGCACTATCTAGTGGAGCTGTGAGAAGAGGGCCACCATCCTCCAGATCCCAGAATGGTAGATCCACTGACAGCTTGCATTGCATGCCTGGAAAAGCTGCAGATGCTCCATGCCAGCCGTGAAAGTGGCTGGGACAGGGGGCTGTATCCTACAAATCTACAGAGGAAGAGCTACCCCAGACCATGGGAGCCCACCTATTGCATCAGCATGATCCAGATGTGAGATATGGAGTTAAAGGAGATAATTTTGGAGCTTTAAGATTTAATGATTTCCCTGTTTGATTTCAGACTTGCATGGGGCCTGTAGCCCCTTTGTTTTGGTCAATGTCTCCCACTTGGAATGGGAGCATTTATCCAATGCCTGTACCCCCATTGTATAATACAAGGAACTAACTTGCTTGTGATTTTACAGGCTTCCTTTATCCATCCTTTGGAACAGATTGCTTCACAGTCAAATTCCACAAGATGTATGAAGAAGAGCTGGTACCAATTCTACCAAAACTTTCCAAAAAATTGAGAAGGAGGGACTTCTCCTTAACTCATTCAACAAAGCCAGCATCACCCTGATACCAAAACCTGGCAAAGACACAATGACAAAAGGAAACTACAGGCCAATATCCCTGATGAACATAGACACAAAAATTCTCAACAAAATATTAGCAAACTGAATCCAGCAGCACTTTAAAAAAGAATTCACCATGATCAAGTAGGCTTCATTTCTGGGATGCAAGTTTGTTAAACATATGCAGAAGGAACTTCCTTGCTTCAGATGAGACTTTGGACTGGGACTTTTGAATTAATGTTGGAATGCATTAAGACTTTTGGGGACTGCTGGGAAGGCATTGGTTTTGAAATGTGAGAACATGAGATTTGAGAGGGCTAGAGGTGAAATGATATGGTTAGCTTGTGTCCCCACCCAAATCTCATTTTGAATTGTAATCCTCACATGTCAAGGGAGAGACCTAATGAGAGGTGATTGAATCATGGGGGTGGTTTCCTTCATGCTGTTCTTGTGATAATGAGTGAGTTCTCACAAGATCTGATGGTTTTACAGGGGGCTCTTCCCCCTTCACTCACCCCTCTCTCTCTCCTGCTGCCATGTAAGATGTGCATCTTCCCCTTATGCCATGATTGTAAGTTTCCTGAGGCCACCCCAGCCATACAGAAGTGTGAGTCAATTAAACCTCTTTTCTATATAAATTATCCAGTCTTGGGTAGTATCTTTATAGTAGTGTGAGAATGGACTAATACACTTGCTTCTACAAAACACACTTGAGTACATAGCCCACAGACCCTATAAAATAACCACACAGTAGAAACTACAAAAGCAACCAGCTAACAACTTCATGATAGATTCAATATTTCATATATCAATATGAACCTTGAATGTAAATGATCTAAACACCCCACTTAAAAGGAACAGAGTTGCAAGTTGGATAAGAAAAACAAGAACTATCTTTCTGCTGTTTTCAAGAGACCTACCTCACATGTAACTATACCTATAGGCTCAGCAATAAGGGCTTGGAAAAGATCTATCATGCAGACAGAAAACAAAAAGAGATAAAGATAAAATAGACTTTAAACCAGTAATAGTAAAAAAGGATAGAGAACAGCATTACATAATGATAAAGAGTTCAATTCAACAAGAAGACTTAACTATCCTAAATATATATGCATCCAATATTGAAGCTCACGGTTTCCAAAAGCAAATACTTCTGACCCACAAAAAGGCTTGAACAGCCACACAATAATATTCAGGGGCTGCAACACCCCACTGACAGCATTAGACAGATCATTCAGGCATAAAAGTAACAAAGAAATTTGGGACTTAAACTTGACATGTGACCAACTGGACATAATAGACATCTACAGAATTCTCCACCCATCAACCACGGAATATAAATTCTTCTCATCTGCACATGGAACATGCTCCAAGATTGACTACATGCTCGGCCATAAAAATGTCTGAATAATTTTTTTTAAAAAATCTAAATTATACCAAGCACACCCTTGGACCACAGTGGAATAAAAATAGAAATATATATCAAGATCTTTCAAAATCACACAATTACATGGAAATTAAACAACCTGCTCCTGAATGACTTTTCAATAAACAAGAAAATTAGGGCAGAAATCAAAAAATTATTTCAAATAAATAAAAACAGTGACACAACATACCAAAACCTCTGGGATGCAGCAAAAGCAGTGTTAAGAGGAAGGTTTACAGTGATAAGTGCTTACCTTAAAAAGTTAGAAAGATCTCAAAGTAATAATCTAACATCACACCTAGAGGAACTAGGGAAACAAGAGCAAGCCAACTCCAAAGCTAGCAGAAGAAAAGAAGTAACAAAAATCAGAGCAGAACAGAATGAAACTGAGACCCAAAAATCCATATAAAGGGTCAGTGAAAACAAAAGTTAGATTTTAAAAGGATAAACAAAATTGATAAACCACTAGATAGATTAACAAAGGGAGACAATACAAATAAGTACAAACAAGAAAGGTGACATCACAACCAATCACACAGAAATACAAATGATCCACAGTGACTATTATGGGTACCTCCATGCACAAAAACTAGACAATCTAGAGGAAATAGATAAGTTCCTGGAAACATATAACCTCCCAATATTGAATCAGGAAGAAACTGAAACGCTGAACACACCAATGTTGAGTTCTGAAATTGAATCAGTAAAAAAAACTTACCAACCAAAAAACCCCTGGAACAGATGGATTCACAGTCAAATTCCACAAGATGTATAAAGAAGAGCTGGTACCAATTCTACTGAAACGTTCCAAAAAATCGAGAAGGATGCACTTTTCCCTAACTCATTCAATAAAGCCAGCATCACCCTGATAGCAAAACCTGGCAAAGACACAATGAAAAAGGAAACTACAGACCAACACCCCTGATGGACATAGACACAAAAATTCTCAGCAAAATATTAGCAAACTGAATCCAGCAGCACGTAAAAAAGGAATTTGCCATGATTAAGTAGGCTTCATTTCTGGGATGCAAGGTTGGTTAAACATACACAAGTCAATAAATGTGATTCATCACACAAACAGAACTAAAAGCTAAAACCACATCATCATCTCAATAGATGCAGAAAAGGCTTCTGGTAGAATCCAACGTCCTTTCAAGATAAAAACCATTAACAAACTGAGAATTTATGGAACATACCCAAAATAATGAGTCGTCTATAATAAACCCACAGCCAACATTATACTGAATGGACAAAAGCTGGAAGTGTTCCCCCTGAGAGCTGGAAAAAGACAAGCATGGCCACTCTCACCACTTCCATTCAATACAGCACTGGAAGTTCTAGCCATAGCAACCAGACAAAAGAAAGATTAAAAATAATTCAAATAGGAAAAAAGTCATCAAACTATCTGTCTTTACTGATGATATGACTCTATACCTACAGCACTTTGAAGACCCTGCTGAAAGGTTCTTGGAACTGTAAACAACTTCAGTAAAGATTCAGAATACAAAATCAACGTCCAAAAATCAGTAGCATTTCTATACATGAATAACACTCAAGCTAAGAGCCAAATCAAGAATGAAATCCTATTTACAATAGCCATACACAAAAATAAAATACCTAAAGATACCTCTAACTGAGGAGGTGAAAGATTTTTGCAAGGAGAACTATAAAACACTGCAGAAAGAAATCATAAATGACACAAACAAATGGCAAAACATTCCATGCTCATGGATTGGAAGAACCAATATTGTTAAAATGGCCATACTGCCCAAAGCAATCTACATATTCAATGCTATTCCTGTTGAACTACCAATGTCATTTTTCATAGATGAGAAAAACTTTTAAAATTCATGTGGAATCAAAAAGGAGCCTGAATAGCCAAAGCAATACTGAGCAAAAGACAAAGCTGAAAGCATTACATTACCCACATCAAACTGTAAGACTACCGTAACCAAAATAGCACAGTACTGGTACAAAAACAGACACATAGACCAATGGAACAGAATAGAGAATCCAGAAATAAAGCCACAAACCTACAACCATCTGATCTTGACAGGGCTGACAAAAGCAAGCAATGGAGAAAGGACTACCTGTTTGATAAGTGGTGCTGGGATAACTGGCTAGCCATAGGCAGAAGAATGAAACTAGACCCCTACCTTTCATCAGGTACAAAAACTAATTCAAGATGGATTAAAGATTTAAATGTAAGACCTCAAACAATAAGAATCCTAGAAGAAAACCTAAGAAACACCATTCTGGACATTGGCTTTGGAAAAGAATTTATGGCAACATCCTCAAAAACAATTGCAACGAAAACAAAAATTGACAAGTAGGATCTATTTAAACTAGAGAGTTTCTACAAGACAAAAGAAATTATCAACAGAGTAAACAGACAACCTACAGAATGAGAGAAAATATTTATAAACTATGCACTGACAAAGGTCTAATATCCAGAACCAACAAGGAACTTAAACAATTCAAGAAGCAAAAAACAAATAATCTCCTTAAATAATGGACAAAAGGGTTGCTCTTCTCGAGGAGTATGTTTTCTCCATATTTCCTGAATTTGAATGTTGGCCTGTCTTGCTAGTTTGGAGAAGTTCTCCTGCATAATAGCCTGAAGAGTGTTTTTCAGCTTGGTTCCACTCTCCCCTTCACTTTCAGGTACACCAATCAAACATAGGTTTGATCTTTCCACATAGTCCCATGTTCCTTGGAGGCTTTGTTCATTCCTTTTCATTCTTTTTTCTCTAATCTTGTCTTCATGCTTTATTTCAATATGTTGATCTTCAATCTCTGATATCCTTTCTTCTGCTTGATCGATTCGGCTATTGATACTTGTGTATGCTTCACGAAGTTCTTGTGCTGTGTTTTTCAGTTCCATCAGGTCATTTATGTTCTCCTCTAAACTGGTTATTCTAGTTAACAATTCCTCTAACCCTTTTTCAAGGTTCTTAGCTTCCTTGCATTGGGTTAGAACATGCTCCTTTAGCTCGGAGGAGCTTGTTATTACCCACCTTCTGAAGCCTACTTCTGTCAATTCGTCAAACTAATTCTCCATCCAGTTTTGTTCCCTTGCTGGCAAGGAGTTGTGATCCTTTGGAGGATAAGAGGTGTTCTGTTTTTTGGAATTTTCAGCCTTTTTGCACTGGTTTTTCCTCATCTTCATGGATTTATGCACTTTTGGTCTTTGATGTTGGTGACCTTCAGATGGAGTTTTTGTGTGGATGTCCTTTTTGTTAATGTTGATGCGATTCCTTTCTGTTTCTTAGTTTTCCTTCTAACAGTCAAATCTGTCTGCTGCAGGTCTGCTGGAGTTTGCTGTAGGTCCATTCCAGACCCTTTGTGCCTGGGTATCACAGGCAAAGGCTGAAGAATAGCAAAGATTTTTGCCTGTTCCTTCCTCTGGAAGCTTCGTCCCAGAGAGGCACCTACCAGATGCCAGCCAGAGCTCTCCTCTATGGGGTGTCTGTTGACCCCTGCTGGGAGGTGTCTCCCAGTCAGGAGGCACGGGTGTCAGGGACCCACTTGAGGAGGCAGTCTGTCTCTTACCAGAGCTCAAACGCTGGGCTGGGAGATCTGCTGTTCTCTTCAGAGCTGGCAGGCAGGAACATTTCAGTCTGCTGAAGCTGCGCCCACAGCTGCCCCTTCCCCCATGTGCTCTGTCCCAGGGAAATGGGAGTTTTATCTATAAGCCCCTGACTGGGGCTGCTGGCTTTCTTTCAGATGCGCCTTGCCCATAGAGGAGGAATCTAGAGAGGCAATCTGGCTACAGTGGCTTTGTGGCACTGCAGTGGGCTCTGCCCAGTCTGAGCTTCCAGGTGGTTTTATTTACACTGTGAGGGGAAAACCACCTACTCAAGCCTCAGTAATGGTGGACGCCCCTCCCCCCACCAAGCTCCAGCATCCCAGGTTGACTTCAGACTGCTGTGCTAGCTGCGAGAATTTCAAGCCAGTGGATCTTAGCTTGCTGGGCTCTGTGGGGGTGGGATCCACTGAGCTAGACCACTTGGCTCCCTGGCATCAGCCCCCTATCCAGGGGAGTAAAGGGTTCTGTCTTGCTGGCATTCCAGGCACCACTGGGGGTATGAAAAAAAAACCACAGCTCACTTGGTGTCTGCCCAAACATGACCGCCTGGTTTTGTGCTTGAAACCCACGGCCCTGCTAGTGTAGGTGCCTGAGGGAATCTCCTGGTCTGCGGGTTGTGAAGACCAGTGAAAAGCATAGTATCTGGGCCAGAGTGCACTGTTCCTCATGGCACAGTACCTCATGGCTTCCCTTGGAACTCCCTCTCTGACCCCTTGTGCTTCCTGAGTGAGGCGATGCCCCACCCTGGTCCTGCTTGCCTTCCGTGGGGTGCACCCACTGTATAACCTGTCCCAATGAGATGAACCCAGTACCTCAGTTGGAAATGCAGCAATCACCTGCCTTCCACGTTAATCTCACTTGGAGCTTTAGACCGGAGCTGTTCCTATTTGGCCATCTTGTCAGCCACCACCCATTGCAGTATTTTTAATTCCAAAGGTGTAAACAATGTAAATAGCCCAAAATAGAGTTGTGATAAATATAACTATTCTGTGGCATCATTAAAAATCATGTGAGGACATGGGTCAGTGCTCACAGTATACTAAGAGGGAAACTGTAAGGTTAAAAACAATATATAAATTATGATCCCACTTACTTTTAAGTACTTATACATTAATTTATTTAAAAAAGAAAAAATATTCCAAAATGTTAAATATGTTATAATTTCTGGATGATTCCAGTCCAAGTAATTTTTATCTGCTTTATATTATTCTGTATTTTTTTTTTGAGATGGAGTACCACTCTTGTTGCCTAGGCTAGAGTGCAGTGGTAGGATCTCAGCTCACTACAATCTCCACCTCCAAGATTCAAGGGATTCCCTGCCTCGGCCTCCTGGGTAGCTGGGATTATTGGCACTGGCCACCACGCCTGGCTAATTTTTGTATTTTTAGTAGAATGGGGTTTTGCCATGTTGGTCAGGCTGGTCTTGAACTCCTGAACTCAAGTGATTGGCCCGCCTCAGCCTTCCAAAGTGCAGGGATTACAGGCATGAACCACCATTCCTGGCCTATTTTATTGTATTTTACGAAATGTTTGCAATCACTATATATTACTTTTAGAATTATGAAAAACAGGATCCTTTTTTTTTAATTTTTAAAATTTTCAAGTTCAAACCAGCCAAACACCACTAAAGAGCTAGTTGTGTTCTGTAACTCTGCAACAGGATAATGGGTTACAATGGTCAAGTCAGCCTTCTGTGGGGCTGGGTTTTCCTGTTCGTCATGAAGAGAAGTGAAATGTCTCTGCGTCCCCCATAGTTAATGTAAGAGAGCTTCTACTGAGGCTCCTAGTCTTCCAAGCTATTTGGCTTCTCTAACTCCCCTGGATAAAGGACAATTTTCCCTTCCCAAAGCCTTTGCTCTCCATCTTCTTCCTGGACTAGGCAGACAGAAAACACACATGCCTGCTGCCCATTCACCTCTGAGGTCTTCTTAATGCGAGAGGGCACCACCCCCCCAGCCACCTTCACTGCAAGGTAATAGACCAACGTGTTCCAGGCAAGAACCCAAGGTCTAGAGAGATTATGTGATCAAAGTTCTCCTGCTTCTCCAATGCTGCACACTCGCACTTTCCTTTGCTTAAGGAAACCAGGGAACATTTGAGTGAGAAAATGGCGTGCTGAGAATTTTCTACGATAGTGAATCCAGGTTTCCTACCTACATTCTTTCCAAGGTAGTTAGTGGCTAAGTCAATGTTCCAGAACTTGAATTCTAACACACTAGATGTGTTCACCCTCATCAGCAAATTCTCATTGGGTATTTATTGTGCCCTGCACTGGGCAAAGTCATACATATAAAGAAGTGACTGCAATTTTCCTGCCCTTAGGAATTAGAATCAAGGGAAAGCCACATAACACTATGGAAGCATGAGCTTATTGTTGGTAGAATAATATATCTCTGGAATTTCCAGCTATTTATTTTAAGTGTCCCTGTGCTATAAGTAAAAAAGAACGGCCAGGATAACCTTAGTTTTATCATACAAAATTAACATTTAAAAACATTTGTGTATTCTCCCCTCCAAATCTCAGTGTTTCAAGAGACTGGAATTTAATTAATGTAGCTATTTAGAGATACAAACCAGCCATTATTTTTCTTTTTTTCATAAGGATGCTGAGTTTAATTATATCATTATCTTCACTAGCTTCTAATGCTAGATAGAGAACATAAGATTGATCCATTTTCCCCAAAGCTTTTGTGTAGTAAGTTTTTATGTAAGTGGAAAACTTAATGCTAACAGAAACAAATTCAACCACACTTTTAAAATTACAGGATAATTGCTAATTCTGTGGTCATTCATTCTCAGGCCATACTCCAACACAGGAAACTATGAGAAATGTAACCACTGGTAAAATTAAACCTGCAATTATAGCACCAATTTCTAGGATATGTTGATTTTTCTCTATTTTGCAACATGTACACAAATATATAAAATTTTCTCATTTATTTATCATGTTGACCTTTTAAATTCAGAGTCTGTTGTATCATGGTGATGATATACTTAAGACAGGTTTTTTGTTTTTTTGTGTTTTTTTTTTTGAGATGGAGTCTCGCTCTGTTGTGCAGGCTGGAGTGCAGTGGCACTATCTCGGCTCACTGCAACCTCTGCCTCCCAGGTTCAAATGATTCTCCTGCCTCAGCCTCCCGAGTAGCTGGGATTACAGGCACCTGCCATCACACCAAGCTAATTTTTGTATTTTTAGTAGAGAAAGGGTTTCACCATGTTGGCCAGGCTGGTCTCGTCCTCCTGACCTCAAGTGATCAGCTCACCCCATCCTCCCAAAGTGCTGGGATTACAGGTGTGAGGCACTGCACCCAGCCTTAAGACAGGTTTTGATGCTGCTTATAGTCTTCTTTATTAGTTAAATTTTTAAATTGTCATAGAATATCAAGGGCAATAATATACTCAGTGAATTAGCATAAGCTACCTTCGAAAATATGAATCAGAAAAAAAAAGAAACAAGCATGTAGCAAACCCATGCTTTATCTTAATCCACCATCCTTTTAGATAATCATTATCTTGGTCACCTAGCATTTGGATCAGTCTCTCTATTTGCAATAAAGTCTCAATGCACCCCATATCTTTACTAATATCCACCATTGGCTTCCAGAACTTTTTCTAGGTACTCTCTATTTCTCTCATCCACTACCCTCAGCCTTTCCTAGTTCTTGGAACAGTGCATCCAATGCTTCACTGTACCCTAACCTAGAATTATTCACACAACTCCCACATTTTCCTCAATGGTTGAAGCTTTCTCTAACCAGAATCCTTCTTCTAATCATAATTAGATGCATAATTCGTTTTTGATCTTTTTCCTTTTCCATGGCCTTAGTAAACTGTTAGTTTGTTATATTTCATCCAATTCTACATATGTGTTGCATGCCTCTCTGGATCAGTGTTTTTGGCCCTAGAGCATCAATACGATTGGAAGAGGCCCTAGCTAATTCCAATGACACAACCGCACGTCTGGTATGACACGGCCCCACCCACATATTGGGAGTGGGGACGATGGCAATTCCAGAAGTAGTAAATACTGAGCGCTCAGTGTTTTGCGTATACTATCTGGATTCAAACCCAGACAGTCTGAATGTAGAGCCAGCACTTTTCACACTGCACTATGCTGTTGTGATGAAGAGGAAAGAAAGTAAGATGCAGAAGAGTAGGAGGCAACAGAAGAAGAGGAGGAGGCAGGAGGTGGAATTCCAGTGGTTAAATCTCTGGATCCAGAAAAGTACTGTAATAGAATCCTCATTGTGGCACTTCCTACTATATGGATGCATATATGGCCCAAGGGCCACATGTATTCAACAAATACAAAGTCTCATGTACCAGGTCATGTACTATGTGCTGCACTCTGCCTATTGAGTAAATACCCTGCTCTTCCACGGCTGGCAGCTTAGTAATCCAGAAAGATACGGGGGCATAGAAGGACATGGAGACAGTGCAGTCTTCTCAGAGGAAGTAATGTCTGATTGGTGGCAGGATGGGTTAGTATTAATCAGATGGGTTAAGGATGGGCTAGTGTGCATCAGAAAGGGGCAGGGAAGGGCATTCCAAGCAAAGGAACTAGCCTGTTCAAAGGCCCCCACCTAATAGGGAAGTGAGGTTTATTAAGGCAGTGTAAAGAAAGCACTGAACATAGTTCCTGGCACATGGTAATAGCTGATAATGTTTCCAATGATGACAATGATAACAATGATGGTTGTGGTGGTGACCAAAGTTGTGATAGGGGAACATATCCTTCTCAAATTATTGCCATCATGGTTTTTGTTTTGCTTTGTTTTGTTTTTTACTGACAAGGTCTTGCTCTGTTGCCCAGGCTGGAGTAATCACTGCATAGTGAAGTAATCAAAGCTCACTGCAGCCTCGACCTCCTGGGCTCAAGCGATTCTCCCACATCAGCCTCCCAGGTAGCTAACATTATAGGCCTGAGCCACAATGCCTGGCTAATAATTTTAAAAAAAAATTTTGGTAGAGATGGAGTCTTGCTTTGTTGTCCAGGTTGGTCTTAAACACTTAGGCTCAAGTGATGCTTCTGCTTTGGCCTCTAAAGGTTCTGAGATTATAGGCATGAGACACCATGCCCGTAATCACCACAGCTGATTAACTGAGATTTATTTTTCCCAGCTTCCATCTCACCTTTAATGAGGGCATTTTTTTTCTTTTCTTTTTTTGAGACAGAGTCTTACTCTGTCGCCCAGGCTGGAGTGCAGTGGCGCAGTCTCGGCTCACTGCAAGCTCCACCTCCCGGGTTCACGCCATTCTCCTGCCTCAGCCTCTCTGAGTAGCTGGGACTACAGGCGCCCGCCACCACGCTCGGCTAATTTTTTGTATTTTTAGTAGAGACGGGGTTTCACTGTGGTCTCGATCTCCTGACCTCGTGATCCACCTGCCTCGGCCTCCCAAAGTGCTGGGATTACAAGCGTGAGCCACCGCGCCCGGCATGAAGGCATTTTTTAAGGTACATTTCCCTAAGGATAGGCAAGAAAGGGAAAAAGAAGGAGAACTGGAAGCCCAAATCATGGATGTGTGACTAATCTTGCTCTTATTTGTAAATTTGTTTAAATGAAGTGTTTTAGGGCTAGTTGGTTTAATTTTTACAAATGGAAAAAAGTATAGAGATAATGTGTTGTGTTCATTATAGTATAGGTGATCAGTTTCTCCAGAGAAAAACCTAACTAGAACAATTAGATGAGACATTTACCTAATGATTCAAGTTTCTCAGTAGTAGCAGAACAACAACAACAACAAAAATCAATTTTTTTCCAAAGTAAACAACATCTTCCAGACCACATCTTTTTCAGACCACTTCTAAGGGATGAATGTCAGTGGCAATAGGGATTTTCAAACAGTCTTGCAGAGCATATGGAAATCATGGTCCATGTAGTTTCCTTGTTCATCTTCATATTTACCAGGCAATTCAAATACATAGATACTTCCTACAGAAACTTCTGAAATGCTATGGTAATATATGCCATGAAATACAATTTGCCCATTGGATGATTAAGTTCCTATTTACAGCCTTCACCTCTTTTTACAGTTGCTGTACAAATGACAAAGTTCAAAGGATGGAAAATCTAACAGTTATAAACACTGAATTCCCACACCCAAAAGATTTTCATAAAAGCCAAATAGAAACATACAGAAAGGAGCGGTTGCTCCCTCTCACTTTCTTTTGAGTGACTGTTTCCTATTAGACTTCACCTGGTTTGTTTATTTAATGATTCTTTCCAGTAGGCTGTTATTACCTGAAGGAGCATAAAATAGAAACTACAAGCATTAGTTAGAGAAAACTTCAATCTTCCTACCAGAGTGTGGGAAATAATTAAGACTCTAGGAACATTTTTCCACCCAAATCCTGAAACTATGCTCAGAACTGTGGTTCATATGCATAGGTGCACTGTTCCCCCTTTAGGAGAGGAGCCATAACTTTTTTGGGGGTCTTCAATAAAGTCCATAGCTTCAAAGAATTATTAAAACACATCGTTCAACAGTGTTTTCCTTTTGCTATACTTTCACTCAGTAACATTTCCACACCTAGAAAGATACTTTAAAAAGGAAACACCTTTGCTTAAGTGCTCATAAATTAAGCCTGAGCAACATAATGTACAATAAGTATAAAAATAACATGGACGTTAAACAGTGTGGCGAAGTGGTCACCAGTCCAATCATCAGAAAATATCAAGAGGCATCACAGATGAATTGGAATACATGAGCCTATTTATTTTTTTCAGTTGCTGTTTTAAAAGTTTGAAAACCTCAGGGTGTGAGTAGATTATTGTGTGATGTCCTTCGGACAAAATTCTTTTAAGTTGACATGCAGGACAGGAATTTGAGTGCTGTAGAAAAATCACCACATTTGCTGATACCATCTTTTTTGCAATTGTCACGGTCTGTGAATTTTTGGAGTCATAGTTTCTTTTCCCCCACTTGGTCCTTCTATGCCTTGCTCATTTTTTCCGATGATCCTCATCCTTCAATGGTTATAATCCTAAATATCCTCAAAGGTGGGATGCTATAGATGATAACTGAGTTCATGTCTACCAATAACAAATAATTTATACTGGGGAGTTAAACTAGCGGTTCTGCAACAACACCAAATGCTGGGATGCAGGGTGGGCAGTTTGGATGAAGTGATACTGTTCACTCATCATCCAGGACATAATAAATACCTTGAATTCTTTTCCTATAAAAGTGAAAGATTCCACTGAGCTTGCATTACTTATGTGATGTTCTTTTTAAGATACCTTTTCAGGCACATTATCGTTAATGACGTATGTTTATAAAATAATTTTTAAAAGGTTGGTTTTTAAATGAAGAAGAAGGAGGTGGAGCAGGAGAAATAGAAGCAGCAGCAGTAGTTGAGGTGAATCAGAGGCAGAGGAGGAAGAGGAGAAGTAGATTGGGAAAAGAAGTGAATGTCCAGAGAATTGCTGGTGCAATATAGCCTTCAAAGAATAAGCTGGGCCAAGAAACACTAGTGTCTTGGAGCTAAATTTCTGTCTTTCTGTCTGTGGAGAGGAGAAGACCAAAAATGAAGAAAGAGGCAGGAAGACCCAGCCCTTTCTGTCAAACTCCAGATGGAGGCATCCTGGTGAAGGTTCTGAGGAAACATGGACAGTGCCCCCAGAGTTCCAGGCACTATTTGTCTGAAGCAGAGGTTTTGGGAGGAACATTCCCCATCCACATCCTAAAATTATATTCGAAATGATGCATTCATATGCAGAGATGCATTTTTTCTCCTAAGGGGAGGAGACATAGCTTTCTTTAGATACTCAACATAGTCTATAACCTCAGAAAACATGATGAAACAGGTTGTTCAGGGTTAGGGATTCCCAGAACCTCTCTTTCCAAAAGCATCCAAGTTGTCCTGCATCTATCACCTAAGCCTTCTTCTCTAGGGGTAATAACTAACCCCTAAGGGTATTGGAACAACATTTCCTGAGGATAAAACCTAAGTAGCTTGAACCATTGAGTAACTTCAGCCTCCTTAAGCTTATGTGCTCAATTGGTTAACAGCCAAGATTTCAGATGATCTGCCACGGCTATCTGTGGGCAGTATTTTGCAGTATTTCATCATCCTTTTCCATTTGCTATGTCGTTTGTTACTCACAACACCTTTAGAGTTAAGTAGGACACACTCCCTTTAGTTCCCATTTACAGAACAAGAAATTGAGAGTCAGAGAACTAAAGTGACTTGCCCAAGTTCTCAAGTAGCAGCCTGCCAGGCTGAGAATCTAGGCAGGGACTCCAGGGAGGGTAAGGCATGTCTGTCTGCAAGGAAGTTAGTCTAAATACAGTTATGTTGTTGTTGTTTTCCTCCAGTGGCAAATTTTTTTATATCTATATCTATATCTATATCTATATCTATATCTATATATATTTTTTTGAGACAGAGTCTTGCTCTGTCGCCCAGGCTGGAGTGCAGTGGCGCAATCTCGGCTCACTGCAAGCTCCGCCTCCAAGGTTCACGCCATTCTCCTGCCTCAGCCTCTCCAAGTAGCTGGGACTACAGGCACCCGCCACCACGCCCGGCTAATTTTTTTGTATTTTTAGTAGAGACGGGGTTTCACCGTGGTCTTGATCTCCTGACCTCGTGATCCGCCCGCCTCGGCCTCCCAAAGTGCTGGGATTACAAGCGTGAGCCACCGCGCCCGGCCTTATATCTATATATATTTTTATTATACTTTAAGTTCTAGGGTGCATGTGCACAACGTGCAGGTTTGTTACATATATATACATGTGCCATGTTGGTGTGCTGCACCCATTAACTTGTCATTTACCTAATCGAAATGTTTTAATTCCCCTAACCCAACCCTACACACATTCTTTCACCACACCCTGGCCTTTCTCAGAGAGAAACTGAATCAAAATCACTCAAAGAGAGTCAGCGCTTTTCTCAGACAACAAAGAAATAGCCAGAGCATATCATGCTGCCAGCAAACTCCAGACACATCAGAAAAACAAACAAACAAACAAACAATGTTCCTCATTATTTTTGAAGATATATTTTGTTTGGAAGTACAGAGCCAGAAACTGCCTCATAGGGAAAAGCATATCCCTTTTGTAAACATGTATTGTGCACATTATTTTTTTAAGAAATATTTTTGTTTACTAGAATCTTCAATAGATAGTGTTATTGGCTCTAATATTTTCCTTCTCCCTGTATCTGCATTGTTCTCCACATAACTCTGCAATGTACCCGCAATGTGGGAAAGATGTACTTCTGAGATTCTAGGCTTGGGTTTGGACATAGGACTTACTTTTGCCAACAGAATTAGGCCAGAGTCATACTGTGCTCATTCTGCGCAAAACCATAGAAACCTTGTGTTTCCTCTCCCCTCTTGTACTTCTGCTGTCTCCTTGAGAAGACTATGCCAGGCTAACCCACTGGTACCAGGAAGGGAAGAACAGACATTTAGGACAAACCTGCATCAACCAAGTCACCCCTACTTGTCATAGGCTGCATTAGCCAATGCCCCAAAATATACCTCTCTGAAGATGGCATGAAGACCAAACTATCAGCTATGTTTGTTACAAAGTGAAGTTTTCTTCACAATAAGCCATGTATTTTTTTTGTCCAAATGCAGCAGATAAGGCAGTATTACTTGATCTCTGCTGTTGAGTTTTCATAAAGAATTTTTAGGACTCCTTGGTTCCCTTCCATGAGTTCTCTTTATGTAAGAAAGACCAGATGTACCTAAGGAGTTTGGCCTAATTGCTAACCAGACTGTTCACAGGTATCTCATCCTCCACACCAACCCATTGTTCTTGTTTACATGAAAGTTTGTGGTTGGAAAGACAGAAACATAAAGAGAATAAATTACTGAATTGATAAATAGCCTGTGATAAAAATTTAGATTCCATTGCAATGTCTTGAAAATTCTAAGGGAAAATGATTTGTAACATGAAATTCTATACCCAGCTAAACTATCATGCAAGTATATGGGTCAACAAAGACATTTTTTCTTTCTTTATTTTTGATTATACTTTAAGTTTTAGGGTACATGTGCACAATGTGCAGGTTAGTTACATATGTATACACGTGCCATGTTGGTGTGCTGCACCCATTAACTCGTCATCTGGACAAAGACATTTTCAGATACATAAGAACTACCTGAGAGAATCACTGGGACACAGCTTAAGAAGTGTTTAGAGAGAAATTTATAGCACTAAATGCCCACAGGAGAAAGTAAGAAAGATCTAAAATCAACACCCTACCACCACAATTAAAAGAAGTAGAGAAGCAAAACCAAACAAATTCAAAAGCTAACAGAAGACAAGAAATAACTAAGATCAGAGCAGAATTGAAGGAGATAGAGACACAAAAAACCCTTCAAAACATCAGTGAATCCAGGATCTGGTTTTTCAAAAAGATTAACAAAATAGATGGACTGCTAGCCAGATTAATAAAGAAGAAAAGAGAGAAGAATCAAATAGACACAATAAAAAATGATAAAGGGGATATCACCACTGATCCCACACAAATACAAACTACCATCAGAGAATGCTATAAACACCTCTATGCAAATAAACTAGAAGATCTAGAAGAAATGGATAAATTCCTGGACACATACACCCTCCCAAGACTAAACCAGGAAGTCGAATCCCTGAATAGACCAGGAACAAATTCTGAAATTGAGGCACTAATTAATAGGCTACCAACCAAAAAAAGCCCAGGACCAGACAGATTCCCAGCCGACTTCTACCAGAGGTACAAAGAGGAGCTGGTACCATTCCTTCTGAAACTATTCCAATCAACAGAAAAAGAGGGAATCCTCCCTAACTCATTTTATGAGGCCAGCATCATCCTGATACCAAAACCTGGCAGAGACACAACAAAAAAAGAAAATTTTATGCCTATATCCCTGATGTACATCAAGGTGAAAATCCTCAGTAAAATACTGGCAAACTGAATCCAGCAGCACATCAAAAAGCTGATCCATGATGATCGAGTTTGCTTCATCCCTGGGATGCAAGGCTGGTTCAACATACATAAATCAATAAACATAATCCATCACATAAACAGAACCAATGACAAAAACCACATGATTATTTCAATAGATGCAGAAAAGACCTATGATAAAATTCAACACCCCTTCATGCTAAAAACTCTCAATAAACTAGGTATTGATGGAACATATCTCAAAATAATAAGTGCTATTTGTGACAAACCCACAGCTAATATCATACTGAATGGGCAAAAGCTAGACACATTCCCTTTGAAAACAGGCACAAGACAAGGATACCCTCTTTCACCACTCTTATTCAACATAGTATTGGAAGCTCTGGCCAAGGCAATCAGGCAAGAGAAAGAAATAAAGCGTATTAAAATAGGAAGAGAAGAAGTCAAGTTGTCTCTGTTTGCAGATGACATGATTGTATATTTAGAAAACCCCATCATCTCAGCCCAAAATCTCCTTAAGCTGATAAGCAACTTCAGAAAAATCTCCGGATACCAAATCAATGTGCAAAAATCACAAGCATTCCTAGACACCAATAACAGGCAAACAGAGAGCCAAATCATGAATGAACTCCCATTCACAATTGCTACAAAGAGAATAAAATACCTAGGAATACAACTTACAAGGGATGTAAAGGACCTCTTCAAGGAGAACTACAAACCATTGCTCAACGAAATCAGAGAGGACACAAACAAATGGAAAAACATTCCATGCTCATGGATAGGAAGAATCAATATCGTGAAAATGGCAGTACTACCCAGAGTAATTTATACATGCAATGCTATCCCCATCAAGCTACCACTGACTTTCTTCACAGAATTAGAAAAACTACTTAAATTTCATATGGAACCAAAAAAGAGCCCATATAGCCAAGACAATCCTAAGCAAATGAACAAAGCTGGAGACATCACGCTACCTGACTTCAAACTATACTATGAGGCTACAGTAACGAAAACAGCATGGTACTGGTACCAAAACAGATATATAGACCAATGGAACAGAACAGAGGCCTCAGAAATAGCACTACACATCTACAAGTCAGGAAAGAACAGATGCTGGAGAGGATGTGGAGAAATAGGAATGCTTTTACACTGTTGGTGGGAGTATAATTTAGTTCAACCATTGTGGAAGACAGTGTGGCAATTCCTCAAGGATCTAGAACCAGAAATACCATTTGTCCCAGCAATCCCATTACTGTGTATATACCCTAAGGATTATAAATCATTCTACCGTAAAGGCACATGTGCACATATGTTTATTGCAGCACTGTTCACAATAGCAAAGACTTGGAACCAACCCAAATGCCCGTCAATGATAGACTGGATAAAGAAAATGTGACACGTATACATCATGGAATACTATGCAGCCATAAACAAGGATGAGTTTATGTCCTTTGCAGGGACATGGATGAAGCTGTAAGCCATCATTCTCTGCAAACTAACACAGGAAGAGAAAACCAAACACCGCATGTTCTCACTCATAAGTGGGAGTTGAGCAACGAGAACATGTGGACACAGGGAGGGGAACATCACACACTGGGGCCTGTTGGGGGGTGGGGTGCTAGGTGAGTGAGAGCATTAGGAGAAATACCTAATGTAGATGATGGGTTGATGGTGCAGTAAACCACCATGGCACGTGTATACCTATGTAAGAAACCTGCACGTTCTGCACATGTATCCCAGAACTTAGAGTATAATAAAAAAATGGGCAAAAGACATAAACAGACACTTCTCAAAATAAGACATAAGAGTGGTCAAGAAACGTGAAACGATGCTCAATGTCACTAATCATCAGAGAAATGCAAATAAAAACCACAGTGAGATACCATCTTACACCAGTCAGAATGACTACTATTAAAAAGTAAAAAAAAAAAAAAAACAACAGATGCTGGCAAAGATGTAGAGAAAAGGTAACACACACTGTTGATGGGAATGTTTTTAGCTCAGCCATGTAGAAAGCAGTTTGAAGATTTCTCAAATAACTTAAAGCAGAACTATTATTTGACCCAGCAATGCCATTACTGGGTATATATACAAAAGAAAATAAATCATTCTACCAAAAAGACACACTCATATGTTATCAAAAAGATTCACTCATATGTTTATCACAACACTATTCACAATAGACGTGGAAGCAACCTAGGTGTCCATCAATGGAGGCTTGGATAAAAAAATTGGTACATATGCATTATATAATACTATGCAGTATTATATAATACTATGCAATATTATATAATACTATGCAGTATTATATAATACTATGCAGTATTATATAATACTATGCGGTTTTCTTTTTTAGAATCATTCTACTATAAAGAATAAAATCATGTTCTTTGCAGCAACATGGATGCATCTGGAGGCCATTATCCAAGTGAATTAACACAAGAACAGAAAACCAAATATTGCATGTTCTCATTTTTAAGTGGGAGCTAAACATTAGATACTCATGGGCATAAAGATGACAGTAATAGCCACTGGGGACTACTAGAGTGGAGAGAGAGGAAGAGGGGCATGGGTTGAAAAACTAACTACCTGGGTGACAGGATCATCCATATGTCAAACCTCAGCGTTATGCAATATACTCATGTAACAAGACTACACATGTACTCCCTGAATCTAAAATGAAATTTGAAATTATTTTAAAAAACCCTCTGGTGTCTAAATACCACAGTAGCAAAACCAACACTACTTTAATAGGTGAGTTTACATACTTCAGCACTTCTTTCTGAAAGTTTTTTATTCATCAGAGCTTAATTATTGTCATTTAAATATTTTCATATTTGTTACATAATTAGGAATGTTGCAAATACTTTGTCATTTCCAGTTCACAAATGGGATGATGAAGGAACAGCTAGATTATGACTTGTGTAACAGATACACATATTCCTTTTGTGTCTGTCTGTCCGAAATCCAATTTTCTGTTCAGATGTGTAAATATACATACATATCATTATAATTAATGTTCTATAGAAGGGGTCTGGTGGAGCAGAAGAAAGGTTGCCTCTGAAGTATAATTATAGCTGCTGGGGAGGGCTATTGTGAGAATGAGAAATATAGAGAAAGTAAATAACACTACACAATGGAGAGGTTAAATTCTTTCAGGAACTACACAGATTAGAAACTGATCCTGTCTTGCCAAAAGCTAAGGGAGGCTTCAAAACCCTTCCTCCTCCCACAGTGAGACATTTGACAGCAGTCTTTCTCTAGACTCATAGGAGAGTTGTATTTACAGCATTCATATAGATAATAGTAACCAATAACTCTTATTGAGTAATTGGAGTAATTGCTATGTGCCACACTGAGTCCTTCATATACTTTGTCTCATTATATAATTAGAATCTATAAAGTAGCAAATGACAGACATGCTTAGAACCAAGGAAATAGTGTGGTTAGAACCAAGGAAGTAGTAAATAAAATTAGAAGTGGTTAGAACTAAGGAAATGAAGATTCTGCACTTAAAAAAGCAACTTTTGAGTAATTGCAGAAAGGCCTGGGATTTTCTACAATTTGTAGATAAATCCTGATACCATCTAATGATATTTACTGTGGTTTCTGGGCCCAGGTAGAGTGTAATAAGGACCAGCAAATAACCTCTTAAATAGGTCTGGGTCAATAACCAGAACAGAAAACTTGCTTTTGGCCACACCTCTTAAGGAGGGGCCATTACTAGTTAAGAAGAGAGTTCCATATTAAATAAATAAATAAATATTCTGGTTGTGGGTTGTTTAATGCAAATTCCTATTCAGTTCATCTGATAATAAGCTATATTTAATTCATGATGTAATTCTATGTTCTGTAATGGTTTTTACAAAGCCCCAACTTGAAAAGACTTTTTTGGGTATTGCTTAGTAGTGGATGCAGCTTTTGAGAAGGGGCAAGGTTTTGACTTCATGTTGTAGTTCATGTTCACTGATGCAGAGAGGTGTTTGTAACGTATTGTGAGTGATTTAAGCAGAGTATAAAACACCATATTATCCCATTTTGTAAAACAAAACAAACAGGCAAATGAAACACTAAACAACATTGTTTATTAATATTAGAAAATTTGAAACATGAAAACATACTTCAGAGCAAAGAAAATGGGGAACACCTAAATGTTTAACTATAATGCACTGGCTTAATAAATGAGGTAGATATATATGTAGCCTTGAAATATGGCTGTATAAAGGAGTACTAAGAGGGAATTTTGTAGCTATAAGTGCCTACATTAAAAAAGAAGAAACACTTCATAAAAAAGAATGATGCATCTCAAAGAATTAGAAAAGCAAGAGCAAACCAAAGCCAAAATTAGTAGAAGAAACAATAAAGATCAGACAAAAATGAAATTGAAATAAAGAAAATAATACAAAAATCAATGAAACAAAAAGTTGGTTTTTGAAAAGTTAAACGTAATTGGTAAACTTTTAGCCAGACTGAGAAAAAATAAGCAGATTCAAATAAATAAACTCAAAGTTGAAAAAGGAGATATTACAACTGATACTGTAGAAACTCAAAGGACCATTATTGGTTACTATGAGCAACTACATGCCAATAGATTGGGAAATTTAGAAGAATGAACAAATTCCTACACACATACAATCTACCAAGACTGAACCATGAAGAAATCTAAAACCTGAACAGACCAGTAACAAGTAATGAGATCAAAGCTGTAATAAAAAGTCTCCCAGTAAAGTCCAGGACCTGACGACTTCACTGCTGAATTCTACCAGACATTTTAAAAAGAACTAATATGAATTCTACTCAAATTATTCCAATAAATGGAGGAGGAGGGAATACTTCCAAACTTATTCTGTGAGGCCAGTATTATCCTGATGCCAAAACCAGACAAAGACACATCAAAAAAAAAAAAAAAGAAAATTACAGGCCAATATCTCTGATGAATATTGATGCAAAAATCCTCAACAAAATACTAGCAAAACAACAATACATTAAAAAAGGCAATTTCTCATGACCAAGTGAAATTTATCCTTGGGATGCAAGGATGGTTCAACATATGCAAATCAATCAGTGTGATACATCATATTAACAGAATGAAGGACAAAAACCATGTGATCATTTCAACTGATGCTGAAAAAGCATTTGATAAAATTAACCCCTTCAGGATGAAAACCCTCAAAAAACTGGGTACAGAAGAAACATAACTCAACATTATAAAAGCCATATATGACAGACCCACAGGTAATATAATGCTGAATGGGGAAAAACTGAAAGCCTTTCCTCTAAGATTTGGAACATGACAAGGACGCCCAGTTTCACCACTGTTATTCAGCATAGTACTGGAAGTCCTAGCTAGAGCAATCAGACAAGAGAAAGAAGAAATAAAGGGCATCCAAATTGGAAAGGAAGAAGTCAAATTATCCTTGTTTGCAGATAATATGATCTTACATTTGGGAAAACCTAAAGACTCCACCAAAAAACTATTAGAACTGATAAGCAAATTCAGTAAGCTTGCAGGATACAAAATCAACACACAAAAATTTGGCATTTCTACATGCCAGTAGTGAACAACCTGAAAAATAAATTAAAAAGTAATCCCATTTACAATAGTCACACATAAAATTAAATACCTAGGAATTAATTTAACCAAAGAAGTGAAAGATCTCTATAATGAAAACTATAAAACACCCATGAAAGAAATGCAAACACTAAAAAAAGGGAAGATATTCCATGTTCATGAATTGTAAGAATCAATGTTGTAAAAATGTCCACACTACCCAAAGCAATCTACAGATTCAATGCAATCCTTATCAAAGTACAAATGACATTTTTCACAGATATAGAAAAAACAATCCTAAAATTTATATGGAACCACAAAAGACCCATAATAACAAAAGCTATCCTAAGTGAAAAGAACAAAACTGGAGGAATCACGTTACCTGGCTTCAAATTATACTACAGAGCCATAGTAACCACAATAGCGTGGTATTGGCATAAAAACATACATGTAGACCAATGAAACAGAATAGAGAACCCAGAAACAAATCCACACACCTACAGAGAACTCATTTTTGACAAAGGTGTCAAAAATGTACACTGGGGAAAAGACAGTCTCTTCAATAAATGATACTGGGAAAACTGGGTATCCATATGCAGAAGAATGAAACTAGATCTCTATCTCTTGCCATATACAAAAATCAAGTCAAAATGGATTAAAGGTCCAGCATGGTGGCTTATGCCTGTTATCTCAGCACTTTGGGAGGCCAAGGCGTGTGGATCACCTGAGGTCAGGAGTTCAAGACTAGCCTGGCCAACATGGTGAAACCCCGTCTCTACTAAAAATAACAAAAATTAGCTGGACGTGGTGGTGAAAACCTGTAATCCCAGCTACTTGGAAGGCTGAGGCAGGAGAATCGTTTGAACCCAGGAGGCAAAGGTTGCAGTGAGCCAACATCGTGCCATTGAACTCCAGCCTGGGTGACAGAGAGAGACTCCGTCTTAAAAAAAAAAAAAAAAAAAAAAGGATTGAAGACTGAAATGTAAGACCTCAAACTTTGAAACTACTACAAGAAAACATCAAGGAAACTCTCCAAGACATTGGTCTAGGCAAAGATTTCTTGAGTAATACCCCACAAGTACAGGCAACCAAGGCAAAAATGGACAAATGGGGTCACATCAAGTTAAAAAGCTTCTGTACAGCAAAGGAAACTATCAACAAAGTGAAGAGACAACCTACAGAATGGGAGAAAATATTTGCAAGCTACCCATCTGACAAGGGATTAATAACCAGAATATATAAGCAGCCCAAACAACTCTATAGAAAAAAATACAATAATCTGATTAAAAACAGCAAAATGTTTGAATAGACATTTATCAAAAGAAGACATATATAAGGCAAACAGATATATGAAAAGATGATCAACATTATTGATCATCAGAGAAATGCAAATCAAAACTACAGTGAGATATTATTTCATCCCAGTTAAAATGGCTTATATCCAAAAGACAGCAATAACAAAGGCTGCTGAGGATGTGGAGAAAAGGGAACACATGTACACTGTTGGTGGGAATTTAAATGAGCACAACCACTATGGAGAACAGTTTGGAAGTTCCTCAAAAAACTAAAAATAGAACTACCATATGATCCAACAATCTCACTGCCGGGCATATACCTGAAAGAAAGGATGTCAGTATATTGATGAGATATCTGCACTCCTATGTTTGTTTCAGCACTGTTTTCAATAGTCAAAATTTGGCGGCAACCTGTTATCAACCATTTATCAACAGATGAACGGATAAAGAAAATGTCCCGTATACACATAATGGAGTACTTATTCAGCCATGAAAAAGAATGAGATCCTGTCATTTGCACACGATGGATGGAACTGGAGGTCATTATGCTAAGTGAAATAAGCCAGGCACATAAAGACAAACATAGCATATTCTCATTTATTTGTGGGATCTGAAAATCAAAACAATTGAACTCATGGAGCTAAAGAGCAGAAGGATGGTTAACAGAGGCTGGGAAGGGTAGTGGGAGGGTTAGGATGGGGGCATGGTGGGGATGATTAATGGGTACAAAAAATTAGAAAGAATGAATAATTCCTAGCATTTGATAGCATAACAGGGTGACTACAGTCAATAAGAATTTAATAGTACATTTAAAAATAACTAAAAGAGTATAATGGGATTGTTTGTAACACAAAGGATAAATAATTGAGGGGATGAAAGCCCCATTTTACATGATGTGATGTAAACACATTGGATGCCTGTATCAAAACATCTCATGTACCTTATAAATATATATACCTACTATGAACTCACAGAAATATAAAATAAAAAATTAAAAAAACAAATAAACAAAAGTAAACATGGACAATATATAAACAAATGGATTTCATGTGTTCTGATAAAACTTTATTCAGAAAAAATATAGCTGTAGAAAAATTTATTGACACTGACAATATTCATAACTTATTGTTAAAAGCAATAAAACATAATCCAAAATATTTCAATTTATTTTTATAAAAGAAAATATATACATAGATAAAACATTTAGAAATATAGATACTAATATATTAACATGTTTACTTTGAATGGTGAGATTACCATTGATTTTTTTTATGTAATTTAAATAGACTATTTTTTTAGAACGGTTGTAGATTTACAGAAAGTTTAGAAGATAGTAGAGAGAGTTACCATATATCCCATATCCAGTTTCCCCTATTATTACCATCTTATATCAGTAGCATACGTTTGTTACATTAATAAACCAATACTGAAATATCATTAACTAAAATTCATACTTTGTTGGAATTTCTTTAGTTTCTATTTAGTGTCTTTTTCCCCGTTCCAGGATCCCGTCTAGGATACCACATTACATTTAGCATCATGTCTCCTTAGAAACCTCTTGGTTGTGACAGTTTCTCAGACATTTGTTTTTGTTAACCATGACAGTTTTGAGGAGTATTGGTCAGGTATTTTGTAGGATGCCCCACTAACAGAGTCTGTCTATGTTTTTGTTATGATTAGGCTGGGGTTATGGGTTTGGGGGAGGAACAGTTGATTTTTGTATTCTTTTAATTAATTTATCTATTTACTAAAATGAACATGTTTTACTTTTGTACTAAAACAGTTATGATGAAATCATGCATACACACACAAACACACACACGCACACACGTATACTCATTCATCATTGCTAGCCATCAGATAACAAGGATGGTTGCCTGGTTCAGCACTAGGTGAAACTGCCGTTAGCAAATTTTCTCCTCAGTAAGATTCAGCTGCTCTTTTCAGCATCCTCTCATTCCCGTTTCAATGTGTCTGACAGTTGGTAAAGGTTTAAGATACAGCTTCTTTATGAAGACTCTTGCATTTTAATATGAGATTCTAAAAATCTGATTAAGTTTTCAAGACCCAAAGGAATTAGACTCTAACGGCAGAGTTGCAGGGACCTGGTGGAGGTGAAGTTGCAAGTGGATAGAGGAGGAACTGTTCCCCTCACCTCTATTCCTGATTTTGCAAAGTGATTATTGTCTATGTGAGATGCTCTGCTCATACAAAGACTCATCAGAGACAAACAACGTACAGGTTAGCAAAGGAATCAAATAAACTATCTGTCAGAAACTGAATTAGGACCTTAGAATAGTTTTCTCCCTGATCCTAGGAATCTGTCATTTTTGTCTTCAAAACCCTATTTCTTCCTTCCTTTTATGATAGCAGCCTCATTTTCCCTTAGCGACTCCCTTTCTCCCACTCTCTCCTACTATTTCAGAAATGACTATCTGACCAGACCTAGAGTCCAATAGCTCCCTCCCTTCCCCCAGTGATTGGTGGATCTGGAATAAACATGTGACTCTAAGTGAGCCAATGGGAGCTTGTCCTGAGGCTTTTGCCAAAGCTGTTAGGAAAGAGGAGCTTTGTTTCTGCGATGGATGTTAAGCTGATAGGATGTAAGACTAGAGTTGCTAAGGATTATCCAGACTACCACAGAGAAAAAAATCTGTCTGAGAAGGAAGCCAACACAAGAGGAATAGATTCTTGAAGATAATGTGTGATTTTTCTGACAAACTAGATTTATCTCCTAGACTTTCCAGTTACATGAGCCAGTAAAGTTTTGTGTATGTGTGTGTGTTAAGTCAGTTCAGGTTGTGTTTTTGGGACTGCAACTAAAAGACCCTCCATCAAAAGACTCTCTTAGATCCTATTCTTTTAAATAAATTAACTATCTTTTTACTCAAGTGTCTGACCTCAGCATACTTTCCATTTCTCAATGTTATTTTTAAAAAAATCTTTGGACTCTTATATCTTGTTCTTATTAAAAAAAAAAGATAACCTGTTAAAAATTCAGTCAGTTTGATTATTTAGTTTCATGTAGTCTATTTATTTCCACTGGTGATGAAATCAAATTCAGAACACACTAAAATATCGAACATATTGAAAATACCTCTGTGATTAGGATATAGCTACAACTTTGTGACTTTAAAAGATTTTGGGCTAGGCACGGTGCTCACGCCAGTAATCCCAGCACTTTGGGAGGCTGAAGCAGGTGGATCGCTTGAGCCCAGGAGTTGGAGACCAGCCTGGGCCACATAACGAATGCCCGTCTCTACTAAAAATACAAACATTAGCCGGGTGTGGTGGTGCACACCTATAATTCCAGTTATTCAGGGGGCTGAGGCAGGAGAATTGCTTGAAAACCTGGGAGGCAGGGGTTGCAACGAGTCAGGATTGGGCCACTGCACTCCAGCCTGGGCATCTGAGATTCTGTCTCAACAACAACAACAACAACAACAACAACAACAGCTGTAAAAGATTTTGTTTAATTTTTTTTTTTTGAGACAGTCTCACTCTGTTGCCCAGGCTGGAGTGCAGTGGCACAATCTTGGCTCATTGCAACCTCTGCCTCCCGGATTCAAGCAATTGTCCTGCCTCAGCCTCCTGAGTAGCTGGGATTACAGGTGCGTGCCACCACACCTGGCTATTTTTTTTTTTTTTTTTGTATTTGTAGTAGACATGGGGTTTCATCATGTTGGTCAGGCTGGTCTCGAACTCCTGACCTCGTGATCCGCCCACCTCAGCCTCCCAAAGTGCTGGGATTACAGGCATGAGCCACTGCACCCAGCCGATTTTGTTTAATTTTAAGCAAGCCTGTTAACCAGTGGGGACCTCTCTCTTGCCCCAGTAGTTTCTCAACTATCAGAACATTCTTCTGGTCAGTTTCCATGGCAGCAACACCACCTCAGTTTTCCCAATTTTAAAGTGTCATTTGGCAAATGATCAATCAGCCTTTTTCTACCACACTTCAATCACTGGCCAATGTGAAATGAGTTAAATGGTATTCCTTGCACTGGAAGAAATGTGAAGGTGATACAATTGCTCTCAAGAATTCATTCATACAAGGTAAGGGTTAAATGCTTGGACCTTTCACAGCCTCTAAAAACTGGATCTCAACCCCAACTCTGCTGTTTACTTGCTATCTGTCTGCAGAGGGGTAAGGAAAATCTCTGTGATTCAGTCTCATCATCTAAGAAACAGGAATAATAATAGAAAAATAAACTAAAATAATATATAATACAATATCATATAAAACAATAGGGCTGGTGTGAGATTAAGAGAACTGGTCCATAAAGCACTAAACATGGTGGCTGACACAGAGGAAATGCTCAGTCAACATCAGGTGTCTCTTTAGGTATGCAGTTGTGATCACATCTGGAATTCACTGTGTGCTTAAAATGGATACTTTATATGAAGTCTGTCTATTTAAGATATCCCAAAAAATTAAAAATCAAGCTGACTGGTCTTTTGAGAATGAAAGATGTGGGGAAAAATGCAATGAAGATCTAATTTGGGTCAATTACTCACTGTCTTGCTTGTTCGGGAATTATGACTGGAAGTGTTAACAAAAGAATTAAGCCATGAGTTACTCTCAGAAGTATTGCTATAAACATTTGACCTCTGCTACCATCCCTGTTGTAAGGACTCACTGAACACTTACATGTTGCATGGTGCATGCTCATTAATTTTTCTATTGCACTAAAGTTAACATTTTACATAAATATCAAAATTATTCCTACTTCACAAGTCTGTATCAGAAAAAGATTTTCAAGACAAGTGCCATTGCTTATGACTTTTCCGAACATAGGTCACGGGAAATCTAATCGGCATCAAAACTATGCTAGTATTTCTCATATTTTATTTTGAAAGCACAGCAAATGATCTCAGGATGGTACTGGCCCATCTCTCCAAACACTCTCTGTAGTTGCACGGTAGAAGAGTGAGTGAGAATTCAAATGATAATTCATAATGGATTTGAAGGATGTCTTCTTTCTTGGTGATGAGGGGCTAGCATAAAGGGAACTTGGTTGACTTCCAATCCTTGAAGCTATTGCTTCTGATTCACTTCTGTTAAGCAGATATTTTCGGATAATGATACTATAGGATAAATGCTGATTAGGTCCATTGTTAGCAGAAGGGAGCTGAGCTGAAGCAATTTGCAAGTTGTGACTGTAGTTGCTTGATGAACTATTGAACTAATTGCCTACATTGCTGAACTAACTGAAGAATTTCTTTAAGTTAGAGGATGATGACAGGGAAGAGACTATTTACAAATAGTGTTTCTTGTACAGCTGGGTAGAATTTAGGGTCATTCATTTATGTTCAGCATTTCCAAAGGTTAACAATATGAATCATACAACTGAAATTGGCATCACATGGCTTTAGAATGTCACCACATCAAACACGCAGCTGGCGTCAGGGAAGGAGGCCTGATGTCATTGTATGTTTGGCCTATATGTTTTCTTAACCCAACAGCTAGCTTCCTGTGAAACAGTACATCCACATGGAATGTCTCCATGGACTACACGTAGAGTTCAGGATACTTCTGCCATCTTAGTTGTGTGAGTGAGCCAAATCACACAGCCAAATGCCCATTTGGAAAATAGGTCCTGAATTTATACACATGAAAAACCAAGGGAAAAAGATTTGCCTATAGAGAGATCACACCAAAGATACTGAGCTGGGGATAATTAAAATAAAAGTGACATTGACCAGGTTAAATTCCATTTTAGGTGACCATCACTGTCACACAGACAGTTCTAGTGATACATTTGCAGCAACCAACTTTGCAAGCTACAAAGGATCAGCCTTATGATCCAGATTTGGCCTTTGATTTGGGGGATGCTGTTTGCATTATGGCACTCTTCCTGTGATGAGCTTTATGGCTTCTTATTACCCAGTACATAAAACTCTACTATTGCATTGTGATGGCTATCCATTTTAATCTTCAAGAATTTATAACCTGACTCGAGGTGAGTGTTTTTAAATAGAAGAACAACCAAAGACATATTTTACAAATACCAGTGCTTCCCCTGAGTTCTCTGAGGCTAGTGTGGGGCTGTCTTGAGGCCAGCATGGTCATGGCTTCTGCTCTACCACCTCCATGCATCATGAACCTGGAGCGTCTATACCTTCCCCACGTTTAGAATGGACAGATTTGATGGATGAAGAGTCTGCAGCTAAACTCTTAAGTTTCCTGAGGGAAGGTTCTGTCTCTTATGCAGCATTATATAAATCTAGTGTCTGGCATGGTGTCTAATGTATAGTGGGAATTTAAGTATTTTGATTGAATAAATAAACAAATTTAGATGTGCCCATGTGAAGTAGACCACACAGGAAAAGTTAGTGTGTATTGATTCATTGGCTGACTAGCAAATAGGATGCTTTGGAAATAAATTGGTCATATTGCTATTACCCTCCAAATAATCACATTATTTCTACAGATTGCAATATAGGCATAAGCATCATGTGAAGTAGGTATCCATTCTGATTCTAAAAATAAGGTGGTACATTGAATGGCAAAGTGATTAGGAATCCCTTTGGACAGTTCATTGGTAAGGAATTTGATTCCGAACTTTAAATTCCTTCTGGTAAGGTGAGCTAACTTGCTTTAGCTAACACTTGCTCTGCCTGATTCTTGCATATCTTGATGGCCCTGTTATAAAGCAGAGTAGTGACTAAATCAGTAGGAAACACTGCAGCCACTCCATGAGTCAGGGGGCTGGAGGGGATGATATTTAAGGACCCTTCTGTCCCTGAATTGTTCTAAGCCTATTAAAAAACCAACAAAGTAAGACAACAAAAAAGGAAAAAGCCCACTTCCAGAAGCAGTCTTTTCTGTGAAAAAAAAAAAAAAAAAAAAAAAAAAAAAAACTTCATCAAGCTGTTATTTGGCATCTTGTTGAAAAAGCACAGTTAAAAAAAAAGATTATGAGATAAGTTTTTTAATTTGCATTTCGACAAGTTGCTTTGCTGTCATCTAGAAATGGCTCAAGCCTTATGTTTAGGATCTTAGCATGAGTCAGGAGGGGCTTAGCTTCTGCCCCCAACCCTTATCTACCTGCTGATGGTGATGGGGAGGCTTTTGTATTTGTTTCCATGTCAGCTGACCCTTGGGCTTGGGTTCTGGAGCTTGCAATGTCCCTCACAGGGACAGGGACTGATCCTGGAAATGGCCTGGCAGTTTACTCACCCAGTGGGGTGAACTCAGGCAACCAACAACTTGGTGACTTCGACAGATGTTTTTGTCTCAGAGCCTCGGGCACCTTGCCCTGCTGTCTCGCATGCAGAGGGTGATGCCTGGCACCCTGCCTGGTGCCAACAGGAATGAGTGTAGCCCCAGGGAGTACTGCCAAGTCATGTCGGTGAGCTGCTTTCTGGGGGCCAACTGGCCACTGGATAAATGTGTTGGTCGGCGTGTTCAGAACAGTCAGGGGTCACACTAGCTTAAGTATCTCACTGCTTTATGTGGCTGTAACTTCTAAGTCTATGTTCTGTGTTTCAAGCCATTTTGTTTATACATTGCTTTTGCCTCATTGTGCAATTGTGGTGACTGAGGGGGTTCATTGGACAGAAGCCATAGGTTTCACGGTTGTGTCTGTAGCAAAATATTAGTGGGAAAACATGCTGCCCTGAATGTATTCTGGTTCAACCCTGAAGATTGAAGTCACCTAAACAGTAAATAAGATATAAACCCTGCCAGTCAACAACAGATTACATAGACCCACTTTTGGTAAAGCATGGTGCAGTTGAAAAGCACTGAGCTTGTAGTCAGGAAGCCTCTGCATATTCTGCTTCACCATTTATAAGCTGGGCCCTTGAAATGTTTTCAATGTATTTTAAATTTGGTCCTGTTCCTATTTTAATAACTTTATTTTGTATTGAAGTATCTCTCAAATTAAAAAGAAAATGAGTGAAGAGGTTGCAAATTTATCAGGTTACTTAAGTCTTTGTGCCTCAATTTCCTTACCTGTATAATCGAGTTCATTTATTCATTCAATACACAGCAGTTGAATATTTTCTCTCTGCTGGGCACTGGCCTGGGTCCTGGGGGTACAGTGGGGAAGAAGACTGGGTCCTGCTCCTGTTCCAGGGAACAGAGTCATTATTCAGGGACAAATCCCAGAGCAAAGAACAAGGTGCTCTTGCAGAGGAAAGAACCCAGAGTCATTGGAATATGGAGGCCAAAGAAAGTTATTCTGCTGGGACCTTAAGCTCCATCTAGAGGTGATGTTTTGAGCTGAGCTAAAAAGATGAGCTGGGATCCTGCTGAGACTTGGAGCAGGAGCAGGGTGAGTGCATTCTGAACAAAGGAGAAAGTGTGTTTGGTCACATGAGGCAGTGAAAGAGTATCTGGAACAGGGAGATGCTGCTCCTGGAGAAAAACAGAGTGGCAGAAGTGCGAAGTGCAGCAGCAGTGAGGTGTTGTGCAGTAGAGGTGCTGGGACCATCAACTATGACAACACTCTGCAGGCGAGGAAAATGATTAACAGAGGTTTGTTTTATTTTTTCTGATTGTGAAAACAACCTAGTTTTATTGTAGTTAATTTAGGAAATATACGTTAGTATTAAAAAAATAAAAACCCTCCAGAATCTCTCCCCAGAGAAAGAACTGTAACATTTTGATGTGTTTCTTAACACCTAGGTGTGATTCCATGTTACTCTCTGTGATGTTTAAACTGAGATCTAAAGATTAAGAAGGGAGCAGTGGCAGAGACATGGGAGGTGCCTCCAGGCAGAGATGAGCTTGTGGAAGGCCCCGAGAGGGGAGAGACTGGCCTGTGGAAGGACCTGGAAGAAGATCAAGAGGGTGAGAGCAGGAGCAGTGGGATGAAGTTGCAGGTCGGCAGCCAGATCACATGGGACCTTTTGGGGCATGCCCAGCATTTGCGCAGCTGGGAAGTTTGATGAGTTTTGACCAGGAAACTGATATGGCATGGTCTTTGTTTTCCCAAAGACCACCTAGCAGCCAGAGAGGAACTGATTGTGGGAGGCAGGTGTGGAAGCAGGGAGACCAGATAAATTTTCGTGAAAGATTATGGTGGCAGTGGAGATAGAAAGCATTACATTTAAGGCCGACTTGGGGGATGTGATCGACAGGGTTTGGTGATAGAGTGCCATGGGAGCTGAGGAAGGAGAAACTGAGGATGAGTAGTCATGGATTCACAGACATTAAAGTGCAGATAGTTATATTATACTCAGATAATAGAAGTGAACTGTAGTTAAGATGTTTCTGATTTCCCCATATTTTATCAGTGCTCTGTCATCACTTATCACTGATTCTTGTGTTTTTCCACTTTCGGCCTTGAAGAAATGCATGTTGGTCGAGAAGATTGCTTTACTTATCCCCTTTGTTTTCTGCCTTGCCTTCTCTCTACCCCTAATTCCAGGAGTTTCCATCCCTTTCTGGGTGCTGGTCAGAACTCATAACTCGGAGCCACACCCATGATGTGGCCTAAAGGGGAGGCAGAGGAGACTTGGATGAGCAGACACAAGCATCCCAAAATGTGCTAGACAGGCAGGGGGAGGGAAGTGCTGCCCTTCCTTCTGATGTGGAACCTGCCCTTCCCACTCCCACACTCTGGACAAATCTCTTGCCTCTCTTGATCTTCTAGGTTAAACCAATATCTGGAGGTAAAGCTGAGTTGCTGAAGGTCTCATGAGTAGATGAGAAAACCAGTCTTAGTGAGTGAGAATGAACTCCAGCTTTAGAACACTGACAAAAGTCAAAGCTGATGGTTTGACATGGAGTTAATGTTAACTGGTTAGGATGACTGGCTGGTGGTGAACTAGAATGTTAGCAGTGGGTATCTCTAACTCGTGAGGTTACAGGTGGCATTAATTTTCTTCTTTGTATGTCTGTGTATTTTACAAGTTTTCTGCAATGAGCACGTGCTCTTTAAAAAACCTGATGAAAAATCAGTTTTATTATTGCCATTGCTGTAAAATTATATATACTTCTCAAATTCACCAGTTTTAATAGCTATGTGAAATGCGTTTAATTTTAGGGAAAAGATGGCTTAGTTTTTATTGAAAGGAATTACCGTTCTGTATCTTTTGAATGACAGAGCTGAGAGCCCCTAAAAATAGATTGCCTATTTGTAAATCTGCCTTGTATACTTGGAAGTTTCTAAGAAAATGCAAATTGAGATTTTACTCAAAATGTTTAAAAATATAAGTAGTAGGCCGGGCGCGGTGGCTCATGCCTGTAATCCCAGCACTTTGGGAGGCCGAGGCGGGCGGATCACGAGGTCAGGAGATCGAGACCATCCTGGCTAACACTGTGAAACCCCGTCTCTACTAAAAATACAAAAAATTAGCCGGGCGTGGTGGTGGGCACCTGTAGTCCCAGCTACTCAGGAGGCTGAGGCAGGAGAATGGCATGAACCCGGGAGGCGGAGCTTGCAGTGAGCCGAGGTCGTGCCACTGCACTCCAGCTGGGTGACCAGCGAGACTCTGTCTCAAAAAAAAAAAAAAAAAAAAGAAAGAAAAAAAAAGTAGTATATCTAAGAACTTTAACCATATGATTATCATATATAAGCTGTGGCGTATGTGTGTATGTGTATACACACATATATATATACACACACACATAATATACATTTACATACATAAAATTTACATATATAATATACATTTACACATATATGAAATCTTTATATCACCCACAGAATTTAACTTAGTACCAGAATATTAGTTTTAGTATTTCAATAATTGGTAAATAATTGTTGGAAGTATGTGCTATTCTGGATTTTACTTATTAAAAATGGTTGGAAATGCAAATGACAAGAGGGGCAGCTCTCCTTTGTAAGGAGCTTACTTTAAGTTTTGTTTTTTTTTTTTTGAGACGGGAGTCTCGCTCTGTGGCCAAGGCTGGAGTGCAGTGGCGTGATCTTGGCTCACTGCAAGCTCCGCCTCCCGGGTTCACGCCATTCTCCTGCCTCAGCCTCCTGAGTAGCTGGGACTACAAGCACCCGCCACAACACCTGGCTAATTTTTTTTTGTATTTTTAGTAGAGACGGAGTTTCACCATGTTAGCCAGGATGGTATCGATCTCCTGACCTCGTGATCCACCCGCCTCGGCCTCCCAAAGTGCTAGGATTACAGGAGTGAGCCACTGCTCCCGGCCAAAAGTTTTTAAGCTTTTTAAAAACAGATGTATATTTGGATGAAAAAAATCAAGTAAGTACAAATAAAAGGACTTGATATAAGAGCAGTACATCCAGAAAGGAGATAGAGGCTTAGATAGTTTGCTAAGATCTCAATATGATGTAATGATTAAAAATAAAGAAATATAATTTTAGGCTGCATTAATATAAATACAGTATCTTCAACGAGAGATATAGTACTTTTCACTTAATAACAAGCCCTGTGTAGGCCGGGCATGGTGGCTCACGCCTGTAATCCCAGCACTTTGGGAGGCCGAGGTGGGCAGATAGATCACTTGAGGTCAGGAGTTTAAGACCAGCTTGGCCAACATAGTGAAACTCTCTCTACTAAAAATACAAAAATTGGTCAGGTGTGGTGGAGCATTCTTGTAGTTTCAGCTACTCAGGAGGCTGAGGCAGGAAAGTCACTTGAGCCTGGGAGGTGGAGGTTGCAGTGAGCTGAGATTACACCACTGCACTCCAGCCTGGGCAACAGAGCGAGAATCCAGCTCAAACACAAAAAAAGACAACCAAAAAATCCACCAAACCCTGTGTAATTTTCTTTGAAGAGAAAATGTCTTCACATGGTTCAAATATAAAAAAGTATAAAAATATGCTTATTGAAAAATTTACACTCCTTTTCTATCCTGTGTCAGCCTGGTTCCCATCTCCACCAAGAGGTAAGCACTGGTGTCAACTCATTTATTCTTCTAACAATTTTGTGTAGTTTCAAACATTCTCTTCCTTTTAAACAAATGACAGCATTATGCACAGTGTTCTATACCTCTATGCCTTTTTAAATTAAAAGAGTATTTCAGAAATTATTTAAAATAGGTTCTTCTTTGTAGCTATATAATATTCCATTGTGTGGATGTACTATGATTAACAAATCCCCTACTAATAAACAGGTTTTTCCCTCTTTTCCCTTGGCCAAACAACGCTTCAGAAAATAATCTTAAAGCATTATGTGTATAAATATATTAGTAAGATAAATTTCTAGAAATGGAATTATTAACACAAAGGGTATATACTTTTTTTTTTTTTGAGGTGGAGTCTCGCTCTGTTGCCCAGGCTGGAGTGCAGTGGCGCAATCTCGGCTCACTGCAACCTCTGCCTCCCGGGTTCACGCCATTCTCCTGCCCCAGCCTCCGGAGTAGCTGGGACTATAGGCACCCGCCACCATGTCTGGCTAATTTTTTGTATATTTTAGTAGAGATGGGGTTTCACTGTGTTAGCTAGGATGGTCTCGATCTCCTGACCTCGTGATCCACCCACCTCTGCCTCCCAAAGTGCTGGGATTACAGATGTGAGCCACCATGCCCGGCCCCTCAAAGGGCATATACATTTTTAAAATTATACAGTTCCTGATAATTTTTCTCTAGGATTGAACAATTTATAGTCCTATTAGCAATGAATGAGAGTAACTGCATTCTCACCAACAATGTGTTATCAAACATAATTCTATAAGTGAAAAGTGGTATTTCAGTGTAGTTTTTGATTTCTATTTCTTTAATGGAGGGAGGACACACATGTTTCTAGGTTTATAGGTCATTCATATTTCCTTTTCTGTTTACTCTCATTCACACATTTTGTCTAGTTTTCTATTACGTTGGTTATATTACCCTGTTAAAACCAAACCCTTACCAGGGTCCACAAGGACTTATGATCTGGTACCCAGGTGTGTAAAATTTTCTGTGGATTAGAAAATACAGGAGAAAATTTGTGAGAGATGATAAAAATGGAAAAACGATGCTAAAGCATTCCAAAGGCTATGGCCTGGGTGCTCACTTTTGCTTTAAAAACTTCTACATACTGGGAATATTTCCTTGGGAAAATAATTGGATTTCATAGTGGAAATTAGAAGAAAATATTTGTGTTAAGAAAATTCATGTTATCTTCTACTTTGATGGAAATCAACTTTTTCCCCATTAAAAAATATAAATTGTGTTACAGATTCAAGTGCAAGTGATTTTTAAAGTGACATGGCAAAGTGAAATGGAGGATTGAAGCAGTTTTCTGGATAGCCCAGGCTACCACCTGACCACCTCATCTGATATGTACATGTAATTAACAATTTTTCATAAGAAGTTTAAATCACTATAGCAGTCAACTGTTTTCCAAAATTCATTCTTCTTTTCTTCTACTCTACTAGATTGTTTTCCTGAGCGCAAAGAATTTTGCCACAGCTAAAGTCAGTATTTCTCAGCTTCTTATTGCAGCTAGATGTGGCCACGTGATTCTGTTTTGGCAATGGGATATGAACAAAAATGGTATGTGGCACATTCAAGTCCTGACCTCAAAGGATTGTTATGTGAACATCCATTGTGTCTTCTCCTTTTCTGCTGACTGAGATGTAGTTGTGATAGCAGGAACTGGAGGAGCCACTTTGGACTCAGAGATGGAAAACCTGTGTTGAGGAGTCCTGGACTTTTATGTAAAAACTTCTTATTTAAACTATTGTATGTCTGAGCCCTTTGATCACAGCATCTTAGGATGTATTCCCATAAGTACAATATCTTTGCTTCATAATAAACTGCCTCCAAAGGCAGTGACTTAAAAAAACAATCATTTATTAGCTCCTGATACTGTTGTTTGTCAGTGTTGGCTATGCTCATCTGGGCAGTTGCCTGGGTTCACTTACATGGCTACAGGTAGCTGGTGGGTATGCTAAGGGATAATTGGCTCTTGATGGCCTAATTCATGTGATTGACAGGGGCAATGGGAGCAACTGAGTTCCATGTCTCTAGCATTTAACAAGTTCAGGCTTCTTCTCATGGTGGCTGGATTCCAAATGTAACCAGAGATAGCAAGCCCCCGTGAGCAATCACTTTTTACACCCCTGCTTGTGTTACACTTGGTAATGCCACACTGGCCAAAAAAAATAACATGGCCAAACCAAGAGTGAATGTGGGAAGATGTATATTTACAGCAGGGTTTCTGAACAGCAACACTACTGATATTGGGGCTGGAAAATTCTTTGTCTTGTGGGCCGTCCTGTGCATTGTAGGACATTCAACAGCATCCCTGGCTTCTACCCCTCAGATAACAGTAAAAATTCAGACCATGAGCTTCACACACCCCAGACCATAACACACAAACATGTCTCTAACATTGCCAGTGACCTTTGAATGGAAAAATTGCCTTCAGTTGAAAATAACTGGTTTACAGGGAGATGTGAATCTGGTGTGAAACTTTGAGGACTATTAGTGCAACCATCTGCCACAAACTACAATTGATATAGTCAGCGTATTTTTCTTTGCTGTGTTGTTACTCTTAAATTCGGACACTGTTGCTAATTATCTCCACTGATGTGTATGTTTCTGAAAGGCTGTTGTTTAGTTCAAGGACTCAGCCCTTGTGTTTAGAGCTCGATGTTGTTTGTGATTCTGCCTTTTATACTTGGACTACTAGCACAAAACTGGCCTTAGTTACTAGAAAATATTAGTATTGTGATATATTGGATTATTATACTCAAATCTTTGCTTCTTCTCTGTAATAATACATTTCTTCTTGTTGTCAGTTGACTTACCATGCCTCACAGGAGGCAAAATATACATCCTTACTCCATTGTCCTTGGGCTTGGCCATGTGACTTGTTTTGACCGATAGAGGGTGGGCGTACGTAAATGCCAATTCTGTCAGGGGTTTTAAAAGGCTTTGCATGTTTCTGCAGGTCTGTCTTGTGCTCCTGCCTCCTACCATGAGAATAGCAAGTCTCAGGTAAGGACTAATCCTTCTGCCTAACTCTCCATAGGAGAAAACCTGAATTTGACCTACAGTCTGGAACAGAGCCACCTAGATGACCCACAGACACTGGGCGAGAAATGAAGACTTACTGTTTTAGACTTTGACATTCTGGTATTGATTGCAGCATCATTACAGCAAAAGCTGACTAATACAATTCCATTTTTTATTCTATTAAGTTCTTTTTCTTTTTTTTTTTTTTTTTTTTTTTGAGACGGAGTCTTGCTCTTTCACCCAGGCTGGAGTGCAGTGGCGCGATCTCGGCTCACTGCAAGCTCCGCCTCCCAGGTTCACGCCATTCTCCTGCCTCAGCCTCTCCGAGTAGCTGGGACTACAGGCGCCCGCCACCACGCCCGGCTAATTTTTTTGTATTTTTAGTAGAGACGGGGTTTCACCGTGGTCTCGATCTCCTGACCTCGTGATCCACCCGCCTCGGCCTCCCAAAGTGCTGGGATTACAAGCGTGAGCCACCGCGCCCGGCCAATTCTTTTTCTTAAAGTATATAACCATTGTTGAAAAATTAGAAAATACAGAAAATCAAAATGAAGAAACAAATTGAGTAGGAAGACAGGCTCAAACAACTATGATGCAGTTACATGTTTATTTACAATTGTGATAAGTGCTATAAAGGGAAAGTCTGTATTCTAGGATAATATTAATATTTAAAAAAGAAGGCATAGGCTAGGCATGGTGGCTCATGCCTGTAATCCCAGCACTTTGGGAGGCCAAGGCGGACCGATCACCTGAGGTCAGGAGTTTGAGACCAGCCTGGCCAACATGGTGAAATCCCATCTCCACTAAAAATACAACAATTAGCTGGGCATGGTGGCACATACTTGTAATCCCAGCTAGTTGGGAGGCTGAGGTAGGAGAACCACTTGAACCCAGGAGGCGGAGGTTGCAATGAGCCAAGAGTGCACCACTGTACTCCAGCCTGGGTGACAGAGCGACATTCTGTCTCAAAAAAAAAAAAAAAAAAAAAAGAAGGCATGATATAAACTGGAATCAGGAAAAACTTTCCAAAAGAAATAATGTTACACATATCTTATATTAAATACATAATAATGTTGCATCTATTATAATACACACATAGTTTTATATTACAAATAGTTTAGTTCTCATATATATATTTCTTATACATATTTCTCTCATATATAATGTAACATATGTATAAGAGAACATATTACTGAATATATTCTCTTCAATGGACAATATAAAATTAACATCTTTCCACATTAACAAATATGTTCTCACATCATCATTTATTTTAATGCCTGTCTCATATTCCAGTGATATGTATGGGCCATGGTTTATTCAACCCATCCTCTGATGTTGGACGTTTGAGTTGATTTTCATTTTTTGTCACTCTGAACAATCTTGTAATGAGCATTCTAGTAAGGACTCTAACCTGTTTGCTGAAGAGAAATAATTGTGGTAAAAATGAGAAAATTATGTGCTGTGAAGCAAAATTCTGTGACATATCCTGACCTTATGTATCCCCTCAGGAAGCATAATGGAAATATTTATGTTTGAAATAAAATTTCTCATGTACTTCCAGCTATACTCAGTGAGTCATTCCTGAAGATCCGTGGGGAAAATTTAGACTATGTTTCTTGGATGAGGATTGATTGGTGGCCGACAGGGGCAGAACATCAAGGGAGATGATATATATGTATAAAGTGGGGAAAACTAGACAATTACTTCTGCTTTTTCAAGTCAAGATGTGATCTGCTGTCATAATATTATATTGCTGGCTTGGCTTTTTTTGTTTTTTTCCGTCAGTGTGGTTATTGTTACTTCATCTGTGGCCTGTTTCCAAAAGCAATGAGTGAGCCCCGCAAGATAATCACTAGATTATCTGGTTCTTTCATGACTAATAGGCTGGGGGAATGTACTAAACAAACGGTTCAGCTCAAACGTGTTGCAGGGGATTGAAACTGTCTGAATGAAAATAAAATATGATAAAATAATATAATTCACATGATTCATCTTCTGCAGGACAACCAAGTCTGACATTCTTATTTCATTTAAGAAGTGGTAATTTTGGAGTGTACATTCAGTAAGGGTATAAAATGTAATTTTGGCAGGTTTCATGGTGTAAAGTTATAATATGGTTTTGGGGGTTTATAATATGGATGACTCTATTTACCTTGTGGCTAACTATGAGGTAAACTTGCAAATATGTGTCCATATTACATTCATCTACTATGAGCAAATACTTTTGGGTTGTGAACCCAAGGGAAGAAAGTGGTAAAATGGCTTATTTTGCCTCATGAATTTCAGTTTACTCGGGTAATACGAACGTGGCAGGGGCACATTTGTAATTTAGGGAGTTATAACATCAGTGGTTACATTTAATTAAATGACCATCAAAATGTGATTATTTAGGAAGCATTTCTTCTTCTTTTTGGTTAAACCTGGATTGACTCACATTTTAAAGCATTTTTGTCCAGAAGAGTAATGGAATCCAACAACTTGCTATTTTAAGTCAATGACTTTGAATCAGTGAGTGGTACTCATAAGAAAAAATACAAGCTAGCTTTTCAGGGGAAATTATTTCTTTCCTTTACTCAGATATTAGGGTCTCGCTCTCAGATGACACATAGGGGTTCATTTCTTATCTTCCAATTTTCTTTGGAAAGGATCAGATCAGAAGATGAGAAAACAAATGTTCAGTGTCCACAGAAATCCTGCTCCTTTTAAACAGTGAAATTATGGCTATAATGCTTTATTCTGTGTTCAGTGCAAGTTTAACCTAGCTTTCTAAATGGCGATTTGGTGACATTCAAACCGACAGCCATGACAGGGGCTCAGAGAGGTGAATGACCTCTCAGTCCTCTAAAAGGAAGCCTTTATGTACCCAAGTTTACTGTCCTCTCAGAAAATCGTCAACCAAACGCACTTTATTCTTTCAACAAATGTGTACTGAGTGTCCCCCAAGTGTCTTTGCAGTCTCTGACTTTTTGAAGCTTAAGGTCTGATGAGAGAGACAGAAAATATGCAGGTTTTTTAAAAAAATGAAGAGTAAGTCTATGAAAGCAGTAAAAGTAGAATATAGGAGTGGAGAATGGGGCGGGGGGTGTCATAAGAGGAAGAACAAATTTAGACAGGGTGAGAAGGAAGGCCCCTCAGCTAAAGGCTGAGAAGGCACCAGCCATGAGCATCAATTGCTGTATCCATAGTACCTATAACAGGACCCAACACAGAGTAGGATCTCAACAAATACATGTAGAGTGCACGAATGGACAGATGTGTGAGTGAACAGCGCTCGGGCAGAGGAACTGGGCTGGAGAGCAGACAGGCGGCCAGTGGCACTGGAGCACTGTGGACAATGCTGAGAGGGGAGGGCAGACAGGCAGGTCGCACACAGGTTACGCAGTAGGTTGTGGGTCCTCTTGGTAAGAAGTTTGAGTTGTACATGTCATAGGAAGATATTGGAGACTTTTAAGATGAGAGAAATCTGAATTTTGGTTTAAAAGATTGTCTAATATTATCCCAAATAGCCAAAAAATCTTCAAAAAGAAGAACAAAGCTGGAGGCCTCATATTTCTTGATTTGTCTTATTACACAATTGCAGTAATCAAGACAGGGCAATGCTGGCATAAAGACAGACATGTAGGCCGGGCGCGGTGGCTCACGCTTGTAATCCCAGCACTTTGGGAGGCCGAGGCGGGCGGATCACGAGGTCAGGAGATCGAGACCATGGTGAAACCCCGTCTCTACTAAAAATACAAAAAATTAGCCGGGCTTAGTGGCAGGCGCCTGTAGTCCCAGCTACTCGGAGAGGCTGAGGCAGGAGAATGGAGTGAACCCGGGAGGCGGAGCTTGCAGTGAGCCGAGATTGCACCACTGCACTGCAGCCTGGGCGACAGAGCGAGACTCCGAATCAAAAAAAAAAAAAAAAAAAAAAAAAAGACAGACATATAGAACAGTGGAATGAAATACAGCTCAGAAATAAATCCTCCTGTGTACGATCAAATGATTTTCAATAAGGGTGCCAAGACAATGGGGTAAAGAATAGTCTTTTCAACAAATGTTGGGAAAACTAGATCTCCCTGCAGAAGAATAAATTTGGACCTGTCTTACACTATATTCAAAAATTGACTCGAAATGAATCAAAGACCTAAGCATAAAACCTAAAGCTATAAAACTCTTAGAAGAAAACGTAGGGGAAAAGGTTCTTTGGATTTTGCAATGATTTCTTGGATATTACCCAAATGTACAGGCACCAAGAGTAAATTGGACTACATCAACATAAAGAAAAAAAAAACTTCTGTGTATCAAAGGACATGCTCAACAGAGTGAAAAGGCAACCTGTGGAATGGGAGAAAATATTTGTAAGTCATATATTTGATATGGGGTTACTGTATAGAATATGTAAAGAACTCTTACAATTCAGCCAGGTGTGGTGGTATGCACCTGTAATCCCAGCTACTTGGGAGGTTGAGGCAGAGGATCCTTTGAGCCCAGGAGTTCAAGACTTAAGTGAACTATGATCATGTCACTGCACTCTAGCCTGGGTGACAGAGTGAGACCCTGTCTCTAAACCCCGCCCCTCCCTCCAAAAAATTATACACACGCACACACACACACTTCTTGCTCCTTCTTGCTATCCCCATTTCCTCTGCCTTAGTTGAAAAAATTAAGAGAGAGAAATCTGAATTTTGGTTTAAAAGATTGCCTAATATTATCCCAAAAACAATCTTCAAAAAGAAGAACAAAGCTGGAGGTCTCATATTTCTTGATTTATCTTATTCCAAAATTACAGTAATCAAGACAGGGTAGTGCTGGCATAAAGACAAGCATGCAGAACAATGGAATGAAATAGAGCCCAGAAATAAACCCTCCTCTATACGATCAAATGATTTTCAATAAAGGTGCCAAAACTAACTCCTACAACATAATAACAAAAAAATACATAACAACATAATAACGTAATAACAAAAAGCCCCCACACGAACTATTTAAAAGTGGGCAAAGGACTTGAATAGACATTACTCCAAAAAAGATATATAAATGGCCAGCAAATAAGCATATGAAAATAAAATGCTGAGCATCACTAATCATTAGGAAAATGCAAATCAAAACCACAATGAGATCTCACCTCATACCCATTAGGATGGCTACTATCAAAACACAAGAAAATACCAAGTGTTGACAAGGATGTGGAGAAATTAGAAAACTTGTGCACTGTTGGGAAAGGAAAATGGTGCAGCTGCCTCGGAAAACAGAATGACAGATCCTCAAAAAAATTACAAATAGCATTACCATATCATCGAAACAATTCACTTCTGAGTATATATCTATTGAAAGCAGGGTTTCAAAGAGATATTTGTACATCCATGTTCATGGCAGCACTATTCACAATAGCCAAAATGTGGAAGCACAACAAGTATTCATCAAACTGATGAACTGATAAACAAAATGTGATATGTACGTACAATGGAATATCATTCAGCTTTAAAGGAAGGAAATTCTGACATATGCTGTAACATGGATGACTCTTGATGGCATTATGCTAAGTGAAATAAGTCAGCCATGAAAAGACAATTACTGTATTATTTTACTTATATGAGGTAGGTGCCAAAGTGTAGCCCAATTCATGGAAGCAGAAACTTGAATTGTGGTTGCCAGAGGCTGTGGGGAGGGAGAAGTAGGGTGGTGTTGTTTATTGGATATTCACATAGAGTTTCAGTTTTGTGACATTAAAAAGTTCTTGAGTTTGATTGCATAAAAATTTAAATACACGTAACACTACTGAACTATATGCTTAAAAATGATTAAGATGGCAAATTTTATGTTATATGTATCTTGCCACAAGTAAAAGAAAGATCGCCTAATATTAATGCTCTGAGGCAAAAGGTATCCTTCCTTCTCCTAGGAGTAGGCCCGCGTTGCTCTCTTCTGTGTAAATAGCATGCCAAATGACCTGAACACTGAGCCAGGTGTTCACATTAGGCTTGCAGAGTCATTCATTTCTGTGTGCTGGGCTCAGCCTCCCACTGGACTGGAACATCCCTTAGCAGAAGCTGCTTTGCCTCCTCAATCCCCTGGCAGCCTGGCCACAGTCTGCTCTCCATGAATATCTGTCACCTGCACAAAGTTAGGTGCGATGCCCACAGGGAGCCTCTTCCTCAGATGTGAAGGCCAGTGAGATTCAAGCATACAGGGCCTGACAGCCTCGGGGATCAAGGACTATAAAAAACACAGGTGAAGAACTAGCTCTACAGACTTTGAGAGCATCACCCCGGAGGTGTTAGTGGGGGCTTAAAGACAGTGGCACCATGTCAGCCTGGGCTTGGGAAGGTTCTGATTGAGTAGATCTATGCAGTACTGTCAAAAGCACTAGATGGTGACTGGCAGAAGCATATACTAGAACAATTTCCATTTGGTATCCTTCCAAATATGTAGTAGGACATTATTGGCTTTAAGGTGTAACCAACGGGTTTACAACATTTTGGTGCATCCAGTTCACTCTAGTTTGGGGTACACAGTCCCTAAGTGGATTGCCTTTCTTAGTCCGTTTGTACTGCTATAATAGAATAGCACAGACTGGGTAATTTATAAAAATCAGAAATTTTTTTTTCTTACTATTTGGGAGGTAGGGAAGTGTAAGATCAGTAGATTTGGTGTCTGATGAGGGCCTGGTCCCTGCTTCTAAGGTGGTGTCTTGAAGATTTCACCCTCTGGAGAGGAGAAATGCTGTGTCTTCAGATGGCAGCAGAGCAGAAGACAGGTCAAACTCAATCCTGTAAGCCCTTTTTAAAGCAGCATTAATCCACTCATGAGGGCGCCACCCTTGTGACCTAAACACCTCCCGTTAAATCCTACCTCCCAATATTCTTGCATTTGGGGATTAAGATTCCAACAAATGAATTTTGGAAGGGAATACATTCAAACCATAGCAGTGATCAACTGTCAATTATCAAGATGACCCAAATATTTGCGTATTTGGCATAAATTGAATTGCTTTCTCCACACCCATCCCCAAACTCTTAGCTTTTTATCATCATATTTTAGCATAGCCTTACTGTTCTAAACAGTTTGCAAACATTGGGTTGAGGGATTCATAGGGAGGAGAAGGACGGAGGTAAGAAGAGGGGGAAAGGGACCGAGAGGGATAGGAAGAGAAGTGGAAGATATATTGTGTGAGCCTCTAAACCAGTGGTTCTCAAACTTGAATGTGCATCAGAATCACATGGAGGTTTGTTAACATGGAAGCCAGGTGCACCTGAGTTTCTAATTCAGGTCTGGGTTGGGGCCCAAGAATTGGCATTTCTAACTCATTCCCAGGAGATGCCAGTGCTGATGGTCCAGGCCCACACATTTGAGGGTCACTGCTTTAAACAAAAGTAGTGAGTCTTAATCATGACTGAGCAGCAGACTCACCTGAGGAACTTTGAAAAATCCTACTTCCCCGGCCATACTCCAGGCCAATTACAAAGAATCTCTGAAGGCAGAACCCAGGCAATAGTATTTTTCAAAGAGTCCCAGGTGTTTCCAATGGGGCAGCCAAGCTTGAGAATCACAGCTGTAGGCCCTTCCTTCGGAATTTTGCAGGGCAGACCAGCAGCAACGGCATTGCTTGGGAGCATCTTAGAATGCAGAATCTCAGGCCCCAGCCCAAGCTGCTGAGTCAGCACCTGCATCTAAACAACAAACATCTCAAGCCTTCATGTGCATTGGGAGCTCTGCAGAGAAATCAAGCAGTGAGAAGCAAGTCCAGCAGAGAGAGATTTTGAGATGCTCACTGCAGGATAAGAACCAAATATCTGCAGAAACTGGAAAATTGCTGCTGGTACTGACTCACTGGAGAGTGTGTGAAAGGAACAGATACTCAGACCAGGCAATAGAATATGCTCGTGACTGAATCCACATATCAACATTGATTCTTAATGTGTCCAAACATGGTTTCTTGCAATGAGGCTTTCACTTAATAAATCAAATTGAGGCCGGGCACAGTGGCTCACACCTGTGGTTCCAGCACTTTGGGAGGCCGAGGTGGGTGCATCACCTGAGGTCAGGAGTTCGAGACCAGCCTGGCCAACATGGTGAAACTCTGTCTCTAATAAAAATACAAAAATTAGCCAGGTGTGGTGGTGGGCGCCTGTAATCCCAGCTACTAGGGACTGCTGGGGAGGCTGAGGCAGGGGAATCGCTTGAACCCAGGAGGTGGAGGTTGCAGTGAGCTGAGATCGTGCCACTGTACTCCAGCCTGGGAGACAAAGCGAGACTCCACCTCAAAAAAAAAAAAAAAAAAAAAAATTAGCCAGGTGTGGTGACACATGCCTCTAGTCCCAGTTGCTTGGAACGCTTAGGTGGGGAGGATCACTTGAGCCCAGGATTTTGAGGCTGTGATTGTGCCACTGTACTCGAGCCTGGTGGCAGAGTAAAACCCTGTCTCTAAAAAAGAAAAATCATAATAAAATCATATTGAGAAGAAATGCATTTTAAATCTTCATATGGATGAATTCCTTAGGGTATTAAAAAAGTCAATTTTATATTGAATGTGCTTAAAATACCAATAGCTACAATCGTTATACCTTGTAGCACCAATAGCAGCTGCCTTCGTGCAGGGAAGGCCGCCGGAGCAATTTCATCTGTGTGGCCCTTCATGTGGCCTCCCTGGCTCATGGCATCACCCTTTTTCAGATGCTGTTTGGTTAACTTTAAGGGTAATCTGAAAGTGCTGGATACGAGGTTCTGATCTTACTAAAAACAAAAACATCAGCAAACAACGACAACAACACAAAAGCCAGAAGTGGCTCACATGGTGGAAAGCTACTAAAAGAGGCAAAGGGTATAGCAAAGCTTAGTGATTAGGCACAGGGGCTCTAGAGCCCAGCCTTGTGGGTTCAAACTGAGGCTGTGCCACTTACTAGCTGTGTGTCCTTAGCAAGTGACTTAATCTCTCTGTACTTCATTTTCATTTCTAAAGTGAGGATGACAATGATAGTCCCTCCCTCACAGGGATTTTGAGAGGATAAAATGAGTTATTATGTGTCAAGCTTTTAATTCTGGCCAACTATAGTTGCTATATAATTATTAAATGTACAGGTTAAGAAACATAAGGATTTATATTGTTTTTTACATTTTTATTTGTTTTTATTTTTTAGAGACAGGGATCTTGCTCTGTTGTCCAGGCTGGTCTTGACCATCTGGCCTCAGGTGATCCTCCCACTTCAGCTTACGAGTAGCTGAGGATTTATATTCTTTTGCCTAGCTCAACCCCAGGAAAAACCTGAAAGATAATATCTCAAGCTCTGATGCTGTGGTTGAGTCAATCTGGTGAATAAACTTCTCTAAAGAGGATGGGACATAACTCTCAGTTGTGTAGCTGAGTAACAGGAAGTAAGACGTCATTTGGAACAATGATAAAAAGGACATAAATTAATGAAGAGGACTATTTTCAAAAAAGGAAAAAAAAAAACACTAACAGTCAACAAGTCAATAATAACCCTGATAGTTAACAATAATCAATAAGGAGTCTAGAAAAGCCCCCATCCTAAAGAAAAGGATTGGATACATTAAATTCAGAAAAATAGGCTTTTGTCGACTATTTACACACAACAGAATTCATATTAGAATATTATTTTTTAAATGCTATCAGCAGACAAAATGAAAAATAAACCTTCCCCCGCCCCCCTCTTTGGTAAACGGAAGGAAATGTCCTCAGCAGCCTTATTCAGAGGGTGTCCCTGGTCTCAAGGTTCTATCTCTTGGGGCATGTGGGTCCACCTAGCCACACAATCCAAACATACTGGAAACATACACAGGAAAATATAACCCAGGCTGTTTTCTCCAAACCTAGAGCTTCCATGAAACCACTGTGAGCCATACACAAGGATCACATCACATACCCAAATCACACATTTCAAATTATGAAAACAGCCTGGAGAGAAGTTTCTCCCTCCTGATTTGAAGGAGAGTTGCCTCTGGTCAATCCTTATCCACTTCTTTTGTTGGTTCCTTCTTTTCTTGGCTATCTTTTAAAATAGAAGTCTCCTGTCCTTGACTTTCTTCTCTGTCACCAACCCCTCCCTTGAAAACCTCATTCTCATTTGCTTTTGTATCTCCAGCATAGACCTCTCTCCTGAACTCCAGACTCATTGTACACAAGTGTCTACCCTTCCTCCAGCATACTTCTCAGATATCTGAAACCTATCACATCCAAAGGTGAACTTCTGACTTCTCTCCAAACCTCCTCCTTCTAAATCTCAGTTGATAGCAACTTGAAGCTTCCAGATATCCATGCCAAAAACCTCAGAGTTCTTCCTAAGTTTCCTCTGTCACATCTAGCATTGGTTCTACCAGGAAATCCTGATTCAAAAATTATCCAGAATGTGACCATGTCTCACCACCTCTGCTGCTGAACCACCCTGATCTGTATCTTTCCTGGATTATTGCAACAGCCTCCTAATCTTTTGAAAACATTACTCAGATCATGTCACTCCTCTGTTGAAAACCCTGCATGGTTCTGGTTCCATATTTCTTTTCTTTGTTTTTTTTTTTTTTTTTTGAGATGGAGTTTCACTCTTGTTGCCCAGGCTGGAGTGCAATGGCGCTATCTTAGCTCACTACAACCTCCACCTCCCGGGTTCAGGTGATTCTCCTGGGATTACAGGCACCCCCCCCACCATGTCCGGCTAATTTCTTGTATTTTTAGTAGAGATGGAGTTTCACCATGTTGGCCAGGCTGGTCTCAAACTCCTGACCCCAGGTGATCCACCTGCCTCGGCTCCCCAAGGTGCTGGGATTACAGGTGTGAGCCACTGTAACTGGCAGGTCCATATTTCACTCAGTAAAAATGAAAGTTCTCAGAACCTTCCATGGTCTGGTCACCCTCCTTGTTACCTCTCTGATGTCATTTCCTACAGCTCTCCCCCTCTCCTCCAGCTCTCCACCCATACTAGCCTCCTTGGGTGTGTTCCATCCTAGGGCCTTTGCACCACAAATAGTCCTTTTCATTCTGGTCACCTGCATGCTCTTGACTCAGGTGACCACGTGGCTTACTTCCTTACTCCCTTACAGTCTTTGCTCAAAAGTCATCTCCTCAATGAGACCTACTCTGACCACTGTTTTTAAAACTGTAGTCTTCCCACTATATTCCCAACTCCCTTACCCTGCCTTACTTTTTGTTTCCCTGAGAACTTTTCATCTTCCGATATACTAAATCATTTACTCATTTACTATCTGTCTCTGCTTGCTAAACTGTAAGCACCGCCAGGTCATGGAAATTTGGCATATTTTATTCGCATAGTAGGTACTCAATAAATACTTGTAGAATGAATGAATTATTGATTGACTTGGCTCCTAGCATTAGTATTCAGCAATCCTATGGGGGACAGGGAGTCCTGACAATCCTGCTATGTCATCAGAAGGGTGTATTGCATTTAAAAGACTGAACAAGCATCCTCTTCCAGTAAGGAGCACTGGGCTTTGTACCTCTGCAAGCCCATGCCTCGTCCCTGCTGGCTTCTCCCTCCTGGCCCCAATGCCCACTTGCCTTGTCAAGTACCTGGCCACACGGATGGTAGTCCTGGTTAAGCTCTACCTCATATCAGTCTGCTTGGGCTCTGGCACCTTCTGCCACCCAAGGGAACCCAAATGTATCTAATTCAACGATACCAGCTGACCTTGTATGCTGTGGCCAGTCCCTGGTCTAGCGCCAGGCTTCAGTAAGTAGAGGCATGTGTTTAGATCTGGTATCCTTAATTTTATATATTGTGTAATGTACATCCCCATCACTGCCTTGGAACCAAAAGGAAAGGACAATGATACCAAACATCACGACATTTTATAGCCTAGCTCCTTGAGGGCCATTTCACAGCCCTCCTATCTTTAGAATTGTAAAATGCCGGCCGGGCGCAGTGGCTCATGCCTGTAATCCCAACACTTTGGGAGGCCGAGGCAGGTGGATCACAAGGTCAGGAGTTCAAGACCAGCCTGGCCAACATGGTGAAACCCCATCTCTACTAAAACAATACAAAAATTAGCAGGGCATGGTGGCATGTGACTGTAATCCCAGCTACTCGGGAGGCTGAGGCGGGAGAATTGCTTTAACCAGGGAGGGGGTGGTTACAGTGAGCCAAGATTGTGCCACTGCACTCCAACCTGGGTGACAGAGCAAGACTCAGTCTCAAAAAAAGATTTAAAAAAATTATAAAATGCCTATCCCTCAAAGCTGTAAGATTTGGTTGAGAAAGCTACAGATTCATTTCAGAATGAGTAGTCAGGGTGAGCCCCCACAGATTACTGAGAAAGCCATCAATGCCTGTCATCTCAGAACTGCTGATCATCCTCTCATCTTTCCCTTTGCTCCAATTAACTCTTACTCTTTGGTTAAAACAACTAAGTTATGGGGGGAATTAAAGGAAATTCTGTATTGACACATGGGGCTGAAAGGTGAATATATGCTAAATAAGAAAACGTATGTCTATTGGAAATTTAAGACTCTTTCCAGATGTTTACATAATTTATTTTTTCTTTCACTATACATGTAATGATTTAAAATGTTTTTTCCACGAAAGAATAAATTATGTTTAAATAGTAAAATGCCTATTGGCCTTGAGTTCTTCCAGGGAAGGCTACCAGTTCCCTGGGAGGTAAAAGCTAAGAGTAACTAGAGGAGCAACATTGCTTTTGAGAACCCACACTGTGCCAGCCACTGTCATATACATATGTCAATTTGTTAGATCTTCACAAGCATCATGAATATTAGATGTTATGCCTGTTTTACAGATATGGAAATGATGGTTTAGAGGGTGAAATAACTCATCCAAGGTCACACAGCTAGTAAGTGGTGGAGTCAGGTTTTAAATCTGGGCAAGGCTACACTAAGTACCTGGATCATACCACACTTCTCCCCACTTGAGTCATGGGCCACTGCAGTTGGGGAAATGACTCAGACTTAGAGATAGTGCATATGTACATTCTCTGGAATAGTTCCTGGTGTTGAGTAGAGGCTCAGTGCATGTTAGTTTCTCACATCCTTTTCTCTAGGATGATTTCTGACAGCACATTAAGTCACGAAGGGGACACACATGAAGTGTGGCCTTAGATTAAAAATGTGCAGTGTAATCATAATAATATCAAATAGTCCCTACTATTTGCCAGGTGCTGTACTATGTCATTTATGTGTATTAATTCATTTCATCATTTCAACAATCCAATGAAATATGTTCTACTTTTGTCACCCCATTTAACACTTTCCAAGGTTTCACATTAGAGCCGGTAAATGAGAGAAATGGGACTTGAACTCAGAGAAATGGGACTTGAACTGTCTCGAGTCCAAGCCTTTAACCACTATGCGATACTGCCCACTAAGTTATTAGCCTAATGTAGTCTAGATACTGTGTACATATATATATGTGTCTGTGTGTGTGTGTGTGTGTGTGTACTCCACCCTTGAGAATTGCGTTGATATGATTCTCTGGGTCCATCTTACAATGCCATATCATGATTCCACAATATGAGATTGTCCATTATCCTATTACAATGGCTTAATCAGACACATGCTATGAGCCAAGTGGTGGAGATGCCTTCAAAACACCCAAAGGAGTTGGCCAAAGCCAAAGAGATTGACGTATGGCCCCACCACTCTTCAGCTCCAGGCACTGCACTGGAAACATGCACAATGAGGGAAAATTGACATTGCAATTTGAGATGCAGATTGTACTGATGGTGTGGTTTGAATAAATACCATACCCTTTGAAAGTCTTATATTATTACACTAGACACACGATGGTTTTCCTATTCCTATTGCAGGCAATAGGCAAAAATCTATCTTCATAGCTGAAATCTGTTTTGGAATTCATTGCTGCCTTTCTGGAATGACACTGTTTAATTCTGTCTCCTGGATGTGTGACCATATGGTCTCCACCTTCTTTGTAGATCTGTGAATAAAGCTCTTTGTAAAGAGGCCACTTTTTGTGCAACAACAACAAAATGTTTCTGAGAAGGATGTTAGTGCCAGACTTTCTTTAAGTAGTGGTGTCTGGTGTTGTTTACTTTTAAAATAGTTTCTAGTGCAAGGGAGAATTGTGTCCTAGAAGAACTGTCCCAAGGAGGTCATGAACAGGAATAATGGTTTGTACCACTACTTTCTGGAAAGCAAACGGGGATTTTGATGTGAACCCAGAAAGGGGTCAGACCACATTGACATATATTTTCTGGTTTCTAATCTTACCTCCACTGCCATTATGCACTGCATTACACAACCCTCTACCCTAAGGCCCAGCCACCCTACAGCCTCTTATCAACTCACAGAATGGTCTCAGCACAGCATGAATCTAGATGAGGGCTTAGAGACCCGTGGGTGGCCAGACCTCAGGCTCTGGGCATCAACACGCAGACCTCCAGTTCTGCCCTGAAATAAAATTATGATATCATTGTGAGCCAATCAAATTGCCTGTCTGAGTTCAGACCTGGATGCTCTGGGGTGGTAATTCCCAGATGATTTGATCTATGGTATTTTCTAGTAGTCTAATTTGATAATGTCATTTAACTGAAAAATATTTCTCTCATTATTTTTTTTTTGCCAGTGTAGAAGGAAGTTAGGAAAGGGGGATTAACTTTAATTTTTTTCAGTTTAACAGAACATATACTAAGAAAAAAATGTCTCAGTAAATGATGCTCACCATCCACTCAATTGTCCAATCCAAAATTTTAACCAGGAGTTGTTTATGTGTCCTCTCTTTCACTCGCTGTTGATGTCCAATCCATCAGTAAGTCTTGTCCTGTCAATTTCTGAATTTGGCTATTTTCATCATATCCACTGTTAAGATTCTCATTCAAGGCATATCAACCATCCCTTGTCTGGATCAATGCAACAGCCCCAACACTGATGTCCTGCTCCCCGTCTTGCCTCTCAGTCTCCACACAGAGGCCAGAGAGGTCTTTGTAAAGAACAAGTGATATTATATCACTTGCCTGCTTCAAGATCTTCAGTGCTTTCCCTTCCCAACCAGATGAAAATTCTGATTCCTTATAATGGATGGCCTGAAAGATATCGCATAGTGCCTGATCCCTGCTTCTCTCATTGACCCCCTCTCTCTCCACTCACCACTGCATTCACAATATTCAGGCACATTAACCTTGTTCTTGTTTCAAAGCTTTTGCATTGATGGTCACTCTGCCTGGAATGCTCTTCTTCTAGATCTTTGCACAGCTGCCTCTTCCTTATCACTCAGGTCTAACTCAAATGGCACCTCCTCAAGGAGGAAAAATGCATATCATGGCAACTTGCACACTTGTAGAATTCCTGCTCCTGTGCTCCAAGTATAAACGCCATGAGGGTCGGGACAGTGCCAGTGTTGTTCCTTCCTTTATCTGCAGTGCATAGCACCATGTCTTGTTCAAAAGAGGTATTTAGTAAATGAATGAATTAATTTATGGATCCCAGCTAGTTCGGTTGTTTACTGCTGGGGAAGTTCTCTAGCATGATATGTAACAGGCACTTATAAACTGCATTGCACTGTAGTCCTATGATGATAATAAAAAGCACGCTGATCTTTAGTTGGTTTTATTACAGTTTTAAAAATTTCTACAGAAAATGCACCTTCTTATTTCCTCCATGGCATGGGCCATTCCCACTGCCTTGCCTTTGGTATGGTTCTGGGAAAAAATAATAGCCTTCCTCGTAGCATTGAGGGTAGAAGACAGAGTCAGCTGGCCCATAGAACATAAAATATTCACAAAAATATTCACATGAGAGGGAGTCACAAAGCAGGGTCACTAAAATGTACAGAAATAAATCACTCCTGGTACATATGCAATTAAGGATAGAAATTTTGCAGAGCATTTTGGAAAAGCATCTGTATTAGACAGGATAGGTAGGCTTGTGCTGCAGTAACAAATGACACAAAAATCTCAGTGGATAAGCACAACTTTCTTTGGTTTGTTGTTTTTCACACCATGGTACCTGTTCAATGTGGAATGCTAAGAGACTCCCTGTTCACTGTAGTGACTCTGGGACAGAGGCTTTATCTGAACATGGGATTCATGTTTGTTGAAGTGGGAAAAGGGAACATGGTAAAGTATGTACTAGCTCTTAAAGATTCTGCTTAGAAATGACACCTTTCCTCTACAAAGAATTCAAACAAATTTACAAGAAGAAAACAAATAACCCCATCAACAAGTGGGCAAAGGATATGAACAGACACTTCTCAAAAGAAGACATTTATGCAGCCAACAGACACATGAAAAAATCCTCATCATCACTGGCCATCAGAGACATGCAAATCAAAACCATAATGAGATACCATCTCACACCAGTTAGAATGGCTGTCATTAAAAAGTCAGGAAATAACAGGTGCTGGAGAGGATATGGAGGAATAGGAACACTTTTACACTGTTGGTGGGACTGTAAACTAGTTCAACCATTGTGGAAGTCAGTGTGGCGATTCCTCAGGGGTCTAGAACTAGAAATACCATTTGACCCAGCCACCCCATTACTGGGTATATATCCAAAGAATTATAAATCATGCTGCTATAAAGACACATGCACACGTATGTTTATTGTAGTACTATTCACAATAGCAAAGACATGGAGCCAACCCAAATGTCCATCAATGATAGACTGGATTAAGAAAATGTGGCACATATACACCATGGAATACTATGCAGCCATAAAAAAGGATGAGTTCATGTCCTTTGTAGGGACATGGATGAAGCTGGAAACCATCATCCTCAGCAAACTATCGCAAGGACAAAAAACCAACCACATGTTCTCACTCATAGGTGGGAATTGAACAATGAGAACACTTGGACACAGGAAGGGGAACATCACACACTGGGGCCTGTTGTGGGGTTGGGGGAGCGGGGAGGGATAGCATTAGGAGCTATACCTAATGTAAATGACGAGTTAATGGGTGCAGCACACCAACATGGCACATGTATACATATGTAACAAACCTGCACGTTGTGTACATGTACCCTAAAACTTAAAGTATAATAAAAAAAAGAAAAAATAAAAGAAATGACGCCTTTCACTTTTATTCATACTTTAGTGATCAAAGGAAATTGCATGATCACCCATAACTTCAAGGGATCAGGAATATATAATCATACCATGCAACTGGAAGGAGGCCTGGAACTATCTGGGGAACTGCTCTAATAATAATCTCACTATCCTGGCAATCCAACTGATTAAAAAGCTGTACTTAGGGAACTTTGAGCAGCTGCAAATCTACAAATGTATACAGTGGATGCATACACTGGTATGGGTCATACAGATATGGCCCAACAGCATGTGAAATATGGAACCACAGAAGAACAATCAATTGGGCATTAAAAGAAGAAAAATATGGATTGAATCAGACCAGAAACAATCCTTGTTACCAGCCCATATCAACAAGGATTTTAGGGGAGTATTAATCCCTGATGTTATATGCATCTACAATGGTACTCTCCTATGTATCCTTAGGAGAATTGAAAAAAAAAAAGTTTTCAGTAATTTTCTCTAACAGCTTAATTCTCACATGGAACCCTGGTTGGAGAAAGGCTGTTTGTCATACCTATGTAAGTGTTTCCACCAAATCCCTAAGTAGGAGGGTGTGGTAATTTACCAGTGAAAATGATTTGAAATTACTTTTGTATAACAAGGCTAAAGTTATCTAGAATGAGCTATACATAATTTTGTCCCCATCGTGTGGATTCCATTATCTTCCATTTTTATGCAACTTTTTATATGCTATCAATTGCTATAACCTATCAGTCTTGCTTTCTAAATTTCACTCTTCTATCAAATCCTTTCTGTTTCTACCAACCTATCCAAGGTACCTCTATATCCTATCTTAGTTATAACGATAGCTTTCTAACTGGCTACCTCTCATGTGCTGTTGTAACCCTCCAAACCAATTCATACATTGAAGCCAGAGTGCTTTTCAAAATTATTTCATGACACACACACAGCCAAAGAATTTTCAGTGGCTTTCCATTGAAGATCAGGATCCTCAACCTCCTCTGCCAGAGCCCGGACTGTCTGACTCCAAACCTCTCCAGCCTCATCTCACACCACTCTGTCTCTTCCTCTCTGTTTGCCACGCACACTGCTGCTGCCCTGCTGCTGCTGCCACCACCTTCTCCTCTTTTGATCAGAGTAATAATGTATACTAATACATGATTAAACAAAATCGAAAAACACTGAAAAGCTTATAAATGTAAAGACAACAGACAAGACCTCTATCTATCTACCATTCCTCCCCACCTAAGAAGCAACTTAACTTTTAGCTACTTCATATCATACTTAAGGTCATATTTATATAGAATATGCTTATACTGCTACTTCACATATCCATTTTATACATTACTTATTTCCTGTTATTTGATGAGGATTTGACTATTCCTCCACCATTCCCTTACCTCCTATCCTTCAAATACTACTAATCACTACTTTGTATTAAACTAAAACTTGAGTCAGGTGTGGTGGTTTATGCCTATAATCTTAGCTATTTGGGAGGCTGAGGCAGGAGGACTGCTTGAGCCCGGAAGTTTGAGGCTGCAGTGAGCCGTGATTGTGCCACTGCATCCAAGCCTGGGCCACAGAGTGAGACCCTATCTCAAAACAATAAAAAAATAAACTATCGCTTGAGATTTATTGTATTGTGATTACATAAGTAAAATCCACTGCAGAGCCAAGTAAAGTATTATGATTGTCTTTCTTGTATAGATTTTTCCTAGGGGATCTAATTGCTTCATTATATTTCTTTCTGCTTATTTATTTTTTATTTTTCTAAAACTCCATCATATTGACTTCTAAGATTCTTGAGAGACCTTCTTCCTAGGACTCCCACCTTTCCATTCCAATCCTATCTGATAGTTCTTAAGGTCTGCTGCATAGGTGTCATCCTAGGTTTTTCCTTCACTTATCTCCTGGAGTAGGTTCACTTATAGCTTGCTATTTCTTTATTTACTTTGTTATTTTGCTGAATCATATTCTCAGGTAGTTCTTTTTTTGTATTTTTTTATTATTATACTTTAAGTTCTGGGATACATGTGCAGAACATGCAGGTTTGTTACACAGGTACACCCATGCCATAGTGGTTTGCTGCACCCATCAACCCGTCATTTACATTATGTATTTCTCCTAATTCTATCCCTTCCCTTGCCCCCCACCCCAAGACAGACCCCAGTGTGTGATGTTCCCCTCCCTGTGCCCATATCTTCTCATTGTTCAACTCCCACTTATGAGTGAGAACATGTGGTGTTTGGTTTTCTCTTCTTGTGTTAGTTTGCTGAGAATGATGGTTTCTAGCTACATCCATGTCCCTGCAAAGGACATGAATTCATTCTTTTTTATGGCTGCATAGTATTCCATGGTGTATATGTGCTACATTTTCTTTATCCAGTCTATCATTGATGGGCATTAGGGTTGGTTCCAAGTCGTTGCCATTGTGAATAGTGCTGCAATAAACATACATAAGCATGTTTCTTTATAGTAGAACGATTTGTAATCCTTGGGTATATAACCAGTAACGGGATTGCTGGGTCAAATGGTATTTCTAGTTCTAGATCCTTTAGGAATTGCCACACTGTCTTCCATAATGGTTGAACTAATTTACACTACCACCAACAGTGTAAAAGCGTTCCTGTTTCTCCACATCCTCTCCAGCATTTGTTGTTTCCTGATTTTTTAATGATTGCCATTCTAACTGGTGTCAGATGGTATCTCATTGTGGTTTTGATTTGCATTTCTCTAATGACCAGTGATGATGAGCTTCTTTTCACATGTGTGTTGGCCCATACATGTCTTCTTTTGAAAAGTGTCTGTTTGTATACCTTGCCCACTTTTGATGGGGTTGTTTGTTTTTTCTTGTAAATTTGTCTAAGTTCCTTGTAGATTCTGGATATTAGCCCTTTGTCAGATGGATAGATTGCAAAAATTTTCTCCCATTCAGTAGGGTGCCTGTTCACTCTGATGTTAGTTTCTTTTGCTGTGCTGGAGCTCTTTGGTTTAATTAGATCCCATTTGTCTATTTTGGCTATTGTTGCAGTTGCTCTTGGTGTATTAGTCATGAAGTCTTTGCCCATGCCTATGTCCTGAATGGCATTGCCCAGATTTTGTTCTAGGGTTTTTTTGTTTGTTTTGTTTTTTTAATGGAGTCTCACTCTGTCGCCCAGGGTGGAGTGCAGTGGCACGATCTCGGCTCACTGTAAGCTCTGCCTCCCGGGTTCATGCTATTCTCCTGCCTCAGCCTCCCGAGTAGCTGGGACTACAGGCACCCGCAGCCATGCCTGGCTAATTTTTTGTATTTTTAGTAGAGATGGGGTTTCACCATGTTAGCCTGGATGGTCTCAATCTCCTGACCTTGTGATCCTCCCGCCTCAGCCTCCCAAAGTGCTGGGATTACAGGCGTGAGCCATCATGCCTGGCCTCTTCTAGGGTTTTTATGGTTTTAGGTCTTATGTTTAAGTCTTTAATCCATCTTGAGTTAATTTTTGTATAAGGTGTAAGGAAGGGGTCCAGTTTCGGTTTTCTGCACAGGGCTAGCCAGTTTTGCCAACACCATTTACTAAACAGGGAATTCTTCCCCATTGCTTGTTTTTGTTAGGTTTATCAAAGATCAGATGGTTGTAGACATGCAGCGTTATTTCTGAGGCCTCTGTTCCATTCCTTTGGTCTGTATATCTGTTTTGGTACCAGTACCATGCTGTTTTGATTACTGTAGCCTCATAGTATAGTTTGAAGTCAGGTAGCGTGATGCCTCCAGCTTTGCCCTTTTTGCTTAGTATTGTATTTGCTATATGAGCTCTTTTTTAGTTCCATATGAAATTTAAAGTAGTTTTTCTAATTCTGTGAAGAAAGTCAGTGGTAGCATGATGGGGATAGCATTGAATCTACTTGGAGAAGCATGGCCATTTTTGTGATATTGATTCTTCCTATCCATGAGCATACAATGTTTTCCCATTTGTTTGTGTCCTCTCTGATTTCCTTGAGCAGTGGTTTGTAGTTCTCCTTGAAGAGGTCCTTCACATCTCTTGTAAGTTGTATTCCTAGGTATTTTATTCTCTTTGTAGCAATTGTGAATGGGAGTTCACTCATGATTTGGCTCTCTGTTTGTCTATTATTGGTGTCTAGGAATGCTTGTGATTTTTGTACATTAATTTTGTGTTCTGAGAATTTTCTGAAGTTGCTGATCAGCTTATGGAGTTTTTGGGCTGAGATGATGGGGTTTTCTAAATATACAATCATGTCATCTGCAAACAGAGATAATTTGACTTCCTCTCTTCCTATTTGAATACGCTTTATTTCTTTCTTTTGCCTGATTACCCTGGCCAGAACTTCCAATACTGTGTTGAATAGGAGTGGTGAGAGAGGGTATTGTTGTCTTGTGCCAGTTTTCAAAGGGAATGTGTCCAGCTTTTGCCCATTCAGTATGATATTGGCTGTGGGTTTCTCATAAATAGCTCTTATTATTTTGAGATATATTTCATCAATGTCTAGTTTATTGAGAATTTTTAGCATGAAGAGGTGTTGGATTTTATCAAAGGCCTTTTCCGCATCTATTGAGATAATCATGTGGTTTTTGTCATTGGCTCTGTTTATGTGATGGATTACATTTATTGATTTGCATATGTTGAACCAGGCTTGCATCCCAGGGATGAAGCCAACTTGATCATGGTGGATACACTTTTTGATGTGCTCTTGGATTTGGTTTGCCAATATTTTATTGAGGATTTTCACATCAATGTTCATCAAGGATATTGGCCTGAAATTTTCTTTTTTTGTCATGTCTTTGCCAGGTTTTGGTATCAGGATGATGCTGGCCTTATAAAATAAGTTAGGGAAGCATCCCTCTTTTTCTATTGATTGGAATAGTTTCAGAAGGAATGGTACCAGCTCCTCTTTGTACCTCTGGTAGAATTCGCTGTGAATCTGTCTGGTCCTGTGCTTTTTTTTAATTTTTCTGGGTAGGCTGTTAGTTTCTGCCTCAATTTCAGAACTTGTTATTGGTCTATTCAGGGATTTGACTTCTTCCTGATCTTGTCTTGGAAGGGTATATGTGTCCAGGAATTTATCTATTTCTTCTAGATTTTCTATTTGATTTATGTAGAGGTGTTTATTGTATTCTCTGATGGTAGTTTGTATTTCTGTGGGATCACTGGTGATATCCTTTTTATCATTTTTTGTTGTGTCTATTTGATTCTTCTCTCTTTTCTTCTTTGTTAGTCCAGCTAGCAGTCTATTTTGTTAATCTTTTCAAAAACCCAGCTCCTGGATTCATTTATTTTTTGAAGATTTTCGTGTCTCTATCTCCTTCAGTTCTGCTCTGATCTTAGTTCTTCTGCTAGCTTTTGAATTTGTTTTGCATTTTCTCTGATCTTCTTGTCTTCTATTAGTTTTTGAATTTGTTTACTCTTGCTTCTCCAGTTCTTTTAATTGTGATGTTATGGTGTCTATGTTAGATCTTTCCCATTTCCTCCTGTGGGGATTTAGTGCTATAAATTTTCCTCTAAACACTGCTTTAGCTGTGTCCCAGAGGTTCTCCCAGGTAGTTCTTATGTATATGAAAATGTTTACATCTACCCATATGCTTGCATGATAGTTTAGCTGGGTATAGAACTTTTGGTTACAAATAATTTTCCCTTAGAATTTTCAAGACATTGTGATGGAATCTAAATTTTTATCACAGGCTATTTATCAACTCAGTAATTTATTCTCTTTCTGCTTCTGTCTTTCCAACCACAAACTTTCATGTAGACAAGAACAATGTGTTGGTGTGGAATATGAGATACTTGTGAGCTGTCCAGTTAGCAATTGGGCCAAACTCCTTAGGTACATCTGGTCATTCCTACGTAAAGAGAACTCATGGAAGGCAACCAAGGAGTCCTAAAAATTCTTTACGAAAACTCAACAGCAGAGATTAAGTAATACTGCCCTATCTGCTGCATTTGGACAAAAAAATACATGGTTTATTGTGAAGAGAACTTCGCTTTGTAACAAACACAGCTGATAGTTTGGTCTTCATGCCATCTTCAGAGAGGTATCTTTTGGGGCATTGGCTAATGCAGCCTACAATGAGTGGGGGTGACTTGGTTGATGTAGGTTTATCCTAAATGTCTGTTCTTCCCTTCCTGGTACCAATGGGTTAGTCTGACATACTCTTCTCAAGGTGACAGCAGAAGTACAAGAGGGGAAAGGAAACACAAGGTTTCTGTGGTTTTGCCCTGAATGAGCACAGTATGACTTTGGCCTAATTATGTTGGCAAAAGCAAGTCCTGTGTCCAAACCCAAAGCCAAGAATCTCAGAAGTACATCTTTCCCACATTGCGGGTGCATTGCAGAGTTACGTGTAGTACAATGCAGATACAAGGAGGAGGAAAATATTGGAGCCAATAACACTATCTATTGAAGATTCTAGTAAATAAACATATTTCTTAAAAAATTAATGTGCACAATACATGTTTACTAAAGGAAGATGATTTTCCCTATGAAGCAGTTTCTGGCTCTGTATTTCTAAACAAAATATTTCTTCAAAAATGTGATGAGGAACATTGTTTGCTTGTTTGTTTTTCTGATGTGTCTGGAGTTTGCTGGCAGCATGATATGCTCTGGCTATTTCTTTGTTGTCTGAGAAAAGCACTGACTCTCTTTGAGTGATTTTGATTCAGTTTCTCTCTGAGAAAGGCCAGGGTGTGGTGGAAGAATGTGTGTAGGGTTGGGTTAGGGGAATTAAAACACTTTGCCACTGGAGGAAAACAATAACAACAACAATAGCAACTGTATTTAGACTAACTTCCTTGCAGACAGACATGCCTTACCTCCTTGGAGTCCCTGCCTAGATTCTCAGCCTGGCAGGCTGCTACTTGGGAACTTGGGCAAGTCACTTTACTTCTCTGACTCTCAATTTCTTGTTCTGTAAATGGGAAGTAATGGGACGGTGTCCTACTTAACTCCAAAGGTGTTGTGAGTAACAAATGATATAGCAAATGGGAAAGGATGATGAAAAACTGCAAAATACTGCCCACAAATAGCCGTGGCAGATCATCTGAAATCTGGGCTGTTAACCAATTTAGCACATAAGCTTAAGGAGGCTGAAGTTACTCAATGGTTCAAGCTACTTAGGTTTTATCCTCAGGAAAAAGCTGTTCCAACACCCCCAGGGGTTACTTATTCCCCCTAGGGAAGAAGGCTTAGAAGATAGATGCAGGACAACTTGGATGCTTTTGGAAAGAGGTTCTGGGAATCCCTAACCTTGAACAACCGGTTTCATCATGTTTTTTTAAGGTTATAGACTATGTTGAGTATCTAAAGAAAGCTATGTCTCCTCCCTTAGGGCAAAAAATGCATCTCTGCATACGAACGCATCATTTTGAATATGATTTCAGGATTTGTATGGGGAATTTTCCTCCCTGAACCTCTGCTTTAGAGAAATAGTGCCTGGCACTATGGGGGCACTGTCCATGTTTCCTCAGAACCCTTCACCATGATGACTCCGTCTGGAGTTTGGCCGAAAGGGCTGGGTCTTCTTGCCTCTTTGCTCATTTTTGGTCTTCTCCTTTCCACAGACAGAAAGACAGAAATTTAGCTCCAAGACACTAGTGTTTATTGGCCCAGTTTATTCTTTGAAGGATATATTGCACCAGCAATTCTCTGGACATTCGCTTGTCTTCTCAACCTCTTTCTCCTTCTCCTCTTCCTCCTCTGCCTCTGATTCACCTCAACTGCTGCTGCTTCTATCTCTCCTGCTTCACCTCCTCCTTCTTCTTTCAAAAACTACCTTTTTAAAAATCATTTTACAAAATTGCATCATTAATGATAATATGCCTTAAAAGGCACCTTGAAAAGGACATCACATAAGTAATGCAAGCTCAGTGGAATCTTTTACTTTTATAGGAAAAGAATTCAGGTATTTATTATGTCCCTGCTGATGAGTAAATAGTATCACTTCTTCCAAACTGCCCACCCCCGACTCAGCATTTCGTGTTGTTGCAGAACTGCTAGTTTAGTTCCCCAGTATAAATAAATTATTGGTTATAGGTAGACGTAAACTCAATTATCATCTGTAGCATCCCACCTTTGAGGTTATTTAGGATTGTAACCATTGAAGGATGAGGATCATTGGAAAAAATGAGCAAGGCATAGAAGGACCAAGTGGGGGAAAAGAAACTATGACTCCAAAAATTCACAGACCGTGACAATTGCAAAAAAGATGGTATCAGCAAATGTGGTGATTTTTCTACAGCACTCAAATTCCTGTCCTGCATGTCAACTTGAAAGAATTTTGTCCGAAGGACATCACACAATAATCTACTCACACCCTGAGGTTTTCAAACTTTTAAAACAGCAATTAAAAAAATAGGGTTATATATTCCAATTAATCTGGGATCCCTCTTGATATTTTCTGATGATTGGACTGGTGACCACTTTGCCACGCTCTTTAACATCCATATTATTTTTATACTTATTGTACATTATGTTGCTCAGGCTTAATTTATGAGCACTTAAGCAAAGGTGTTTCCTTTTTAAAGTATCTTTCTAGGTGTGGAAATATTACTGAGTGAAAGTATAGCAAAAGGAAAACACTGTTGAACGATGTGTTTTAATAATTCTTTGAAGCTATGGACTTTATTGAAGACCCCCAAAAAAGCTATGGCTCCTCTCCTAAAGGGGGAACAGTGCACCTATGCATATGAACCACAGTTCTGAGCATAGTTTCAGGATTTGGGTGGAAAAATGTTCCTAGAGTCTTAATTATTTCCCACGCTTTGGTAGGAAGATTGTAGTTTTCTCTAACTCATGCTTGTAGTTTCTATTTTATGCTCCTTCAGGTAATAACAGCCTACTGGAAAGAATCATTAAATAAACAAACCAGGTGAAGTCTAATAGGAAACAGTCACTCAACTTAAAAGAAAGTGAGAGGGAGCAACCGCTCCTTTCTGTATGTTTCTATTTGGCTTTTATGAAAATCTTTTGAGTGTGGGAATTCAGTGTTTATAACTGTTAGATTTTCCATCCTTTGAACTTTGTTATTTGTACAGCAGCTGTAAAAAGAGGTGAAGGCCATAAAAGGAACTAAATCATCCAATGGGCAAATTGTATTTCATGGCATATAATACCACAGCATTTCAGAAGTTTTTGTAGGAACTATCTATGTATTTGAATTGCCTGGTAAATATGAAGATGAACAAGGAAACTATATGGACCATGATTTCCATACGCTTTGCAAGACTGTTCGAAAATCCCTATTGCCAGTGACATTCATCTCTTAGAAGTGGTCTGAAAAAGGTGTGGTCTGGAAGATGTTGTTTACTTTGGAAAAAAAGATTTTTTTTTTGTTCTGCTACTACTGAGAAACTTGAATCATTAGGTAAATGTCTCATCTAATTGTTCTAGTTAGGTTTTTCTCTGGAGAAACTGATCACCTATATGATAATGATCACCTCACATTACCTCCACATTTTTTTCCATTTGTAATGATTAAACCAACTAGCCCTATAATACTGCACTTAAACGAATTTACAAATAAGAGAAAGATTAGTCACAGGTCCATGATTTGGGCTTCTAGTTCTCTTTCTTTTTTCCTTTTCTTGACTATCCTTAGGGAAATGCACCTTTAAAAAGTGCCCTCATTAAAGAGTGAGACGAAAGCTGGGAAAAATAAATCTCAGTTAACCATCTGTGCTGATTATGGGCATGGTGTCTCATGCCTGTAATCCCAGCACTTTGGGAGGCCAAGGCAGAAGAATCACTTGAGTCTAGGTGTTTGAGACCAACCTGGACAACAAAGCAAGACTCCATCTCTACCAAAATTGTTTTAAAAAACATTATTAGCCGGGCGCTGTGGCTCAGGCCTATAATACCAGCTGCCTGGGAGGCCTATGTGGGAGAATCGCTTGAGCCCAGGAGTTCGAGGCTGCAGTGAGCTTTGATTACTTCATTGTACTCAAGCCTGGGCAACAGTGCAAGACCTTGTCACTAAAAAACAAAATAAAACAAAAGAAATAAAAAACCATAATGGCAATAATTTGAGAAGGATATGTCCCTCTATCACAAAGTCAATCACCACCACAATCATCATTGTTATCATTGTCATCATTGGAAACATTATCAGCTATTACCATGTGCCAGGAGCTATGTTCAGTGCTTTCTTTACACTGCCTTAATAAACCTCACTTTCATATGAAGTGGGGGCCCTTGCACAGGCTAGTTCCTTTGCTTGGAATGCCCTTCCCTGCCCCTTTCTGATGCACACTAGCCCATCCTTAACCCATCTGATTAATACTAACCCATCCTGCCACCCATCAGACATTACTTCCTCTGAGAAGACTGCACTGTCTCCATGTCCTTCTATGCCCCCGTATCTTTCTGGATTACTAAGCTGCCAGCCGTGGAAGAGCAGGGTATTTACTCAATAGGCAGAGTGCAGCACATAGTACACGACCTGGTACATGAGACTTTGTATTTGTTGAATACATGAGGCCCTTGGGCCATATATGCAGCCATATAGTAGGAAGTGCCACAACGAAGATTCTATTACAGTACTTTTCTGGATCCAGAGATTTAACCACTGGAATTCCACCTCCTGCCTCCTCCTCCTCTTCTGTTGCCTCCTCCTCTTCTGCATCTTACTTTCTTTCCTCTTCATCACAACAGCATAGTGCAGTGTGAAAAGTACTGGCTCTACATTCAGACTGTCTGGGTTTGAATCCAGATAGTACATGCAAAACACTGAGTGCTCAATGTTTACTATTTCTAGAAGTGCCCTCGTCCTCACTCCCAATATGTGGGTGGGGCTGTATCAGACCAGATGTGCTGTTGTGTCATTGGAATTAGCTAGGGGCCCTTCCAATAGAATTGATGCGCTAGAGCCAAAAACTCTGATCCAGAGAGTCATACAACACATATGTAGAATTGGATGAAATATGACAAACTAATAGTTTACTAAGGCCATGGAAAAGGAAAAAGATCAAAAACTAATGATGTAGCTAATGGTGATGGAAGAAGGATTCTGGTTAGAGAAAGCTTCAACCAATGAGGAAAATGTGGGAGCATGTGAATGGTTCTAGGTTAGGGTATGGTGAAGCCTTGGATACTCTGCTCCAATAACTGGGAAATGCTGAGGGTAGTGGATGAGAGAAATAGAGAGTACCTAGAAAAAGTTCTGGAAGCCGATGGTGGATATTAGTAAAGATATGGAGTGCATTGAGACTTTATTGCAAATAGAGAGACTGATCCAAATGCTAGGTGACAAAGATAATTATTAGCTAAAAGGATGGTGGATTAGGATAAACCATGGGTTTGCTGCATGCTTATTTCTTATTTTTCTGATTAGTATTTTCAAAGGTAGATTGTGCTAATTCACCGAGTATATTATTACCCTTGACATTCGACAAGAATTTAAAAATTTAAGCAATAAAGAAGACTATAACCAGCATCAAAACCTTTCTTAAGGCCAATGTGGCGGCTGACAGAGCGAGACTCCATCTCAAAACAAACAAACAAACCCAAACAAACCTGTCTTAAGTTTATTAAAGTAATCATGATACGACAGACTCTGAATTTAAAAGGTCAACATGATAAATAAATGAGAAAATTTTATATATTTGTGCACATGTTGCAAAATAGAGAAAAATCAACATATCCTAGAAATTGGTGCTATAATTGCAGGTTTAATTTTACCAGTGGTTACATTTCTCATAGTTTCCTGTGTTGGAGTATGGCCTGGGAATGAATGACCACAGAATTAGCAATTATCCTGTAATTTTAAAAGTGTGGTTGAATTTGTTTCTGTTAGCATTAAGTTTTCCACTTACATAAAAACTTACTACACAAAAGCTTTGGGGAAAATGGATCAATCTTATGTTCTCTATCTAACATTAGAAGCTAGTGAAGATAATGATACAATTAAATTCAATATCTTTATGAAAAACAGAAAAGTAATGGCTGGTTTGTATCTCTAAATAGCTACATTAATTAAATTCCAGTCTCTTGAAACACTGAGATTTGGGGGGAGAATACACAAATGTTTTTAAATGTTAATTTTGTACAATAAAACTAAGGTTATTCTGGCCATTCTTTTTATTTATAGCACAGGGACACTTAAAATAAAAAGCTGGAAATTCCAAATATATATTATTCTACCAACAATAAGCTCATGCTTCCATAGTGTTATGTGACTTTCCCTTGATTCTAATTCCTAAGGGCAGGAAAATTGCAGTCACTTCTTTATATGTGCGACTTTGCCCAGTGCAGGGCACAATAGTACCCAATGAGAATTTGCTGATGAGGGTGAACACATCTAGTGTGTTAGAATTCAAGTTCTGGAACATTGACTTAGCCACTAACTACCTTGGAAAGAACGTAGGTAGGAAACCTGGATTCACTATCGTAGAAAATTCTCAGCACGCCATTTTCTCACTCAAATGTTCCCTGGTTTCCTTAAGCAAAGGAAAGTGCGAGTGTGCAGCATTGGAGAAGCAGGAGAACTTTGATCACATAATCTCTCTAGACCTTGCGTTCTTGCCTGGAACACGTTGGTCTGTTACCTTGCAGTGAAGGTGGCTGGGGGGGTGGTGCCCTCCCGCATTAAGAAGACCTCAGAGGTGAATGGGCAACAGGCATGTGTGTTTTCTTTCTGTCTTCCTGGTCCAGGAAGAAGATGGAGAGCAAAGGCTTTGGGAGGGAAAAAATGTCTCTTATCCAGGGGAGTTAGAGAAGCCAAACAGCTTGGAAGCCTAGGAGCCTCAATAGAAGCTCTCTTACATTAACTATGGGGGAGGCAGAGACATTTCACTTCTCTTCCTGAGGAACAGGAAGACCCAGCCCCACAGAAGGCTGACTTGACCATTGTAACCCATTATCCTGTTGCAGAGTTCAGAACACAAGTAGCTTTTTAAGTACTGGGGTATTTGGCTGGTCTGAACTTAAAAATTGAAAAAAAAAAGAATCCTCTTTTTCCTAATTCTAAAGGTAATATATAGTGATTGCAGACATTTTGTAAAATACAGAAAAATAGGCCAGGCATGGTGGCTCACACCTGTAATCCTAGCACTTTGGGAGGCTGAGGCAGGTTGATCACTTGAGGTCAGGAGTTCAAGACCAGCCTGGCCCATATGGTGAAACCCCGTCTCTGCTAACAATACAAAAATTAGCCGGGAGTAGTGGCAGGAGCCTGTGATCCCAACTACTCGGGAGGCTGACGCAGGAGAATTGCTTGAATCTGGGAGGTGGAGGTTGCAGTGAGCTTAGATCACATCACTGCACTCTAGCCTGGGCAACAAGAGCAAAACTCCATCTCAAAAAAAAAAAAAAATACAGAAGAATATAAATCAGGTAAGAATTACTTGATATGGAATCATCCAGAAATTATAACATATTTAATTTTGGAATATTTTCTTCTTTTTTAAATAAAGTAATGAATAAGTACTTAAAATGGATGGGGTCATAATATATATCTATATTGTTTGTAAACTTATAGTTTCCCTCTTAGTATATTGTGAGCACTGACCCATATCCTTACATGATTTTTAATAATTCCACAAAATAGGTATATAAATCACAACTCTATTTTGGGTTATTTACATTGTTTATAGCTTTGGAATTAAAAATAATGCAATGGGCAGTGGCTGGCAAGATGGCCAAATAGGAACAGTTCCGGTCTGCAGCTCCCAGTGAGATCAACACAGAAGGTGGGTGATTTCTGCATTTCCAGCTGAGGTACCTGGCTCATCTCTTTAGGAAGGGTTAGACAGTGGGTGCAGCCCATGGAGGGTGAGCAGAAGCAGGGTGAGGCGTCCCCTCGCCCAGGAAGCACAAGGGGTTCAGGAACTCCCTTGCCTAGCCAAGGGAAGCTATGAGGCACTGTGCCATGAGAAACCGTGCATTCTGACCCAGATACTATGCTTTTCTCATGGTCTGTGCAACCTGCAGACCAGGAGATTCCCTTGGGTCCCTGCATGACTAGGGCCTAGGGTTTCAGCACAAAATTGGGTGGCCATGTGGACAGACACTGAGCTAGCTGCAGGAGGTTTTTTGTTTTTTTTTTTTTCATACCCAGTGGTGCCTGGAATGCCAGCAAGACAGAACTGTTCACTCCCCCTGGAAAGAGGGTTGAAGCCTGGGAGCCAAGTGGTCTAGCTCAGTGGATCCCATCCCCATAGAGCACAGCAAGCTAAGATCAACTGGCTTGAGATTCTTCGTGCTAGCACAGCAGTTGAGGTTGACCTGGGATGCTGGAGCTTAGTTGGAGGAGGGGCGTCCACCATTACTGAGGCTTGAGTAGGTAGGTGGTTTTCTCCTCACAGTGTAAACAAAGCCACTGGGAAGTTTGAACTGGGCAGAGCCCACCACAACTCAGCAAAGCCACTATAGACAGACTGCCTCTCTAGATTCCTCCTCTCTGGGCAGGGCATCTCTTAAAGAAAGGCAGCAGCCCTAGTCAGGGGCTTATAGATAAAACTCTTATCTCCCTGGTACAGAATGCCTCGGGGAAGGGGCAGCTGTGGGTGCAGCTTCAGCAGACTGAAACATTCCTGCCTGCTGGCTCTGAAGACAGCAGTGGATCTCCCCGCACAGCGCTCAAGCTCTGCTAAGGGACAGACTGCCTCCTGAAGTGGGTCCCAGACCCCCATGCCTCCTGACTGAGAGACATTTCCCAGCAGAGGTCGACAGACACCTCATACAGGAGAGCTCTGGCTGGCATCTGGCAGGTGCCTCTCTGGGATGAGTCTTCCAGAGGAAGACAGGCAGCAATCTTTGCTGTTCTGCAGGCTCTGCTGGTGATACCCAGGCAAAGAGGGTCTGGAGTGGACCTCCAGTAAACTCCAGCAGACCTGCAGAAGAGGGGCCTGAATGTTAGAAGGAAAAGTAACATACAGAAAAGAATAGCATCAACATGAACTAAAAGGACATCCACACAAAAACCCCATCTGAAGGTAAGCAATGTCAAAGACCAAAGGTAGATAAATCCACAAAGATGAGGAAAAACTATTGCAAAAAGACTGAAAATTCCAAAAACCAGAACACCTCTTCTCCTCCAAAGGATCACAACTTCTCGCCAGCAAGGGAACAAAACTGGATGGAGAATGAGTGTGACAAATTGACAGAAGTAGGCTTCAGAAGGTGGGAAATAACAAACTCATCCGAGCCAAAGGAGCATGTTCTAACCCAATGCAAGAAAGGTAAGAACATTGAAAAAAGGTTAGAGGAATTGCTGACTAGAATAACCAGTTTGGAGAACATAAGTGACCTGATGGAGCTGAAAAACACAGCATGAGAACTTCATGAAGCATACACATATATCAGTAGCCAAATCGATCATGCAGAAGAAAGGATATCAGAGATGGTAGATCAACACAGTGAAATAAAGCATGATGACAAGACTAGAGAAAAAAGAATGAAAAGGAATGAACAAAGCCTCCAAGAAATATGGGACTATGTGGAAAGACCAAACCTACGTTTGATTGGTGTACCTGAAACTGATGGGGAGAATGAAACCAAGTTGGAAAACACTTTTCAGGATATTGTCCAGGAGAAATTCCTCAACCTAGCAAGACAGGTCAACATTCAAATTCAGGAAACACAGAGAACACCACAAAGAGAAGAGCAACCCCAAGACACATAATTGTCATATTCACCAAGGTTGAAATGAAGGAAAAAATGTTAAGGGCACCCAGAGAGAAAGGTCGGGTTACCCACAAAGGAAAGGCCATCAGATTAACAGTGGTCCTCTCTGCAGAAACCCTACAAGCCAGAAGAGAGTAGGGGCCAATATTCAACATTCTTAAAGAAAAGAATTTTCAACCCAGAATTTCATATCCAGCCACACTAAGCTCATAAGCGAAGGAGAAATAAAATCCTTTACAGACAAGCAAATGCTGAGAGATTTTGTCACCATCAGGCCTGCCTTAGAAGAGCTCCTGAAGGAAGCACTAAATATGGAAAGGAAAAACTGGTACCAGCCACAGCAAAAACATACCAAATTGTAAAGACTATCGACACTATGAAGAAACTGCATCAACTAATGAGCAAAATAACCAGTTAGCAGAATAATGACAGGATCAAATTCTCACATAAGAATATTAACCTTAAATGTAAATGGGCTCAATGCCCCAATTAAAAGGCACAGACTGGCAAATTGGATAAAGGGTAAAGACCCATCAGTGTGCTGTATTCAGGAGACCCATCTCATGTGCAAAGACACACATAAGCTCAAAATAAAGGGATGGAGGAATATTTACCAAGCAAATAGAAAGCAAAACAAAAAGCAGGTGTTGCAATCCTGGTCTCTGATAAAACAGATTTTAAACCAACAAAGATCAAAAAAAGACAAAGATGGGCATTACATAATGGTAAAGGGATCAATGCAACAAGAAAAGCTAACTATCTTAAATTGGGTGCATATAATTAAATATATATGCACCCAATACAAGAGCACTCAGATTCGTAAAGCTAGTTCTTAGAGACCTACAAAGAGACTTAGACTTGCACACAATAACAGTGGGAGATTTTAACACCCCACTCTCTATGTTAGACAGATCAATGAGACAGAAAATTAACAAAGATATTCAGGACTTGAACTCAGCTCTGGACCAAGTTGACCTAATAGACATCTACAGAACTCTGCACCCCAAATCAACAGAATATACATTCTTCTCAGCACCACATCACACTAATTCCAAAATTGACCACATAATTAGAAGTAAAACACTCCTCAGCAAATGCAAAAGAATGGAAATCGTAACAAACAGTCTCTCAGACCACAGTGCAATCAAATTAGAACTCAGGATTAAGAAACTCACTCAAAACAGCAAAACTACATGGAAACTGAACAACCTGCTCCTGAATGACTACTGGGTAAATAACGAAATTAGGCAGAAATAAATAAGTTCTTTGAAACCAATGAGAACAAAGACACATAGTACCAGAATCTCTGGGACACAGCTAAAGCAGTGTATAGAGGGAAATTTATAGCACTAAACGCTCACAGGAGAAAGCAGATAAGATAAAATCAACCATAATATCACAATTAAAAGAACTAGAGAAGCAAAAGCCAACAAATTCAAAAGCTACCAGAAGACAAGAAACAACTAAGATCAGAGCAGAACTAAAGGAGATAGAGACATGAAAAAACACTTCAAAAAATCAAAGAATCCAGGAGGTGGTTTTTTGAAAAGATTAACAAAATAGATAGACTGCTAGCCAGACTAATAAAGAAGAAAAGAAAGAAGAATCAAATAGACACAATAAAATTGATAAAGGAGATATCACCACTGATACCAGAGAAATACAAACTACTATCAGAGAATACTATAAACACCTCTATGCAAATAAACTAGAAAATTTAGAAGAAATGGATAAATTCCTGGACACATACATGCTCCCAAAACTAAATCAGGAAGAAGTCGAATCCCTGAATAGACCAATAATAAGTTCTGAAATTGAGGCAGAAATTAATAGCCTACCAATCAAAAAAAAGCCCAGGACCAGACGGATTCCCAGCCGAATTCTACCAGAGGTACAAAGAGGAGCTGATACCATTCCTTCTGAAACTATTCCAGACAGTTCAAAAAGAGGGAATCCTCCCTAACTCATTTTATGAGGCCAGCATCATCCTGATACCAAAACCTGGCAGAGACACAACAAAAAAAGAAAATTTCAGGCCAATATCCCTGATGTACATCGAGGTGAAAAGCCTCAATAAAATACTGGCAAACTGAATCCAGCAGCACATCAAAAAGCTTATCCACCACGATCAAGTTGGCTTCATCCCTGAAATGCAAGGCTGGTTCAACATATGCAAATCAATAAATGTAATCCATCACATAAACAGAACCAATAACAAAAACCACATGATTATCTCAATAGATGCACAAAAGGCCTTCAATAAAATTCAACACTCCCTTAAGCCAAAAAATATCAATAAACTAAGGATTGATGGAACATATCTCAAAATAATAAGAGCAATTTATGACAAACCCACAGCCAATATCATACTGAATGGGCAAAAGCTGGAAACATTCCCTTTGAAAACTGGCACAAGACAATGATACCCTCTCTCACCACTCCTATTCAACATAGTATTGGAAGTCTGGCCAGAGCAATCAGGCAAGAGAAAGAAATAAAAAGTATTCAGATAGGAAGAGAGGAAGTCAAATTGTCTCTGTTTGCAGATGACATGATTGTATATTTAGAAAACCCCATCGTCTCAGCCCAAAAACTCCATAAGCTGATAAGCAACTTCAGAAAACTCTCAGGATACAAAATCAATGTGCAAAAAAATCACAAGCATTCCTAGACACCAATAATAGACAAACAGAGAGCCAAATCACGAGTGAACTCCCATTCACAATTGCTACAAAGAGAATAAAATACCTAGGAACAGAGCTTACAAGGGATGTAAAGGACCTCTTCAAGGAGAACTACAAACCACTGCTCAAGGTAATAGGACACAAACAAATGAAAAAACATTCTATGCTCATGGATAGGAAGAATCAATATCGTGAAAATGGCCATGCTGCCCAAAGTAATTTATAGATTTAATGCTATCCCCATCATGCTACCACTGACTTTCTTCACAGAATTAGAAAAAACTACTTTAAATTTCATATGGAACCAAAAAAGGAGCTCATATAGCCAAGACAATCCTAAGCAAAAACAGCAAAGCTGGAGGCATCATGCTACCTGACTTCAAACTATACTACAATGCTTCAGTAACCAAAACAGCATGGTACTGGTACCAAAGCAGATATATAGACTAATGGAACAGAACAGAGGCCTCAGAAATAACACCACACATCTACAACCATGTGATCTTTGACAAACCTGACAAGCAATAGGAAAAGGATTCTCTATTTAATAAATAGTGTTGGGAAAACTGATTAGCCATAAGCAGAAAACTGAAACTGGACCCCTTCCTTACACCTTATATAAAAACTAACTCAAGATGGATTAAAGGCTTAAATGTAAGAACTGAAACCATAAAAACCCTAGAAGAAAACCTAGGCAATACCATTCAGAATATAGGCATGGGCAAAGACTTCATGACTAATACACCAAAAGCAATAGCAACAATAGCCAAAATTGACAAAGGGGATCTAATTAAATAAAGAGCTTCTGCACAGCAAAAGAAACTCATCAGAGTGAACAGGTAACCTACAGAATGGGAGAAATTTTTGCAATCTATCCATCTGACAAAGGGCTAATTTCCAAAATCTACAAATAACTTAAACAAATTTACAAGAAAAAAACAAACAACCCCATCAAAAAGTGGGCAAAGGATATTAACAGACATTTTTCAAAAGAAGACATGTATGCAGCCAACAAACATATAAAGAGAAGCTCAACATCACTGATCATTACAGAAATGCGAATCAAAACCACAATGAGATACCATCTCATGCCAGTTAGAATGCTGATCATTAAAAAGTCAGGAAACAACAGATGCTGGAGAGGATGTGGAGAAATAGGAATGCTTTTACACTGTTGGTGGGAGTGTAGATTATGGAACCATTATGTTCAACCATTGTTGAACCATATTTTCAACCAATGTTGAACCATATGTTCAACCATTATGAAAGACAGTGTGGCGATTCCTCAATGATCTAGAACTAGAAATACCAGTTGACCCAGCAATCCCATTACTGGGCATATACCCAATGGATTATAAATCATTCTACTATAAAGACACATGCACACGTATATTTATTGCAGCACTGATCACAATAGCACAGACTTGGAACCAATCCAAATGCTCATCAATGATAGACTGAATAAAGAAAATTAGCACATACACACCATGGAATACTATGCAGCCATAGAAAAGGGAGTTCATATCCTTTGCAGGGATATGGATGAAGGTAGAAACCACCATTCTCAGCAAACTAACACAAGAACAGAAAACCAAACACTGCATGTTCTCACTCGTAAGTGGGAGTTGAACAGTGAGAACATATGGACACAGGGAGGGGAACATCACACACCGCAGCCTGTCGTGGGTTGGGGGGCTAGGGGAGGGATAGCATTAGGAGAAATACCTAATGTAGATGACGAGTTGATGGGTGCAGCAAACCACTATGGCACGTGTATACCTATGTAACAAACCTGCACATTCTGCATATGTATCCCAGAACTTAAAGTATATATTTAAAAAATGCAGCGATAAACCTCTTTGTCACTAAACTTTTGTGCATATCTCTGAATATTTCCTTTTGATACCTTTTCTACAGTAATCACATTTTTAAAAATTTATAGACACGACAAAAATGCTCTTAAAAGATCTTTAAAAAATTATTTTTTAAAATGCCACCGACTACACAATCACAGACACAGACACACAATAGCAAAGATTCAATAAATTTCAGAATACCCCAGGCCTACCTCAAATCTTTAACGGCAGAATCTCCCACTTTTAACCTTCTTGTGCAGTCACCAGTGAATTGTGACTAGACATGTCTGAGAAAGACACCTCATTTAAAAAAGTATCACCCCGGGTGAGGTTACCCTGGAATGGGGAATTCATGATTTAGTGAGAATAATGAAGTAAAGTCCAATGTGATAAAACCTCTCACTCTTTCCTTCACTTTCTCTGCCTTAGGGGAAGAAAAAAGAAAGCCAATTTCCAGACCTGATTTACTGACATTTTCCACAGGCTGGCTTTATGCTCATTTCCTCTCAGCCTGGTTGGCACTACTGGAGCCCTTCATTTTAAACTTCCCTGTCCTGCCTTTCACTCAGGTTGGAAGAAAGATCTCAACAGCTGTCTTTGCATTGTCTCAGTAAAGGTTTTGCAGATTTTAAGAGAAGTGAAGAATTTAGCAAATTGTCAGGTTTTAAATTCCACTCATGTCATTAGGCACATGAAGTACTGAACAGGCTTTGAAATGAAAAGAAAACAGATTTTATTTTGGTAACCAGTAAGCCTTCCACAAGCCTTGAATGAGCTCCACGGACAGAACCTGTCTCATGTGACTGCTTCCCAAGCTGCCCTGATGTGACCACACTGAGGCAGCAGCATGGGGACCCAGAATGGTGGCAAGTGGGAGAAAAGAACGAACAGGAACTGAACAGCATTAACACTCCAAAGGAATCTCAGTGCTGAGCCCTTTGGCTCATCCATGCTCTGCTGGGATCAAGTCTGTAGCTAAGGCTGAGGTGGAGCAAAACCAAGATGGTGGAGATGCTGGCAAAATGGAATAAAACCAAGATGGTGGAGATGCTGATAAATGGAGCAAAATCAAAATGGTGGAGATGTTGAGCTTCTAGCCGTTCTCCACATTTATCCTACTTTGGTAGCTTTATTTTTCTCATATGCTCATGGATTTTTAAAATATACCTGCATTATCAAGATTTTCTTTCCAGAAGGAATCTGACAGTTTCATTATCTCCACACTTTAGCCTTTAGCAGAAGTCAGGGCTTGATAAACTGGCAGGGCAGGTGAGGATGGCTTGCCTCCAAAATGCTACCAGTCAAAGGGGGCTCCCTTTCTTCTTGTAAGGAGAGTAACAATGGCTCTTCCTATTCCACCATTCTTGGAGAACAGTAATTTCTTGGAGAAAATGAAATGGAGTCTGTAGGTGAATGTGCATTTCAAGTTATAAATTAAAAAATAAAACTCTAGTACCACGTAAGAGTTTTCTATGTATGTCTGTTTAAAGTCAAGAATAGTGGTGATATAATAACAAGAATCCAAATTGATCAGCAGATATAATTTTTCTCTTCTTTTGCTCTCCTCTACTGGATGTCCTTGAACTCTACTTCTTTGAACAATGTTGTTCACTCATTTGGATTAGCATAGACTCATTTTGGAAATTATATTCCACTATTGCTATTTGTTTTCACAGTTTTCAATTCAGCTCCTACTTAAGTTATTCAACGTCACTACCATGGTTGATCTGTAATACTGAGAGCATGCACTCTCCATCAGTTAAAAAACAATGTCCTTGAAACATATGTTAATCCATAGGTAGTAGAACATTAAAACATTTCTAATCCATTTCACTGAAGTTGCTGTGAACAGCGGCTCAATAAGCAAGGAGGTTAGAACATCATAACTGATGGAGAAAACTCATTTATTAAACATCTTCAACCCTGCCATTCCAGGTTGGTTGCAAGAATGCTGGGAAGGGAAGCTCAGGGAAAGGAATCCAGAAGTTCAGCATGCAACATTGGTGTGGGTCAGGCACAGCCAACTGATGAAGGTGTGTTTTGTGTCCAAGCTGCCAGGTTTACTAGGATATGCCTCTTGAAGATGGTGGGTAGCCTGATTGGAGCCTAGAGTCGAGAATGTCAATGGGTTGGCCTTTCTGATGAGTTGTGCTATCATGTCCCAAGAGAGCTAGATTTTCACAAACTCATTTCCTCAAATTCAAGGTTTTAGATAGTTTCTCTCCATGGCTATGAGGAAATGAAAAGAATTAACTATGAAATAGTGACTTTGTCAGTCTTAGGGTTACTGCTATAAAACTTTCTGGCCATGTGGGAGGAATTTGTTTCTCTGGTCTGATGTGGCCTGGTGTCAGCTGGAGGGGATCCATTTCAGCATTGATGTCACTCCTGGCCAGGTGTGCACTGTGTGCTTGGGTATCGAGTCATGGTCTGAAGTTCATCTTCATTGATCATCTCACAGTGAAGTTAATTATTTCTGAGACTCTGAAGTCATGGTCTGTTGTGAGTTCAATTGGGATGAACCTAGAATCATTAAAGAATGAGAGGGTTACTTTCTTCCTGCTAACTGGAGAGTGATTTTCAAACACTCCTTAGCAGTAGACTCTTTTGGTCAAACACAACTTTCTGCAGAATTCCAATATAGAAAATAGGTAAACGTAGATGTTCTCTGGTATCCCTGGTGTCCAACCACAGACTTTACCCCCAGAAACAGCATGAAGCCTGCTCAGGAAGAGATACCACTAACCAAAGTGGAAAATTCCTCTGCAAATTTGTACGGGAACAGAACCTGCTTGCACTGTGGTAGCACATGGAAAGAACCTGGCGACACTGAGGAATGTCATAGGAAGCAATTCTATGAAGCTTATTTCTGTGTTTACTGCAGGGATGTTGTCAAGGATGTGGTTGATGACATTCCACAGTGTTTCCTTTATGATGATCTGCTGAAGAAATTTTTCTCTCCCCTCAGGATGATGATTAACCACATTTCTCCTGAGCAGCTGGGCAGCTGACATCTTGTAGGTACTGTAAATTGTGGCCTGTCCCTATGTGTACCTATAAGGTAGGGTTCTCAAACCTTACTGCACACTGGAGTCATCTAGGGAGGTATTTAAATGCCAATTTCCAGGCTTACTCCAGACTAATTGCATCAGAATCTCAAGAGCGGGATCGGCATTTTTAAAAAGTTTCCTGGGTGACCCAATGTGTAGCCAGTTTTGAAAAAAACAAAAAAAGGTTTATTTAATCAGGGAGCCTCTGAAGACATCTGGTTTCTGTTGAATATATCTTTTTTTAAAAAAAATGAGAGGATATCCATGCGTATGTATATATACATACTAGCTTATGATTATTAAATAAATGGTTAAAAATAGTCATCTTCTTTTAGAGTAAAATTCAATTATTCTTACAGCTTCCTCCTGTAGTAATGTACTACTCTGGATTTTCCAAGAAGCAGACACCAAGTTGGAATTAGATGTGCAAGAAATTTACCAACAAGATGCCTGGGAGGGAAAATAGGAAGCTAGGAAGGGCTGTGACAGCTGATAGTGCCAGCTGTGCCAGTGACCTTTGGGAGGGAGAGAGTGAAGGAATAAGGGGTGGGTGAAGAGTCCTAACTTGAGTGCTGTTGTAGGTAAGCCTGGCAAGGCTGATGGGGAGCCTTGGGTCAAAGTCACCAGTCAGAGAAGCTTGAGGCTCCCAGGGACGGGCCAGACTTAGGACCCTGGCATTGTCTTAGCTATTGATGGGGAGCAACCAAGTAGGGTGATGTGGGGGTGTGAGGAGCTGGCCTTGTGCTAAGGCAATGGTGGATTTCAGAGCATAGCACTCAGGGCCAGCAATCCATGTGCTTGCTGTAGTTGTAGATCTGAGAAGCATGTTTTTCTGGCAGCCACAGTACATCACCTGAATTCCTTTCCCACCCTGATTCTTCCCGTCATTTGTGTTTAGAAATAGCAAAGGATTGGCCGGGCGCGGTGGCTCACGCTTGTAATCCCAGCACTTTGGAAGGCCGAGGCGGGCAGATCACGAGATCAGGAGATCGAGACCATGGTGAAACCCCGTCTCTACTAAAAATACAAAAAATTAGCCGGGCGTGGTGGCGGGCGCCTGTGGTCCCAGCTACTCGGAGAGGCTGAGGCAGGAAAATAGCGTGAACCCGAGAGGCGGAGCTTGCAGCGAGCCGAGATTGCGCCACTGCACTCCAGCCTGGGCCACAGAGCGAGACTCCGTCTCAAAAAAAAAAAAAAAAAAAGAAATAGCAAAGGATTGTGAGAAGTGAGGATGTGTGACAGGAGGATGAAAGAAAGCAGCAGGGTCAGGAGAGTGGCAAATGGGGCTGTGTGAAGGTGGCTGCAGGGCATTAGATGGAGAATTAGTCCTGGTTCAGCAACAGATCTAAGAGAAAGAGGCAGGGTGAGGGCAGGAACAACAACTGGGAGAGGAGTGAGTAAAAAATTTGGAGCAGGAGTGAAAAGACTGCTGGTTAGACCTTAGCAGAGACAGATTAAAGTGTGGGTGTTACTTGCTCATAAGAAATAGACGCATATTTTCACCTAGGAGTGGTTACCTCACCCCATCCAGCAAGGCACATTTCAGCTTTAATATGAAGAAACACACGTGATTTCTTTAGCATAGTGGTTTTCTTTCCTGGTCTTATGTTAGAATCATTTGGAGATCTTAAATATGCAAATATCTGAAACTTTCACAGAATAATTAAATGAGAATTGTTGAGGGCAAGTGCAGATATCAGCATTTTATAAAAGCACCTCTGGTGGTGCCAACGTGCAGCCCAAGTTTAGCTGCTTTACCAAATGGGTCTAAAAACTATTAACAGAGCCTGTGAAGGACCCGTGAATAAAATGTGTATTTATTCACATAAATCTCTGAGAATAATTCGAGGGTACATGTGTTGCATAAGATGCTTCAAAGTGCTAAGATTTGTAAACATTTAAATCATCCATGAAAATTGTGTTTTCAGCCTGACTCTCCCTGTTTGCATCAACGACCATGATAAAACATTATCTGCTCTGCCACATCAAAATTATGGATAGAACCGCTTCCCATTCCCTCTCACACACTTCTTTTGGAGGTAGAGTGAAAACGGGTTTCCATTCTTAATAGGCCAAAACAGATCTGAAGCAAGAATATGTAGGCCCACTGCACGCAGAGCAGAAGGCAATTCCTGGCTGAGGGTTCACTTTAACAATCATTCATTAAATACTTACCCTGTGCTTGAGGGACACTGAAGCAGGTATGTCGTAGGACAGGATGACTACTGGTACTCCTAGGACACCTAGACCCAGCCCTGCTCGAGAATGGGGAGGTCTGAAGATACAGATCCTAAAAAGGTGGGGCCTTCATGGTGGAAAGAGGAACGCCATTTGGATAGACATGAACCACCCAGGAGGCAGTCGTACATTGACTGAAGGACTAGTGGCAACGGTGTGATCATTTCGTTTTCAGTATAAATCAGCAGTCATTAATTAATGAAGAACCTCTTATGTGCTAGACACTGCAGGATGCTATGGAAATTTGTCTCACCTACTTTTTGAGGGTTCCCTGGTGCTGGCTTCTTCTTCTCCCTGACATGTTTCTGTGGTAGGCAGAATAATGGCTCCTACCTCACAAATGTCCCAACACTCTAAGCCTATGACTTTCATTACATGGCAAAAGGAACTTTGCAGATGGGATTCAGTTAAAAACTTTGAGATGGGCTTGTTCAGGTGGGCTCAATCTAATCACCCGTGTTCTTAAAAAAGGAAAACCCGGCTGGGCACGGTGGCTTATGCCTGTAATCCCAGCACTTTGGGAGGCTGAGGCAGGCGGATAACTTGAGTTCAGGAGTTCAAGACCAGCCAGACCAACATTGAGAAACCCTGTCTCTACTAAAAATACAAAATTAGCCGGGTGTGGTGGCACATACCTATAATTCCAGCTACTTGGGAGGCTGAGGCAGGAGAATCATTTGAACTCGGGAGGCGGAGGTTGCAGTGAGCTGAGATCGCACCATTGCCCACCAGCCTGGGCAACAGGAGAGAAACTTCTTTCAAAGAAAAAAAAGGGAAAACCCTTCCTGGTTATAGTCAGAGAGGGGAACGTGACCAGGGAGGCAGATCAGAGAGATGGCAGTGTGACCGACCACGGCCGGCTTTGAAGGAAGGAGTCAAGAGCCAAGAAGTGTAGGCAGTTCCTAGAAGCTGAAAAAAGCCAAGAAAATCCTTCCATGGAGTTCCCAGAAAGGAACGCAGTCCTGCTGACACCTTGTCTTTAGTCCTGTGAGACCTATCTCAAATCTGACCTACAAAACCATAAGGTAACAAGTTTTTGTTGTGATAGGCCACTAAGTTTCTGGTAATTTGTTACAGCAGCAACAGGAAACACGTATAGTCCCTGAAGGATCTCAAATCCATTTGTAGCAAGAAGAGACATGCTGCTTAATTTTTTCGGTTTTTATTTTTAAAGCTTTTGATTTTGAGATAATATTAGAATTACAGAAGAGTTGCAAAATCAGAACAGAGTTTCCATATACCCCTCATGCAGTTTTCCATAACGTTAACATCATACATACTAGTAAATTGATCAGTATTAAGAAATTAATACTGATTCAATACACTTAAGTAAACTATAGACTTTATTCGTATTTTGCCAGATTTTCCACCAAAGGTCTTTTCTTTTTTTCTGTCCCAGGATCCCCCTTTGCATTTAATTGTCTATCTCCTTAGTTTCCGTCAATCTGTAATAGTATCTCAGACTTTCCTTGTCTTTCAGAGCCTTCGCACTCCTGAAGACTACTGCTGTTTGGTAAAATGTTCCTCAGTTTGGGTTTGTCTGGAATTTTCTTTTTCTTTTTTTTTTTTTTGTGACAGAACCTCCCTCTGTTGCCCAGGCTGGAGTGCAGTGGTGCGATCTCAGCTCACTGCAAGCTCCGCCTCCCAGGTTCACTCCATTCTCCTGCCTCAGCCTCCCGAGTAGCTGGGACTGCAGGCTCCCACCACCACGCCTGGCTAATTTTTTGTATTTTTAGTAGAGATGGGGTTTCACCGTGTTAGCCAGGATGGTCTCAATCTCCTGACCTTGTGATCCGCCTGCCTCAGCCTCCCAAAGTGCTGGGATTACAGGCGTGAGCCACCATGCCCGGCCTGGAATTTTCTCATGATTAGATTGAGGTCATGTATTATTGGGGAGGTATCACAGAGGACATGTATCTTTCTCAATGCATCACTAGAGGTACCTGATGTTGACTTGCCTTGTTACTGATCATGCTAAGCTTGATCACGTGACTACGGGTTTTTCCAATGTAAAATTTCCATCTCTCCCTTTAAAATTACTATGTGCATATTTTGGAAGATATGCTTTGAGACTATACAAATATCCTGTTTCTCCTTAAACATTTGCTCACTGATTTTATCATCCGTTAACAAATCTTGCCCTCACCAATTTCCACTGTGCTGTAATTGTGGGGACTTTCTAGTTCCCTTATTCCTTCTGCATTTACTAGCGGGAGTCTGTAAAGAAAAGTTATTTCTTCTCTGCCTTTTATTTATTCAGTTATTATTTATATCAGTATAGACTCAAGGATATTTATGTTATCCTTTGGGTTATGATCTAATGCTATCATTTTTCTGTGGCTCTGTTTTGCATTTGGCCATTGGGAGTTCTTTCAGGTAGGTTTCTGTGCCCTTTCAAAATGTCCTTGTCCCCCCTCCCTCCATGCCTTTTTTTTTTTTTTTTTTGAGTACTGCTCATTTTGTATTTTCCCTGTCCCAGCGCTGAAATCAACCACTTTTCCAAGGAACACCCTGTTTCTTTTTATTGGGGAATAACATTTAGAAACCAAGATCTGAGCATCAGATGCTCTCATTGCTACTGGAGTGTCACTGCTTTCAGGCCCTCCCAGCAGACAAAACTCGAGATACATGTATGTTTACTAACCCAATCCCCCTCACACACATTATATATGTGTATGTATGTATCTGCATCTATCTATGCATATATATGTATTTTAAAAATCAGCTCACACTGATTTTTCCAACTTCAATCCCACACCACAAGGTTCATTTTAACCTTCTTTTTATTTATTCCAAATTTTTGTCTCCAATTTTGAGAAGGCTGGCTCTCATTATCTATAGTATGTTTACTTATTAGCTCATCTCTATTATGCTTACAAAATTGTTTCAGAATTGTGAAACCACCTCACTGTAAGGAACAAATTTACCAACTAGACTGTAGTGTTTGTGTGCAGTTCTTTTCATATTTAGCCTAACAGACTCCAGTCAAAATACTTTTAAAAAGATACTTAGGTTAATTGCTTTCTTCCCCATTGCTTGTTTTTAAAATCTTCATTCTTGCAACTTTTCTAGTGTTTTAAAATGTGAGATGAATTGTAATTCATTCACTTTCAAGTGCTCAACTCGAAAACATCTTTTTGGAGTAGGAATACTGCTTTTGCATCTACTCTAACTTTATCTCAGAGAATGGAGTTGGAAAGCTGTGGCTTTAACACTTTGACATTCAATCCCTTTGGCCTTGTTGGGGGGCTTTCATTCTGTAATATAAATTTGATAAATCACTGTGCAGCACTTATCAATCCTGGATAGCGCTGGCAATTCCAACCTTATATGGTTATTTGCCACATGTGTGTTTCTCACTCTTCCAGCTAGCTTACAAGCTTCCTGAAGGTCCTGAAAGAACTACTTCAGTCTTTCCATCCTTTTAGCAGACTACTTTGGCCACAACAGATGCTCAAATAGCTCCTTCATCTTTATCCATGGTCAATCTAAGTACAGGACTATTATAGACACTGTGTGTGTTGAATTTTCTATTACAAAAAAGAGACAATCTCTTCCACCCAGAACACTCTTTCCTATGTCTCTTCCTGTTCCCCTCTTGCCTAGCTAACATTTCTGGTAGGTCTAGATTGAGCTGGAGTATTATTGGACCTCTCTCTCCCCTCCACTGTCATTAGGAGCTCTTTTTCTCTTCCTTCAAATGTGGGCAGATCTAGAAAAAATCTGGATAAACCTTCTAGAGAGAACGTATGACTCTGTGGGGTAATTGTTGGTTTTCTGACCCATCTTCCTAAGGAGGTAATTGACTCTTTGAGTGCTGGCCCTGGGGGTTCTTCACCTTAGTAAGTAGATGCTCAGCAGGTGCCCACTGAACAAGTGGGTATATATGGGTGGTAAGAGGAGTCCCATTGCAGATGCACTAACTTGTGTAGTCATCTGGTTTTGGGAGGACTCTCAAAGACTGGTGGGCACTTGCAGACAAAACCTAAATGCACAGCTGTCTAACTTACAGGAACAGGACTCATTGGAACCAAAAAATAATTGAGAAGAGAAATAGTATTTATCAAGTAGCTGTTATGTGCCAAAAATTAATAGATACTTTTCATGTATCACCTCATTTTAACCTTCAACAATCTAAGTCAAGTGACTTTCTGTCATCATGCACAAGAGAAACATCTAGTGTTGGGGGATAGGTGGTTAATAACTTGTCTACTCTTTTTCCAGCTCTTACACGATGACACCACATTTCAGCCCATCTCCCTCTTCTTCTAAAGTCAATATGCTTTCTACCATAGCATGTTATTTAGAGGGAGACAAATGCATTGAATTAATCTGTTAAAATACTAGAAATGAAAATCAAAGAGCTTTATTTTATAAAATATAATAATGATTGTTGAAAATGAACACAAATCCTTACATTGAGATCAAGCTGCTTTTCATTAAAAGGTATTCAGAGGCAAAATCTATCATTGCCAATACCACCCTTGACAAGTCTGCTAAATGATGATTGAAATCCTTGAACTAGGCTTACAGGATAAAACTTGGAAAACTCAAAACTGGCAGGCACTTAGACATCCTGTATAATCACCAGAAGTTTTTTGTTTTGAATATATGTCCTGTCATTCTTTTTCCTGAAGGTTCAAACAGCCAAGAGGTCATGGTATTGTTGATTTCCATACAAGAATCCAACGGAGCAAAGGCTTTCCTTTGATTTCAGTCGTCTCACGCATTGGATTGGAAAGCTGGATATCAACTCATTAAAATGTCATGCAATGTTTATGGGTCTAAACTCGGCTCCATGAGACTTGGCAGAGAGTGATGAGGAGTTATTTTTATTTATTTATCTATATTTTTATCGATATGTAATAGGTGTACATATTTTCAGGATACATGTGATAAATCGACACATTCATATAATCAAATCAGGGTAATTGGGATATCCATCAACTTAAATATTTATCTTTTCTTTATGCTAGGAGCATTTTAATTGTTCTCTTCTAGCTATTCTGAAATGTATGATAGCTTAATGTTAACTATAGTCACTCTATGGATCTATTCAAATACCAAGTCTTATTTCTTCTATTTACCTCTGTATTTGTAGCCATTAATCAAGAGAAGTTTTTTTAAATACCCCAATTTTTTCAAATAGACTCTTCATAGACCACAGTTTTTGTTTTACAAATTATTATGATTAGAGTGGGGAAATTTGTTACAGTTCAAAATTTTCTCCAAATATTGTGTTGCAACTAGTTTTGCTTTCTAGCCAATTTTATGCTCTTGGGAAGCAAGTTATCAGCAAACACATCTTCAAATGAAACACGAACTTTCACTTCCCCATGGAAGATCACTCTTCCACTTCAGAGGACACTCATTGCCCCCAAAGTTAGACATGTGAGGGGTCAAGTCAATACTTTCCAAGTATGGCATTCCATTCAACAATGTGTAATTCTACTTTACACAGCTTTAATAAATAAAGCTGATTAAAATGTTTGACAGTATTACATCCTTGTGACAAACAACTTTCTTACTCAGAGCAAACAATAATTGATAGTAAAAGAGGAAGTGGAAAATGATTTAAATCATTTATTGGATGAGGAATGTAAACAAATAAAAAAATTAGACAGAAAAGTGGTTAGCTGTTATTTGAAAGCCATCTTTACTGCAGCCAGTCTACCTAAAGAATCATGTCTGAAGTGATACATTTAGTAGTTTTTCTTTAAGGAAAGAAAAAAAAAACCCTTGGCTTTCTTTCCCCTTTACTCACGCTTATACAAAATGAAAGACTGAAAATCTACAAAATAATTTAAATATAAGAGAAAATTATGAGGCTACCTTTTTGTAAAAGATATGCACATGAAAAATAAAAATCCACCCTTTGAACTGAGAAGTAATTTTAATAGCTTGTTGAAACTAAAGTCTTATAGCTGTGCTTGGTAAGCCTTTTTTTCTATTCTTTTTTTTTCTCATGCAAATAAAACCAAGAAAAACATACAGCCATGCAAACCCTACCTCAGACAAGTCTGAGAATGTATTATTTCTCAGAACTCAGTTGGATTTATGGTTATTTAGTGTGGATTCTGCTCTTAGAAGATAAATATAGGAAATAATTTCAAAAGGATAACACTTTTGCTTAAAACAAACCATTTTCTGGCTCTCCCCTTCTCGTACCACGCCATGGCCCTAGAGTTTGCTATTCTCATTTCTAATTCTTTTTTCTTCTTCTGTACTTCAGCTCTAGGCCGTAAGTGGTGCTGAGTATGCCATACGTCCTCAGTACACTTTTCGGTATGAATCCATGAGTCCTGGGGCTCCGTATAGGGATGTGTAATGAAAGCCTCCTTTTTGCATCAGATGAAAGTTCCTCCGCCATTACTTAGATTTTCTCCTGGCATAAGCCAGGCCTCCATTGCAAGGCATTAGCTCTATTCAAGTCACCAGTATATCATGATATATCACTTAAACACCAGAGCAGTACACTAGAGTAGCCACTCAGGGACAGTGATGGACACACTAGAGCTAAGTCAGATCCCAGCAAAACAAACTCAGAACCACCTTCCACTTTATCATTAGAGGTGGCAGGAGATTACACTGGAGGGCTTAATTATTCATATGGAACTAGAAAAAAGAGTTGCAGGAAGCACTTTTTCCCCAAGCCCTCTTCCATGCTCCCATATACATCGCATGCACACATGTAAATGTCAAGTGTTTACACACTATAAACAGGCTTGCAGTCAACTGTTATTGGAAAGAGCTTTAGTTAAATGGAATGCTGTTTTCTTGTAGCTGTCACCTGATTATCTTCCTACTTCCCCTGGGGTGCAGCAGCCCTAAAGAAATATCTTCCATTATCCAAAGCCAGGTATCTGTTTGGTTAGCATGTTTGCAGATTTGTCTCTCGTGGACTGAGTCACAGAAATATCGGGTTCGGCCTACTTTCCATATGATCAGTAGCAGGCGGAGTCAGGAAGATCAGGTTGGAGACACCATATAGCAGGCTTCAGCTGGACTTGGCACATGGGCTCAGTCAGGCTTCAGTGGAACTGGGGTTCAAGGGGCAGAGACTGCCCAAGGCAGACCCACTGGCAGGGCCAGCAGCATCAGATGGATTGTGGGCTGCTCAGAAACAAGAGTTAAGATCTGATAAGAGAATGAGGCACACTGGAGCTAAGCCTAGAGTGGGAACACAGAAGCAACTGTGGCAGAAACCAAGGCCTGTTTCTAAGGAGGCCCTGCAAATCTTGGGTTGACTTTTGCTGTTTTTCCCACCCAGCATCCACTCTCTCTTCTTGTGATTACAGCACTCTGATTCTATTAGACCCACTCCTCCCTCACTATTCTACGTGTGGTTCCAAAGAAGCCGACTTTTGACTAGGGTCCAGGGTGAAGCTGGGCTAAGCCAATCATTGCTTTCCATCCCCAGCCCCTGGGATTGGTTCAGGGATGGGCACAAGACCCAAATAAGGCCAACCAGGGGCCAATGACACTGAATTCCAGGATGACTGTTTGAGTAGATGAGAAAGTGGACCCAATATCTTTGGCTGGACCCAAAACCCAAAAAGATGTAAGGGCTGAATCTGCTGCCACTATCTTATTACCATGTGTACTCTGTCTAAAGTCAACACAGAGAAAGATAGCCTTGTGAAATGGAGGGAGAGAGAAAAACTAAACCTTAATGGCATTGTTTGGCCCCTGAGTTCAGCTGAACCTGAAGCCATCAAGTACTATCCTTAGTCTTTGCCATTATGTGGTTCAATAAATTCCATTTTAATTTAAGCACCTGTATTAGTCTGTTCTCATGCTGCTAATAAAGACATACCTGAGACTGGGTGATTTATAAAGCAAAAAGGTTTAATTGACTCACAGTTCCACATGGCTGGGGAGGTCTAACAATCATGGTGGAAGTTGAATGAGGAGCAAAGTCACGTCTTACATGGTGTCAGGCAAGAGAGCTTGTGCAGGGGAACTCCCATTTATAAAACTATCAGATCTTGTGAGACTTATTCACTAACACGAGAAAAGTATAGAGGAAACCACCCCCATGATTCAATTATCTCCACTTGGCTCTGCCCTTGACACATGGGGATTATTACAATTCAAGGTGAGATATGGGTGGGGACACAGCCAAACCATATCAGGTTTTTGGGTTGGGTCTCCTGTCATCTGCAATGAGGTGGGTCATTTTCTGATATAGGACTCCATAGAATCTCTCTCATTACCAATTTTGAGCCAGGGTGGCTCAGGCTCCATAAAAATGCCATAGCTGTACATTTTTTTTTCTCTAGTACCCAACGGTTATACTCTCTGGATAAGAGAACAGGGAGAAGGTATAGGTGAACCTATGACTAGGCTGATGGGTACGATCATAAGGATGATGCAGGAAGCCTTCACCCTCTCCTAATCACAGCACTTCTTGGGTAAAGGTGGTCCAAGTGATACTTTCACATGGACACTTCTGGTGTGGGTGGGCCCAGCAGTCCTGCAGGATGGCCCAGCATTCAAACTCGGAGGTAGGACCATGAGATATCCAAGCAGTGAGTAGTTCCTGAACTTGATAGTTTGAAGTCTTGAAGGAGTAGTCAATCAGTCATTGAAAACATTGGTTTCCAGTGGTCACTTAAGACCTCTGAGACTTCTGCATCTCAAGTATTCTTCAGTCCACCGCAAGTACCACCACGTGGCTGGATTTTTATTGTCTAGACTGTGTGTGGTTTGTGAAGTATAACCTAGTGAATTTCTCTGGATTTTCCAGATTGTCCCATAACCTTTGTCTTAGTGTTTTCTGACCTGGTGTTTTCTGTTGTTTCCTACTCTTACTGGTTCAGAGCACATAGGCATGTGCCCCTTTGGCAGCAGTTTCATATAAAAGCTTACCCAGTGTTAAGGAAACAGGTGCCCTCTCTGCAGGTCCATGTACACTTCATCCCAGTCTAGGAAATAGCTGAGCACTGCTGAGTCCCATCACACTTGACTCAGGTACTCGGAGAAAGAAACCAGGGCTGGGACCCTAAGGCCTCAGTGTGGTGGTTCTGACAATGGTGTATTAGGTGATAGATCAGATTTGTGTCCATGATCTTCTTTCCTGTACATGGACAGTGTGGGAACTGCCATCCCACTATGCAGGGCTGGGAGAAGGGCAGTGTTTTTGCTGTGGTATCAGTGGGTCAAGTCACAGTGGGCTGGAGCTGAGATAAGGTAGAATGTTGGCCAAAAAAGTCAGGGAGGCAGTAGTGAGGGTGGACAGATTTATTGGCAGAAGTGAGGCCATGGTCTTGCTATCAGATTGAGGCCCTGACAGGACATGGAGGCTCTTTACACAAAAATCAAGTCTAGGGAGTGGATAGCACAGATCAGGCTTGAATAGCAAGGGAAATTAGGGTTGGAGAAGCAGCAGAAACAGGAGCAAGATCGGAAGCAGAACTGGGATCAGCCCCCATGAGTGGATTTATTACTTTGCCAGGACACTGAAGACAACTGCAAATATGTATTTTCCCTTGGCCTACTTCTGGCATTGTTCTAGCTTTTGAGGGGTAAGATTCTGCATCTTTCTGAATCTCTTTTTCCCCCGCAAAAACAAACAAACAAACAAACAAACAAAAAAAACTGTGGGTGCTGGTTAGTATTCTCTAACTAGACCCCTACAGAGCTAATATGGGAAGTCCGGCTCCTCTAGGTGCTGGAGAGGGAGCAAGTTCTTCCAAAGCCTGGAATTCCCAGTGGATTCTTCCTGTCTACATCTACTTCATCTTGGAATGTGAGTTCTTGAAAGCTTGGTGGGTTTTATTTAAGCCTCAAGTGTTGCTGTCAGAGAAATCACTTTTATTACTTTGTTTTCTTAGATAACAGGACCTTTTTTTTAAGAACATGAAATTTCTCACTGGCCATTGCTATTTGAGTGTTTTAAGCAATAATATAATGTATATAATGCTACACATATTTTAGAATTTGTATAATTCCTACTTACAATAGAGTTTGAGGTAACTTGAAAAATAAATGTTCATAAACTGAGACTATTGAAATTGAAAAAGAAAATTACAAAATATGCAGAAGGAGAAAACCAAACAGGTTACATTATCTGATATTTCTAAATAAACCAGGTCCTTGGGAGATACAATCTTTTTCTTGGTACTAAGAGGAACATATTGTGTGTGTATGTCCTAACACAAGGAACACAGAACAGCCTAGATAATATCTTCAATAGCAGTTTCAGAGATGATGGAATAGTGTTCATGAGTACAAGCTTTGATGGCTGGTTGTACAGGTTTAAATCCCAGCTATGCTAATTTCCAGTTGTATGTCTAGAGAAGTTGCTTAATTTCCCTAGGTGTCAGTTCTTGCATTTGTAAAATGGAGACAATGGTAGAACCACTTTCATTTCATCTTGGGAACATTAAATATATAAAGATATTAAAGTAGTTTGTGGCACATGGTGTTTGCCAATCAATAAATGTCACTGTTCTTGCTGTTTCTTGTTGGAATCCTCAACAGAGATGAGGGTTCAACAAAGATCTAGTTCGAGAATTGCCCAAGGTCCTCTACAGATGAATTTAGAGGCTCTAGGCTAACTATGTTTCATATTCCTCCTCATCCTTCAACTTTTGGGGGAACTTCCCTTAGAATCCCTGGCCTCCCCTTTCCCACAGACAAATTATCTGCACCTCGTGTCCTCCCTGCCACCCTCCTGGTCTTGGACTCCCTGTAGCAGTGTTTGACTTATGCTTCCTGATGTCAGGGATTCCTGTTCTGTTGTTCTTTTTACCCTTCCCTTCTTTTATACCTTGTGAAAATTAGCCTTTCCCAAGTACTGACCTCTCAGAAAGCTGACAAATAAACATAATAAACTAATTAAAGCCAAGGTGTTTGTGATAGTTAATCTTGTGTGTCAACTTGGCTAGGTTACGGTTTCCAGTTGTTTGGTGAAACACAAGTTTAAGATGTTGCTGTGAAAGTATTTTTCAGATAGGATTAACAGTTAAATCAGTATACTTTGAGTAAAGCAGATCACCCTCCATAATGTGGATGGGCCTCATTCAATCAGTTGAAGGCCTTGAGAGAAAAGACTGAGATTCTCCCACAGAAGGGGAGGAAGAAGGAAGGAAATTCTGCCTCCAGACTGTCTTTGGACTCAAGACTACACCACCAACTCCTGCTGGAATTCCCAGCCTGCCTGTGTGCCCTGTGAATTTCTGACTTGCCAGTCCCCACAATTACATAAGCCAATTTTATAAATGAACCTTCCTACATATATATATGTATATCTCCTATTGGTTCTGTTTCTCTGGAGCCCCCTGACTAATACGGTGTTAATACTTATCATGGCTAAATGTCTTATTTTCCTTGGTTGACATTTGCATTTTAATAAGGTCTCAGCTTTAAAAAGTGAGTGATGTGAACATTTCTGAACACCATCAGAGAGCCAGTTAAGAGTGGAGGGGTACTTACTACTGACTTTGAAATCACTTCATATAAGCAGTGGTCTGTTCATGAGACAGCCCTGGGCTAGTTCATATTTGGATTTATTTCCTCCTCACTTGAAGCTGTGCATGGCACACATAGAAACGACTTTAGCTATTGGTGCATACCACACACATTTCTTTTAGTCTGGGTTAATGTTTGAGAATCACATATAAATAAAAATAGCCTTTGTGTTGCTGTGTGCATCTGCTTTGAGTGTTGGTGTAATTCACCTATTCATCACAAACATCATAATAGCAAGGTTAACATGAATCATTGTTTCCTTAAGAGTCTGAAAGGAAACAAAATCAAATTTTTCTCTGAAACTTCCTGGAAGAAAGCCAGTCTTCTACCCATTACATTAGGGCAGAAAAATCAATCAGTCTAAAGTCAAAGTCTTTTTCTTTTTTAGCTATTCATGTGAAAGACTGTCATCAATAAATCCTCCAGAGTCATCATGGTTCTTACAAGGGTAATAATACTGCATCCTTTCAGAAATGGGAGGACAATGATAATGTAAGGGCAAGGTGGACTTTGGAAAAGAAATGAGCTCCACCTGAAATGTGATAAAATACCAAATGGTTTCGGTTTCTACAATGGAGACCATTATTAGGGGGATTTTTTTTTCTCTGCATGAAAATCTTGAAAATTTATATTCATTGATAGAACATAGTTACTATATTTCTTTTTTATTGTCAATGTTTTGACAATCACTTATTCTCATCCATTCTCACTCACTTGCCTGCTCTTTTTTCTGATTTTTGGTCTGCCTCACGAGATCATGTGTATCATAAATTGCAAGAAGCAGAGGCTGTGATTCCATATCTTGCAATAGAAACAGAGTATCCAGGCAGTATTCTCTATGACAATGAGGAAGGAAGTCTGCAACAGAAGAACAATGGCAGAAATTTTAAGAAAAGTTTACCGCCTGGGACTGTGACTCACCTTTTGGGAGGAAATGTGACTAACCCTTTGTGAGAGCTTGTTGAGAGCTCACTTTCCTGGGAGGAGTTGGGAGAAGGGGAGCATCAGCTGACGAAGAGGTGAAGGAGGTACCCAACAAGAAATGCATAGAAGGACCAGGGATTTGGGGTTGGGTCTTCCTCCTGATTCCAAGGGATGGCATAAGATATTGCCAAGTAACGGAAGCGAAGTAGAGCCAGCAAAGGAAGGTGAACTGTTGTTTCATTAGAAATAATATGTTGTGATAATTATACAAAGTACTAATTAGTAAATTTCTCTCCAACCTGGACACTCCAAAAATCCCTGTACTTATATCCTGAAGGCCTCTTCTTCCCCAAGCTGGAAGACACGGTCACTCATTAGTCACCCACTGTCACAGGAGTAACAGAGACTGCAAACATTGGACAGGACATAAGTGAGGGTCAAGCATCTGGATGCAGACGCATGAGAGGATGCAAGTCTTCCCAGCTCTAATGGACTTTGAGACAGATGCGCGGAGTGAGGTAGGGGAGGAGACGAGGGAGTTCAGTGCAGAATGCCACCATCTGTAGCAAGGCACTTCCTTGGCAAGAGCTGAGAGCTTGGCAGATGATGAGTAGCCACTGACTGGACATTCTTGCCACTGTCTTGTGGACAATTTCCATTCTGTGACTCAATTACTCCTAAGGGTGATGTAAAGGTGGAGATCTGTGCAGTGACAAGATGGGTCTAGACTAGGGTTGCTAGACCCTGGCAATATTGATATTTTCAGCTAGATAATTGTTTGTGGGGGGCTGACCTGCGCATTGTAGTGTGTTTAGTAACATCTCTGAACTCTATCTACTAGATACTCTATCAGCAGCACCATCACCCTAGTTATAACAACCCCAAATGTTTCCAGACATCACCAAATGTCCCCTGGGAGGCTAAATTGCCCCAGTTGGGAACCACTAGTCTAGACTGAACTAGTTTAAAATCTCCCACTGAGCCAAGATAGCAGTGAATAGACTGGTCCATTACAATAATCACTATGTCTCTTAATTATATATGTATATACAAAATCTCCTAAACACCTCTCAAGTCTGTCCTCTGTGCTCTGTCTCCAACACTGAGTTTGGAGCAGGCTAAGTTTTAGGCCTCTTTAGCCTGGACAACTGCTGCCTCCTAATGGGTCTCCTATATTCCCTCTTACCCTCTGCTATAGTCTGGATGTTTGTCCCCCTAAACCTCCTCATGTTGAAAATTGATCCCCATTGTTGGAGGTGGGGCCTAATGGGAGGTGTTTGGGCTGTGGAAGTGAACCCCTCATGAGTAGATTAATGCCTTCTGTGGGGTGGGTATGAGTGAGCTCATTCTTCTTAGTTCCTATGAAAACTGGTTATTTAAAAAAATCCCGGAATTTCCCCCCACCCTCAACTCTTGCTTCCTCTCTTCCAATGTGATCTCTGCACACGCTGGCTCCCTGTAACTTTCTGTCATGAGTGGAAGCATCTGCATCCAGACGCTTGACTCAAACTTATGCCCTGTCCATGAGTGATCCTCCAGGTACAGATGCCAAATCTTGAACTTTTCAGCAGAATCTTGAGCCAAAGAAACCTTTTTTCTTTATAAATTCCCCAGCCTCAGATATTCCTTTATAGCAACACTAAATGCATTAAGGCACCCTCTGAAAACCTATTCTCCACACTGAAGCCATAGTGATCTTTTAAAACACTTAAGGGCTTAAAGCCCTTTGGGCCTTCCTATTTCCTTAAGATGAAGACAAAGTCCTTTGCTGCCTGGCATGGCCCTGTGTGGTCAAGCTGTCCTGCGTCCTCCTCTCCTCCCATTACTCCCTTGTCTTTTGGGCCCCCACAACCGCTTTCATTCTTCCAGTGTGCTGTGATCCATCCAGCCACATGGCCTGCGCACATGCCATTCCTCTGCCTGAGACATTGTCCCACTTATAGTGATATGTGCTTCTGGTGTTCATCTGTCAGCTCAGGCATCACTTCCTAGGGAGAGAGTTCTCTGACCACACAGAAAGAATCAGGCTCCCCCTGCCAAATGCACTGGTATCATCATGGAGGGCTCCTTTGTAGCACTTGTCACAGTCATGGTTTTACACTAGTGGGTAATGATGTAATTAACATCTATCTCCTCTGGGTTGTAAGATGTAGAAGGCTAGTATTAACTGACTTCCTCCCTCCTTCTCTTTATCTTCTTTCCTTCTTTCCTCTTCCCTTCAGTTTTTGAGGGTACATGGCCACCCAGGGCTCTCTAAAATACGACATCCATTTTTTCAGTTATTGATCTTTCAACCAGCCTTTCCTTCTCTACCAAGTATAAGCTGTTCCGTAGCCCCTCCACTTTTCTGTGAAGAAATCTTTCGAAGGACTTTTCTCTTTCTTTCTTTCTTTCTTTTTCTTTCTTTCTTTCTTTCTTTCTTTCCTTCCTTCCTTCCTTCCTTCCTTCCTTCCTTCCTTCCTTCCTTCCTTCCTCTTTCTGTCTGTCTGTCTGTCTGTCTTTCTTTTAGATGACCCCTCACTCTGTTGCCCAGGCTGGAGTGTAGTGGCGCAATCTCGGCTCACTACAACCTCTGCTTCCCAGGTTCAAGAGATTCTCCTGCCTCAACCTCCCAAGTAGCTGGGATTACAGGTGTCCGTCACCATGCCTGGCTAATTTTTGCATTCTTAGTAGAGACAGGGTTTCACCATGTTGGTCAGGCTGGTCTCAAACTCCTGACCTTGTGATCTGCCCGCCTCGGCCTCCCAAAGTGCTGGGATTACAGGCATGAGCCACTGCGCCAAGCTGAAGGACTTTTCATTACAGTCTTTTGAATTAAAGCTGCTGGCAAGATGTGCTGGAAGCTCTCTTTGTGGGACCCCTCCAAGGTGAGAAAAAAAGTCCCAGTCTTTAGTTCAAAGGAAAGGTAGTCCTAAGCCTTCCAATCACATCTCAGCCACAGCAGTGCTGCCCAGGGCTCTAGCATGCATGATTGGTGATTTTTTATAAAATCAGATGGTGGCAATTAAGTAAAATCTAATTCATGGTTTTTTTTTTCAGACAAACTGTGCTTTAGCAGAGCTTTTCACAGTAGGCAAGAAAAAAAATAGTTAATGGTAATGGCTGATAGTGGTATTTCTGATGGGTCGTGAACTTGTCTGGCTCCTCAGTTTCTGGTTTGTGGTTCTATCCCAAGTCTGTAATGACATATAAAATAATAGACCACTTCTCCTGGTCATTCCTCCTCATTGCAAATCACATTTCTCGAGACAACACATGGAATTTACAGGATGTAAACGTGTCAGTAAAAATGCGCCTCATCCAATAGATTGCTACTGATATAAGAACTCACACCTCATGTTCAACTGAAGCTTATTTCCGCCAACAGCTCCACTTTAAACAAACTCTCCTTGTTTCCATTTTGTCTACCCTCCATCTCAGCCCCTGCAGGCTATTGAAATTCACTATTTATTTCCATATAAATGCTTCAGAACATGTTATACACCAAGGAGTGATGAAGCCTTGAGTTTTCCAGTCTTGACAAGACAGTGATGGGAATATAGAGCTCATAATCATAATGCAGAAACAATAATGGCAATTTATTACAGATTTCTATAGGTTATATGACACTTTTCACATCCATTATTGCATCCTAATGACACCTGTGCGATGCAAAGAGAAAGTTCAAGGCCCCAGGCATAAATGGAAGAGGTGTTCTTCTCCACTGGAAATTCCCTTTTACTTGGATTTCTAGTGTTAGCTCCTGGGGCCACATTCTTGTTTGCTTTGCAAACTCAAGGAGAAATACTCACTGAGAAATTCACAGAGGAGCTAGATGGGGGATTTAGCTGCTGTCCTGGTAACTGGCTTAAACCCCATGATTGCAGAGGCTGCATCTGTTTTGTTCAACACCATATTCCTAGAGCCCAGCAGAGTGCTTAGCATTTAATGTTCCCAGAAAATATGTTTATCTTCTGTATGTGTGGAAAGTAAACACAACATGGAGATGGATGGGAAACCTCCCATGTAGACGGGAAGTAAGAGAAAATGTGGAAAATGAGGGAGAGTGGCAACAGGTGAGCTTACATTATTTTCTTTCATAATATTCCTTATTCAATTATGTTACCTTTCCCAGGCTGTCTTTTTTTTTTTTTTTTTTTTTTTTTTTTTGTAGAGACGGGGTTTCACCGTGGTCTCGATCTCCTGACCTCGTGATCCACCCGCCTCGGCCTCCCAAAGTGCTGGGTTTACAAGCGTGAGCCACCGCGCCCGGCCCCCAGGCTGTCTTTAAGACACCTTCTTAAAGGGATTGCTTCTTAAGGGATTGCTATTATTTCGATTGTGGTGGAGAAGAAAGAACGTAAAGTCTGAGTTTCCTTGAGTGATACAGTGAGTCTATTCAATCCTTTCTCTGTTTCAAAATATTTTTTCTACTTTTTTGACCTTACATAGGCACACATCTGTCTAACATCGTTGGAAAGTTCTGTTAGGGACAAAATTGTGATATTGAAAACATTGTAGTCTAGACTAGTGTAACATACAGGAGTGATCAGTTCCCAATTTGTATGAACAAATTAAATTTCTCTTTTGACCTTCCATGACACTGGAAGCCTTAGTTCTGTTGGAATAATTTTCCTGGCACTTGGAGATGGAAGTTTACCATCTTTGTTTTTTCTTCTCCACTAATGTATAGTAGACATCATCAAAGGAATATGTTATAAACACTTTCTTAAGAAAGGGAGATGTCCATTAAGCACTGATTGGATGCCTTGCTCTTTAAGATGTGAGGAACTGAAAATGCATGGTCTACTTTTTGCAGCTCAAATGTAGTGATAAAGCTAACAAGCTAGGTAAGGACAGTATATTGCACAATAAAAAGACTGGCTTCTGATTCTCCTCTGAGGTTCAGGGCCTCAACAATTGCCTGCCACTCAGGCTTCTTATATTTGCCACTCCCTGCTTCTACCTCTTTTCTAATTCCCAGGCTATGTCTTGGTGCTAAAGCTACAAAGTCACATCACGAAACACACATAGCAATTCCGTGGCTACTCATGATCTAATAGAACCACTCCACTGATTTTTTGAGTCTGAATCACTTGCTGCTGATTTGCAGTCTGACATCAATTAGAACACTAACCTTGTCATTTTTTTTATTTTTTTTACATTTGCCACTTGAAGATGTTCTTACTCTTGCCACAGTATAGGTCTAGGAGATTTAGGGAGATGTAAAGAAGAAGAAACAAGTCATGTTTTCTATTCCCAGAGGAAATTCAAACGCACTTAGAGTGGCTCCCGTATTTCATTGAATCTGCATCACTGTTGTTTGTTAACTGCAGAATTACTTTATACTCCATGAAAAAACAACACACAGCCAATTAAACTATGACACAATGCTTCTTCTTTTTCTGAAAAAGATGAAATTCTACAGGACATGTTGTTGTATTTATTTTTATTTTTTAGAAATGGGAGTGTCATTATGTCGCCCAGGCTGGCTTCAAACTCCTGGCTCGAGGCATTCTTCTCACTTACAGGCATAAGTCACCATGCCAGGCCACAATGCTGCATCTCACAATAATTTTAATACATATTTTGATTTCAGAGATGTTAAAATGTGAAAAAAACTCAACAAAACATACATGTTCATTTCACCTATTGTTAGAGCCAGTAATATGGGCATTCCCAATGAAAGCTACATTTCATGCTTTATAAAGTAGGCATTGTCAATGATATGAACTAGTATTTCAGAAACATTCTGTTTTATCACAATTATCACGTGAATTCTGAAAGAGCTGAAAGCTTGGACCTTCTGACGGCTGTTTTCCTGAGTGTGGATGGACACGGTCTAATGCTCAGCATTTCACTTACATTACAGTTTCATTCTGCTTCCATGAGCCCATTTATTTGTTTTAAATCCAACATTCTTTCTATGAGAATTTCTTTTAAAATAATAGCCACTCTTTGGTGCCGTCCACAAATAACCAGCCTTGCACGCTTGCTGCTGACTCGGCACTGCCAGTTAAACAGCCTGTTTCCCAGGGCTGTTGGGGTTCCTTCCGTCCTGCTTGAGGGATGCTAGGGCTGAGTGAGCCAGGACATTGCAACCCTAACTGGCTTTGGAGGTACAAGCTTGTCAATCAGGCTGCTGTCAGTCTCTGTTTAAAGGTGCAGTGAGGTTGATATTTTCCAAGGGAAAAATAGAAAAGTGTGGCTTGCTTCCTTTTTTCGTTTTATGATAGGAAACTTTGCTTGGTGAAGAATAGTTACATTCAAAACTGTGAGAGGTGGGTAAGAGCCACTGTGATCGCTTTCATCAGGAATGGTGACAGAATTTTGATGGTTTGCTTACTTGTCAACCTGCCTGGCTTTTGCCTCAGAGCAAGGCATAGGAGCTGTCAGGACAGAGGGGCGGGATGGAGAACACTCTACATTTCTCTGTCAATTTGTGTAACAGTAGCTATTATTTGCTGCAGGCTTACTGTGTGCCAAGGACTGTTCTAAGCAATTCACAAGCTTGAGCCACTTATTTCTGATAACACATACAATAAGTGGGTAATAGTACTAGCCCATCTCACCAATAAGGAAACTGAGTGTTACGTGTTGCGTTGTGTCTCCTTAAAACTCATGTGTTGGAGTCCTAACCCCTAGCACCTAAAGATATGACTATATTTGAAGATAGGGTTTCTACAGAGACAATCAAATTAAAATGGGGTCATTAGGGTAGGCCTTAATCGTGTCCTTATAAGAAGGGAAAATTTGGACACAGACAGGCATGCAGGGAGAATTAACATTAAGATGGTCATATATAAGCCAAGAAGAGAGGCCTGGAAGAGTTCTTTCTCTCACAGCCCTCAGACGAAACTTCCCTGCTGACAGGGGGCTTTCTTCTAGCTTCTGGACTAACTTGGAAGGAACTCTCAGACTTGTAGCTTCCAGAACTGTGAGACAATAAATTTATGTTGTTTAAGCCACCTAGGTTGTAGCTCTTTGTTATAGCAGCCTAAGTAAACTAATCTACTAAAGTTATGAACTGACACAAAAACCTAGGTGTCTGAGTCTGGAGCCTGTGCTCAATTTGACACCACTCTCTGCAGTCCTTACTGAGTTGGAATGCAATCTCTTCCTAGGCTTCATGCTCCGTGAAAATGGATGAGTCCATCTATGTGGGGTGCGTGGTTCTTATACATTTTCAATATCACACGGTAACCGCTTGTCTACCATGTTACATTGTTGGTGAAATATCAGTTACATTATTATTCCCCAGGGAGAAGCCAGGGCCAAATTGACCCTGTACATTTGTCCTATAATCTGAAGACCCACGCTGGGTCAGCACCAGAAACAGACTTCAGGGATGCTATTGTCCAGGTCAGCCTCTGGATCTGATGATTAGGGTCACTATAACCTATGACTAGGGTACACTTTTTAAGGCATTTAAAGTCTCCTTAAATTATATCCCTGATCATGTCATTCAATGCTCAAAGGCTTGGATGGCCATCCATCTCCTTGACATGCAGAATAAAATTGTTAGTCTTTTATCCAGTATTCGAGACCTTATACAGCATTGGCTAGGCCTTTGTTTTCAGTCTTTGCTAAAATATCCATGCCTTTTCTCCCCACATGTGCACAAGGGGAGGCATGCACACACTCAGACCCATTCTGGGCTCACAGCCATGCTGGCCTACCCCTGTTAGTCCAAGATTCTCCATGTATTTCTCACACCTCGCCTCTGGCTCTAGATATTTTCTTGAACTTAAACTTCTTCCTTTTCTCCTTTTCACCTAAAGACATTCTACTCACTTGCACAGTCCAGTTCAAACCTCACAATCCCCAGACATTTCTCCCATCTCTTCATTTGTTTCCCCTCTAACTCAAAGTCTCAGGACTTGTTTCCCAGCCAGACTTCCAATGCAGACAGTTATGACTCTTAGCCCCATGAGCTCTTGGAAGGCTCAGCCTTTGCTTTTCAATTTTTGTGTCCTGCACAGTATTTAGCAAGGCCTTCTTCATACAGTGGATACTCCATAAACTGTTGTTGGACTTAATGCAGTATCTAGGTCACCCCAATGCAGGCTTCCAAGCAGTCCCCAGAAAGTTCACCAGCCTTCAGAGACAAAAAGTGGAGACCGGGAGCCTCACCCTTCACTTTCATTTTAAGCACAGCCAGCTCATAAAGACAGAATCACTCTTTCTCATGTTTTTCCTGGAAGACAAAGTGTGGGCATATCATCACCAAGTGTGCTTTGTGGTCTCAATTTCACTGTCTACTAGCTTATAAGGTTTTATTTTGTTTCTAGACTTAACTACTTTGAACTCCAGGAGGAATATTACAGCATGCCCTGGCAATAACTCCTTTACCTTTGGTCAGGTAACAAAATGACAGCTCAGATAGCATGGTGGCCCCAAACAGAAACAACATTTGAGATCAAATTGGAAACTTAGTATGGTCAAAGTTTACTGCATTTCTCTAGATTGCTTTCTTCATAAGAAATGTGAAGGTAGCGCCAAAGCAATATACTTCCCAGCTTATGGGCCTGAGCCTCAGTGTCCAGTTTAAAACTGCTGTTGATCCTTGTGTCTTGATCTTGGTAACAACAACTTCATTAGCAGCATGATCCAAATCCTATGTCCCTTTGCCATGGGATAATTCATTTTGAATTTGATAGAAATTATTCAGCCCTCTTAGCAGGGTGTAATTTTTTAGTGTTAACCTGGAGTCATTTGCCTGGGAACAAATCCTGGCTCCAGTACTTACTAGATCTTAGGGATCCTATATATGACTTAACTTTCTGGACTTCAGTTTCATTATCCATAAGATGGGAGCATTTATTTATTTTAAATAAAGGACTGGTGTATAAAACTGTTATGATAAATTAATTAGTCAATACATGTAAAATGCATTGACTAGGACCCTGGACATAGTAATTGTTGGATTTGTTAGATGTTATTATTTTAAAGTGATCTCTTCACTGGAAAAAGGAAATGGCAGAGAATTCTATTGGCTTTGTTGTGAACTCTACCTCTAATTCCTTTCCCTCTGCTTCCTTTCTTTTTCTTTTCAGAACATGTTGGAAATTATAAGCAAACACGTAAGTGATGTATGTATATTTAGTTTCATAGACAACCTCAGTGTTACTTTCTGGCATTCTTCCAAAGTATCTTACAAGTTATCAATCTTGCCAGGACAGAATGTGTTTTCTGACCACTTCCCCTTTGCAATTAAGGACTGTGACCACTCGCTTACGCACAGACTGAGACCAGCAGCCTTAACCCCAAAGGAGGTCAGAAACTCCCAGCTCTCCCCGCCAAGGGGGCTAGCTGAGAACCCGATACTGTGTGTTTCAAGGCTGTGGCTAAGGCTGTGACCATAGGAACTGGGAACACCCACCAACACCCTATTTCCCCCAGCCCCACTTCCTTCGCTTCAATGCCATTAAGCATGGTTGCAGCGCCTCTGTGAATGTTTTGAGTAGAGTTAAGTTTCTGGTGTTTATTGTTGAATTGCTAAAGATTTGGAGAGAAGACAAACAGACAGACATACAATGAAGCAGATGACAAACACCCCTGGACAGACTAGCACTATGAGCAGACATGCTCAGGATGACCCAGGGTCCTGTGGAGAGGTCCGGGAAGGTCTGGGCTCTCATCAGAGCCCCAGGATTTGGTCAGTTGCTCTGCAAATAAAACCTGCCTTAGACATCCAGCAAAGAGGTTTATTTGCATAGGAAATTTGCCAGTCTGGCCTCCAAGATAGTAGGTCACAGTGAGGGTGGTGGTGAGTTTTCCTGTTTACTGTCTACCTTTGTGGACACATCTAATGTGGGGGCTGAAAGGGGTCAGCAAGGGCTGTCTCCTCTCCTGTTTTCAGATTTGGTGTCTCAGTGAAATCCAGTGCTTTGCCTCTTTGATTGTGCTCTGTCTCAGTGCTTCTCAATAGCACGTGAAGTGTAGAGAAGTAAAAGAAATGCACAAAGATTTCTCTTCTGAAGGTGTGGGAGGGCATGGGATTGGGGCTGTTTGGGCTGATGATGGAAAGGTCAGATTGCATTGTGTCGTCCACAGGCTTTCCAGCTGGGCAGGAAGGCTTCCCCCTCTGACTGCATCATGGCACTTCTTGTGCATACTCACTTACCCACAGAAACTAAACTCCACATGGATAGAGGCTGTGCCTATGTTCTTGGCTCCTGCACACCCAGCATCACCACAGTGCCTGGCACTATCAGACTCTTTGTGCCTATTTGTTGAAATGTCTACAAATAGACTAAATACATATCAGTTGGGATGGCCTTGATTTAAAATATATTAAGCCCCATTGCCTTTGTATCTACATTTGTGTTTGCCAGAACAATCATGCTGGCTTGGGGTTTTATCAATATGGTCATTGCATCTGTTTTCCCTTTTCTATGGTGGAAGCAGGGATAGTGGCCCTTCAAGAGCTGGGAAGAATATACATTTGAGAACAGCATGTCCAAGCAGCCTGAGATCTCCTGGGAAAATGGACTCCAAACGCTCTTCCATCCTATTTGTGGAGTCTTGTCGTATGCTGGCTTCTCCATCCGGGATTGACTGTAATTCCTTGAGATCCTGGAATCCCATCTCTCCTTGGAGAGAAGTTAAAAGTTTAAAGAAACTGAAGTTACTGGATCTGGTGAGGAGGAAGTTGAATGGCCCATTTTAAGATGATAAAAGGTTATATTCTTTTGAAGATTGTGTTGGCTGCAAGACTATAAATTATAGTTTAACACAGGAATCAAGAGTCTTACAATTTTACCTTTTCATCTAGTAATTCTTCTAGGAATATAGCCTAAGGATAACATATGGAAATCAGCAAAAGATCCATACCCAGTAAAATTCATCGCATTGTTACATATGCGAGCCAAAAGTGGGAAACAAGTTTAATGTCCAACAATGGGCAATGGCTGAGAAAATTATGGGGTGCAGCTATTAAAGTGGGAAGTAGGACATTTTGTTGTGGCTCTTTTGATACCATGGATGTTTTCTGTCCCTAAAGAACAAACCACTGAATTTCTAAGTCAAAAAAAAAAAAAGTGATATGTTTAATTCTTACCAATCTCTGGAACCCTAATTCTTTCTATTTTTGACTCTAACCCCCCAGGAGCATTGGGGATTGGGTGGGTTTTAGAGATAGGATTAGGCCGTCTACCATTCTCATAATTTGAGATTTAGAATAAAAAGTTTAGTGATTTATTCTTAGTGCCACCAAATAACTGTGGGTGTTAAAAGAAACATAACAACCAAAAACAGAGTCAAACTTTTACTTATGAAGATTCTATTTATTGATGATAAAACGTATTTATTGATGATATTGAGATAACTTATTGAGAAATACTTATAAGGATAACTTATTGAGAAATTCTTATAACATCAAATAAAAGCAAGACACACATGTGCATACGTTTATATACATATATACAGATATCATATACTCAATTATTAACATTGATTTTCACCAGTAAGTGATTATGAATAACTATTACTTTCTTCTTAATATTTTTATTTTTTTATAGATACACATTGATTCATAGTAAAGTAAAATTTTATATTAAATTAAACTTACATTAAATATAACATGATATTAAATTAAAATTATAAAAACATTTAAGATTATAGCATGATGGAGCTTCATTAACTATAAAGAAAAACTTACTGAAGGAAAATCAAAAAGTATTTAATATTGTACTTGAAATGACCTCCTCAGGAAAAATATGTGGCTGCTTCCTCCTTGAGGGTTATGGGGAGAGAAAGCCAATTTCTCTCCCTGAAAGATTAATGAATGTGAGGGCTGGGCAACCCTGGACCACAGGACACCTCTTGTGTTCCAAACACCTGTTGAATGATGGTGACACAGGAAGGACGGTTTAGTGCTGCAGCCAGAAATGGGTCACTGTCTTGCTGGGCCATGTTTTTCTTTTCTTTTTTTTTTTTTGACAAATGCTTTGCCAGCGAGGAGGCTCAAACACCTGTCCCAGGGTATGTATAATAATGCCCTCTCTTACTAAGTTTCCTATTTTTCACCTTCCTTAATAAGTTCCCTCCTTGTTATCACCTTCCTCCATTCAGGTCCCCTTTCAGTATAACCCCCATTACAGATGGTAGAACCCTGAGTGGTGGGGTTGATTTACTTCTCCCACTGTTTCCTATATGTTGTATTGGACTGGTGTATGAGTCATGCTGATGAAGTAAATGATAGTTTTAGTTAACAAAACCAGAAGCAGCCTAAGCTTTCTTGCCTTGTGCTTGGCTCTGACCCTTGCTCTTGACCCGTGAGGTCCAATTTTCTCAGGGATATAGATCCAGACCAGGATAGGCATCAGAACAGGGCAGAAAAGTCCTCTGTGGTCTTCAGTAGCCTTTGGGGTTCTCCAAATATGGCTAACTGTCTAATAGAATGGCTATGATATGACCATCCCGAATGGTAAAAGGAATCAACTACTTGTGATGGGCAATAAAGACATCTCATCTTTCAAGTAAAATGAAAGGCAATATACCTTTCATTTCATCAATAAATTTGATTATTTGGGGGCAGTACACAGAAGAAAATATTTTATGGAGCAGGTAGTTTGTTCCTAGAGATCTTGACAAAATACTACTGGGACAAGAAGAATCTGATAAGAGTTACTATTCATGGCAGCCTGGGTTTTCTTAGGGCCAACCTTGAAAGCATTGACTTGGACTTGGGGAATCCTTCAGAGCTTCCCTGGCCTCCCTGGGGAAAGACTGGATTCTGGAGCTGTTTCCTGGGAAGACTAATTCATTCCGGGAAATGGGAGAGGAGAAAGAAAAGGGAGAGGGGTATCAAGTAAATTGACACAACTTATTTGTTACATTTAGGACAAAAGAGTCCAGGAAGGAAAAATAGCTCCAACCTAGGTCAGAGAAGTTCCCTGTGTTCCTCCTGGCTCTTTATTCAAGACAGTAAAAGAGGATCCCAAGCAAAGAAGTCGTATCCCTACTAAGAAGTCTGTGGCTTTACAGAGATGGAATGAGAAAAAGTCTGTATTTGTTTGCGAGGGCTGCTATAACAAAGTACCAGGGACTGGGTGGCTTAAAGAGCAGAAACTTACGTTCTCACAGTCTTGGAGACCACAAGTCAAAAGTCAAGGTGTTTGCAGAGTTGACTTATTCCTAAAGCCATGGGGGGAATGATCTGTTCCAGCGGCTCCTCTTGACTTGTGAATGGCTGTCATTTCCCTGTGTCTTCATATTGTCTTCCCTCTGTATGTGGCCGTATTCAGATTTTCTCTTTGTATCAGGACAGTCATCAGATTAGATCCCAACCTAACTACCTCATTTTAACTTAAATACCTCTATAATGACCCTGTCTCCAAATATGGTCACATTCTTGGGTACTGAGGGCTAGGACTTCAACACAGGAGGATTTTTTGTGGGGGCTAGGGGGAAGAGGTGCAAAATTCAGCCCATTGACAAAGCCCATTTATTTCAGACTATGGTAAACTCTGACATAGGAGTATCTCCTAATCTTTAGTGCCTATAGGTCTGAGGTCCTCAGTCCTTTTCACCAGTAGGACAGCAGTGGTAAAACTCAGCCAGCAAACATTGCATGCAAGACTTCACTCTTACAGCAAGTACTGAATGAACCATGTACTCAATGCCAGCCTAGTTGGACCTGCTGTCCTTCTAAATGGAGCAATTGCAGAAAAAGCAAAGTTCTATGGTGAATCCAAACAGTCTGAAACCATGAAGCTGGGCAGTCTGGCTGTGTGGTGGAGCCCATTCATTATGGTGTGTCCTGATCATGTTTATTTGTCTAAACTCTTCTTGGTGTTTCCAAACTGCCCTCCTTGGACATTAAACAACAGAAAAGTGAGAAGCCATGCAGTTATAGTCATCTGTGGCTGAAGGTCTATGGTGAGGAGGCCCAGCCAGACTAATAGGAAGATCTGGGACACAGGGAACCATGCTGTGTCTCACTGGGATGGGGCCCTGCAAGCCCCAGGTTCCATGGGGCACAGTTTTGGTGTGACCGGTGGGGTCCCTAGAGCCAACTCCTTTATCATCAGCCAAAAGTAGTGCAGGTTAAACCGATGGACTGGGGGGAGGGGGATGGGTGATGAGGAGAGGGAAACACTCTCAAGTCCTTTCCTAAATGCCTTTTTCCTGCCCCAGACTGTGGTAAAATAGAGCAGAGACCAGCTGGCCAGCCTTGTTTGTTTAAGTTGTTGACTAATCTCTGAGTTCATGTGCTGAGCTGGTTCATGAAGTTCTTGAACTTTTATTATCCTTGGACTTCTGACACAATGAGAATGAAATAAGAAACTGCTACTATATTTAAAGCAGCCTATAAGATTGGGTGAATTAAATGTTTGACTTTGAATCCAAAGATTCAAGGAATTAAACAAAACTGTATAATATTCACTGAGAGCTACTCTGTGCCAGGCCCTTATTTGAAAAATAATGTTTTAAATGCAAAATGCTAATAAGCAAATGTAAATAAGAGATTCTAAAAAGTGGATATAGATCTGTGCTCTCCATTGTGGCAGCCACATTTCAGGTGTCCATAGCCACACATGGCTAATGGCTGCCGTATTGGACAGTACAGATAGAGAACATTCTCATCATTGCAGAATGTTCTAGTGGATACAGATAATGAACAATAAATATGGACTCATATAGAATATTTTTTATTTCAAAACATTTTGCAAACTGCAGTTTATGACACCTGGAAGGGACAGTTAAGACCGCTAGTTTATATGTCAGGACTGGAAATAACCTTAAAGATTACGAGATTAATGACCCACCCAATGATTAATCCACTCTACAGCTTCCCCACCAAGCCTCTGTCCATGTTGGGCTTGAAAATTCCAGCAATAGACATTTACCTTCAAAGGCAGTAAATTTTAGCTGAACTTTCTGTAGTCCAAGATGGTTAGTATAATTCAGTGCATGGCTCTTAGAAATGCTAATTTTTCTTTGAAAATATTAAGAAATTTTATATTCTTATAAATGCCTTTAGAGATGAGTCATACAATTTCCATAAAAATTGTGTATAGAAAGGGTAAACGTCAAATGTAAGTGTAAATGTCCAAAATAAACTGAGGTGATGCAGTCTGCCCACTTGTCCTGCAGTGTCCTTAAGTATGTTAATAATAATAACAAAAAAGAGTTTAGGCATATTAACATGCTAACAGATGACTTACTATGAACAATGATCTTATGTATTTCTCAATAATTTTTTTCTCAAAAAAATTTTACAATTGAAAAATAAGTAAATGTTCTAGATAAAAAATTAATCTTACCTTTTATAACACACCTCTTGAATTATAACCAATCACAGTAGAAATACTTAAATATTTTCTTTTCTTTCTTTCTTTTTTTCTTTTTTGAGACAGTGTCTCTCTCTGTCACCCAGGCTGGAGTGCAAGGGCACATCTCGGCTCACTGCAACCTCTGCCTCCTGGGTTCAAGTGATTCTCCTGCCTCAGCTTCCCGAGTAGCTGGGATCATAGGCACACACCACCACATCTGGCTACTTTTTGTATTTTTAGTACAGACGGGGTTTCACCATGTTAGCAAGGCTGGTCTTGAACTCCTGACCTCAAGTGATCAACCTACCTCGGCCTCTCAAAGTGCTGGGATTACAGGAGTGAGCTACCACACCCGGCCATATTTTCATAGAGTGCCTCTACTTGAGTAAACAGGGTATGCTGATGTACTCCGACTTTTCCTCAAGCTCTTGCCATGGTCGGCACCATAGGCCTGAATGGGACCATTGCACTGCTGAGGGGCACCTGCTGGGCGAGCCTGCAGCTGTCCTATTGCATGTTCCTTGTTTCCTGTGGGATTCTTCTGGCTCCTCCCCAGCTTTCACCTATCATTTCTAACGGCCAGTGGCTGTCCTTTACTATAGGGGATGTCTAGCCAGTGCTTCGATTTTTCTTTCTTTTCATATACACTGGATTTATTTTCAAAGGTAAGAGCCAGAATGATTACTCAAGATTCATTATGCTGCCACCAAGGAAAGTGCATGGACTTTGTGACAATGCTTTTCCTCGGTGCCTTTCCTCCTACTTACAGGGCTGACTGATGTTGATGGAAATCTGACTGGCTGAATAATGATGCTGTGTAGTAGTCATTGTAACAACAACAACAAAACTATAATAATAAAAAGAAGAATGGTGAGAACAACGACATGCATATATTAAGCACTGTTCTAAGGATTTGGTATAGATTGATTCATATTATACTTAAAACAACTCCATAAGTACTGAATCAGACCACTGCACCACTTAGGCGTACCAGCAGTGGGACCCTGTAACCACTCCCATTGAGTGTTTTGTCTTTCAAATGATGAAACTAAGGCATAGAAATATCACCCAGCCATTAAGTGGCAGATCCTGGAATGAATCACAGGACATGTGGGCTCAGAGTCCTTCTTTTTAGCCACTTTGTTTTAGGATAGATTTCTAAAGCTTTCATTCTGTAATGGAGCATGAATATATTCATGTGTAAGACAATCACTTATTTCTATCCTCTTATTTTGCAGGGGGTAACTTTGGTAAAACCTGTGTACAGTTTCATGAGAGGGAGCTTGTTATAACAGAGATACATAAGATCCCCAGTCAGACAGAGCTGATATGACATGGGTTCAGGCATTCGATCCTTCTTAACAAAGCTCCATCTGGATATCTCAGTTTTTACTCTTTTTCTTCTACCTTTCCTAGAAGGCTGGCAGTACCTTGCTTGCATGTGATACATGTGTATTGTTGTAATGATGATGTCTGCCCCAGTGGGTATGTCTGATATGTGTTTGTTCAGAAACATCTTACTGTATACATGTTTGCATCTGCATTACTGCTTCGATATTTTCGGATTGAGGAGGATCCACTGTATTCAACAACACTAATAAAGAGCCTACTATGTGCAGGAATTTTGCTAGGTGATGAGAGTACAAATGATGAATAATACAGATTCTGTATCTTCAAGGCTTTTATAATCTACTAGAGAAGACCCTCATATAGTTAAAGTCACTGTAATGAGGAAAGTGATAGGATAAGGTGAATGACAGGCCGGATGCGGCGGCTCACATCTATAATTCCAACAATTTGGGAGGCCAAGTTGGGTAGGTTGCTTGAGGCCAGGAGTTCAAGACCAGCCTGGCCAACATGCTGAAACACCATCTCTACTAAAAATACAAAAATTAGCCGGGCATGGTGGCACACACCTGTAGTCTCAGCTACTCAGGAGGCTGAGGCACAAGATTGAGCCTGGGAGGTGGATGTTGAAGTGAGCCAAGATTGCACCACTGCATTCCAGCCTGGGTAATGTCTCAAAAAAGTAAAATAAAACAAATAAAAAATAAAGGTGAGTGAGGAGCAAGAGACGAAGGGCTCTTAGAAAATTCTGGGAATTTGGGAACAGCAAGAAGGGGATATCCTCTGGGCTGAGGTTTGAAGGTTGAAGAAGGTTGTCAATGAAACAAACAGAAGCAGGAAAGGCTTCACCAGCATCTCAGACCTATGAGTGTGAAGTGGAGCTTGGCCAACCTGCTCTTCCTCCAGAGCATTTCATTTCAGCTAGTGGCACCAATTCAGTTGCCAAAGACAGAAACCTGTGTGGCATCTTTGACTCCTTCCTCTTCCTCACCATGTCATGGCCAGTCAGTCACCAAACCCAATAGACTCCACTCCTAAGTGCCTCTGAGACTCATTGCTTCTCTCCACCCCTTCTGCCACCACCATGCTCGGTCCTGGCCTGGATGTGGCCCGTGGTCTAGTGACTGGCTCTCTGAGTCCAGACTTGCTCTGCCCATCTCTTTCTACCACCATCCCTCAAACCTATTCTCCACATTGCAGTCAAAGCACATTCTAAATTACACAACAGACATGTCATTTTCCTGAGAAAAAAACTTTCAATGACTCTCCATTGCTCCCGAATAAAATTCAAATTTTTATTGTGAGTGACAAAAGCTTTGTGACTCAATCCCTGCTCATTTTCTAGTCTCATTTTTCACTATTCTTCTTTCCACTCTGATCAAGCTACACTAAACTTCTTTCAGTTCCTTGAATACATCCTGTTTTGCTTCTTGGCTTTTATATGTGTGTCTTCCCACTTTGCTTGGATAACTGACTCATCCCACAAGCCTCATCTTAAATATGGCTTCCTCCAAAAAGTCTTTTCTGGACTCCCAAGTCTAGGTTAAGAACTTCTCTCATGTGCTCCCAGGACACATTTTACTAATTACACTTTATGGTGACTGCGTTTGCTTGTGTATCAGCATGTTAAAGTGGAAACTAAATCCTAGGTGGCAAAAACTCCCATATTTCGAAGAAAGATACTTGTAGAGAAGGAATCTGGAAACTAAGTTAAGGATATACATAATTGAGGTTGGAGTAATCAAGCCATAGTTTGTTTAGAGAATCTGTGAGAGGGGCTTTGAGATAAGCAGTTGGAGAGGTTGATATTTGTTGTGAAGTTTCAGGTAACTAAGAGCCTGGGATTTGTCTCACATCTAAGAAGACTGAAAGCAAATGGTGTCTGAAGCTGCCTCTCTGGTGGCAGAGCTAAGACCAAGCTGAAAGCAGTGAAAACAAACTGTGTTTTCACTGACAACAAGGCAGAATGTGTACGAGGGATGTGACGTGGGCAACCAGGAAGGGGACAGTCTGAGGATCATTTTTAAAGGGATTCCATCCAAGAAGGTTTCCAGCCAGAGGCAGGCTATAGCCAGAAGAAAAGAATGAGAGGTACTATTAGTTGCAGAAATTGAGGGGAGAATTGTAAACAGTCAGCTAGGGAGAGGGAGTTTCAGTCAGATGTTTCCAGTGGGAAAATCTTTAAGAAAACACGAAAGAGTATCATGAATGAAAGAGTTCACGCTGAACATTTTACCAAGCTCAGAGAGCACCAACCCAGGTTATAACTTTACTAGTCAAATAAGTCCCCTCCAGTTCCATCCCACCCGTAGCAGGCTCCCCTTCCCATGGTAAAGTTTCCAGACTGAAAGTTCTGAATTGAGGGAGGGAAGAAGATTTAACTTGAAATTCAATCAAAGCTTTTATTATTAACTTGGACCTCTTCTTTTAATTTTTGAAATGAGCGTGTTCACAGGACTAAAAGTGACCAGAGGACTTTTTATCATTTATGTAAGAACAAAGAAATTAGGCTGGACAGGGTGGCTCACACTTGTAATCCCAGTGCTTTAGGAGGCCAAGGCAGGTGGATTACTTGAGGTCAAGAGTTCAAGACCAGCCTTGCCAACATGATAAAACCTTGTCTCTACCAAAAATACAAAAATTAGCTGGGTGTGGTGGCAGACACCTGTCATCCCAGCTACTCGGGAGACTGAAGCAGGAGAATCACTTGAACCCAGGAGGCGGAGGCTGCAGTGAGCCGAGATTGCACCATTGCACTCCAGCCTGGGCAACAGAGCAAAAACTCCATCTCGAAAAAAAAAAAAAAAAGAAATTATGAAACCTACCTGAGATTTCCAGCCAGAGGGAAAAAATATGGACTACTTGTTGGTTTTAAGGTTTTTTTCTTTGTCTTTGGGTTTCAGCAGTTTGATTATGGTGTGGCTAGGTGTAGATTTCTTTGTACATACCCACTTTGTGATTTTCTGACATTTTAAATCAATGAGTTGATGTCTTTAATCAGTTTGGAAAGTTCTCACCATAATATACTTCTATATTCCTTCTGTTGCATTTTTTTCCTGTCCTTTTGGAACTCCAATTACACATATATTAGACCGTTTGATAATGTCCCATGTATTTCTCATGTCCTCTTCTGTTTAATTTTCTAATTATTGTTCCTCTATTTTAGAAGTTTTCTATTGAATTGGCTTTGAATTCATTAATTTTTTTTGTTATCCAGTCTGTTATTAAGTTAATCTAGTTAATTCTTAATTTTAGATATTTTATTTTTTTGTTCTAGAATATCCACATGCTTATTTTTAAAAACATTCCATTTCTTTGTTGCAATTTTCTATCTCTTCATCCATTTTGTTTACCTTTGCCTCTGTTTTCTTTACTATATGTAAAAGAATTATTTACAAATTATTGTAGGCTGGGCATGGTGGCTCACACCTATAATCCCAGTACTTTGGGAGGCCAAGGCAGGCGGACCACCTGAGGTCAGGAGTTCGAGACCAGCCTGACCAATATGGAGAAACCTCGTCTCTACTAAAAATACAAAACTAGCTGGGCGTGGTGGCACATGCCTGCAATCCCACCTATTTGGGAGGCTGAGGCAGGAGAATTGCTTGAACCCAGAAGGTGAAGGTTGTGGTGAGCCGAGATTGCACCATTGCACTTCAGCCTGGGCAACAAGAATGAAACTCCGTTTCAAAAAAAAAAAAAATTATTGTCTACTATTTCCAATATTTGGGTCATCTGTTGGTCTGTTTTTAATTGGATATTTTTTCCCTCTTCATTATGAACCATGCATTTCAGCTTCTCGTCACATCATATGATTTTAAAAATTGTATACCAAGTATTGTATATAAAAGAACTAACGTAGATATTATTTTGCAGCTAAGGTGAGGACTTCAATCCAATCAGAAACTGAGCTGGATTGTAGCTTTAAGTAGTTTCAGTGCAACTCTTGTTTCAAACATCTTGAAGGATATATTTTTTTGTATTCTTATTTTGTTCTCTTTCTCTGACAAGCTTCTCTCATACACTAGAAGATTTCTCTCTCTACCTTCCCAGCCCAGTTCCCCACCCACTTTGCCCAGTACTCAACAAAATCTGTCAGGGAAGAAGACCAGTAATTGGAGAAAATAGTTGAGCATTTGTAGATTTTAATCTGTTACATCAGCTCCAGTAAAATATCTCTGCCTACAGCAAACTCAACACTACACCTATCTGTGTTTATGCTTGACAAATGTTCCAAGGGAGGAAAGGGACTGTTAATCTTTCTTATCTAGAAAAGAATGTTCATGTGGAATTCCCTTTAGATTTTTTTTTGCATTATCAGCTCATCGATAACTTTAAAAATATATATATATATATTTTTATTTAGTTTATCTGGTGGCTTTGTTTAGTTGTTATGGTTATGGTAATGCCATGGTCTACTGAAATCTTCCATGTAATAAATAAAGCAGTTTACTGAATGGTTTTAAACTCCCGTTGCAGGGAAGAAATAATATGCTTTATTTTCTCTTTGCATCTATTAGGTTCTATTCTTTCAATGTTACTACAACATTTGCCTTAGAGTATAAGCTTTGTGGGCACAACAATTATCTATTTTATTCAGCATTATATCTCTTATGCCTACCATAGTACCAGACTCATGGTTGGTATGCAGTACGTGTTTGTTGAATGACTAAATTATCAGCATGAACAAAGAAATAGAGGTTTGAAATAAATAGTATGATGTTCAAGAAAATTACAAGTTATTCTTTATGTTCTAAAACTAGAACTTTAAGTGCAAGGCAGTGATGGATGTTGAGGCTAAAGACAGAGATGAGAAAAAATTAAGGAAGAGTTTGTAAAGAGCCTGGACTTTATCTTACGTGTTGGTAGGCTGCTGAGTGGTTTCAAGAGGGGAAGTTATACATCCAGTTGTTCGTGATAAATGAATCGATCTGGAAGATGGATTTAAGTGAGAGGAGACTGCTGGAAGGAGGATGAAAGGGAAGACATTTTAGTACTTAGGCAGGAAATGATGAGAGGCTCATTTACAGACAAGAAGGAGGGAACAAGCACTCTGGGAATATGGCAGCATAGCCTTATTCCTTGACACCCTCCCATTCCCATCTCAATAACACAGAGAGTATATGGGGATGGGAAGTCTACCTGGGGCTTTAGGACCTAAGGAGACAGTATAGGGATAGAAGAGCACGAGCCAACTTCTGGACAAAATTATTTACAGCAATGAGCAGACCTAAGTATTAGTAGATTTGGGGAAGTCTGAAAACAGAATCAATCCCATAGCTTATTGGGAGATTATAATCATTTGGCCAGGTGATCCCATGCATCCTCACAGACATATGGAATCTACTTGAAATTTCCAGCCCTGAGAGATCCCCAGTCCTTCTTATGCTGCCATCCTGGTGAGGAAGCATCTTCCTTACCCCTCACTTCATGGATGTCTACCATTGCCTAAGACCCTTCTAATAATCTGACATATCCAGAAGCAATGGGGACCAACACCAATGGACATTGGTAGGAAAAGAAGGGTCAGGTATCACCCAAAGGGTCTCAGGAGCTTGAAAGAGGGACTTGAATCAAATAAACTCAGCAGCTTGTTTACAGAAAAGGTTTGGTAAAGAAACAGAGGTGAATTTTATAAATGATTGTAAGGAGAATTATTGAGGGGGTATAAGAAGCTATTGTGAAAGATCAATTGAAGAGAAAAAAGGATTTCTTGAAATAAAATTTAATTTTGGACTTTAAAGTCCAACAGATCACCTGAATAATAGAACAGAAACTGCTGAAATATTGAACATAGACCTAGATCAAATGAAGGAACATATTCAGGATGAAAACATAAATAAAGGCCAGGTGTGGCAGCTCATGCCTGGAATCTCAGCACTTTGGGAGGCCGAGGTAAGCAGATACTTGAGGTAAGGAGTTCAAGACCAGCCTGGGCAACATAGCAAAACTCCATCTCTACTAAAAATACAAAAATTAGCCGGGCATGGTGGTACATGCTTGTAATCCCAGCTGCTCAGGTGGCTGAGGCAGGGGAATTGCTTGAACCCGGGAGGCAGAGGTTGCAGTGAGCCGAGGTCGCACCATTGCACTCTAGCCTTGGTGACAGAAGATCTCAAAAATAAATAAATAAATAAATAAAAAATAAATAAAATGAAACTGCAAGTTAAACAATGTACTATAGAAGACCTAATATGGCGAAAATAAGAGTTTCAAAGAAGAAACAATAAAAAATTATTTTCTGAGGAAAACTGAAGTGGAGACAGATTCAGGGAAACATTTAGGAAACGAATACAATAAGACCCTTTGATATTATTTAATTATGTTTTCAGAAGCAGCTACAATCTCTCTAATTAATTTTTGTATTTCCCAAAAGTTTATTTAAAAGCTCTAATACTTTAGATTAATTTTATTTTAGGAATAAGTCTGAGATAATATTAATGAATTAAAAACCTATCAAACAGAGTTGCTTTCTAGAAAGTAAGAGATAAAATTACTCTAAATATTTCTAGCATTGTGCACAGAAGAGATAAACAGTTATGGACAGGTTTACTTCCTTCGTACATGACCAAGATGTTTTTCCTCTTCCACCTCCCATCCAGTTTTCCATAATGTCTGATAATTTGCCATTAGAAATGCACTCCTTTAGGGGTGAGAGCTAAACCAAACCAACCAAATAGGCCATGTTTGGCCAAGAGGACCTCAGAGAAACCTTAAAATAATAATAAAAAAATCCACCTGAGTTCCCAACCATGATGGGTTGGTAAGTCAGATGCCTCATTATATCCCCTTCCTTTTGCTGTTTAGACACAACAGCTGATATCATTAATGTTAAAACAGAGATCATAAGACTGACAGAATAGACTGTTTATGGCAATAAGATTCCAAATTGTAAACAAGAGCTATGGCCATGCCAAGTAAGGGTTAAGTCGCACACTTTACACTTAACAAACAAACCATGTTCTAATTCCCACAGGATTTCTTCTTCCTCTTTCTCCAGCAGCTAAACAACACTAGCTTTGAGATAAGTGATGTTGAAGCAGTTGCAGCTCCCCAGCCATCAGACACTGAATAACTGAGCCCCACCTGTTACACAAGCCACAGTGCCAGCTTTGACTGGACAAGAGACTGATTTCTGTAACTTTCTCCTGATAAGAGACCACCAGCCATGGACTAGTTCTGGCTGGTTTTACAGAGGATGCACATTTGAGTGCCTTCCTGTCCCTTCTTCATCTAATTGTATACATTTAAATGTTAAATCTCCATCCCAACGGAACTGTGGGACGCATGTAACATGCATGTTTGCCTATTATGCATGCTTATGCCCTTTCATGAATATTCATAGCTCTTCCTATGTCCTGTTGAATATGTATGCTTTGCCAACCCCTTCAGCTTAAATTCTTGTGTTACTCTTCCCTCTGTTGAAGGGCTTGCTTTAGGTTTTTTCCGGTGGCAGGGTGCCCTTCCTGCCTGCAGGTTGTAATTCCATTCTTAAGAAATAAAACTCACCTTTGGCCAGGCGCGGTGGCTCACGCTTGTAATCTCAGCACTTTGGGAGGCCGAGGCGGGCGGATCACGAGATCAGGAGATCGAGACCACGGTGAAACCCCGTCTCTACTAAAAATGCAAAAAAATTAGCCAGGCGTGGTGGCAGGCGCCTGTAGTCCCAGCTACTCGGAGAGGCTGAGGCAGGAGAATGGCATGAACCCGGGAGGCGGAGCTTGCAGTGAGCCGAGATTGCGCCACTGCACTCCAGCCTGGGTGACAGAGCGAGACTCCCTCTCAAAAAAATAAAAAGAAATAAAACTCACCTTTCTAAATTTATAAATTGTGTGATTTAAGTTAAGAGGGGTAAGGCAGTATATTTCCAGAAGACTGCCAACATAAAATTTTAATTCAATTGTCCATTGACATAGTCAATGTTAATTTGTTATCACTTATTAGTTAATTTGTTAGCTGAAGGGAATGTAATAAGACCAAGTTGCTTGTAAAGGGTAACGGGTAAGCTGGATTAGATTATTAGGGAGGCCAGTCCTGGGTGAGAGGTTTCATTAGGTTTTCAGTGAGCAGCATATGAGCCTGGACCTGAGATCAGAAGAGGTGGGAACAGACAGAAAAAGAAGAGTGATCAAAGGAGAGGTGGTAAGTACAAAAGACAAAGCCCACCAGTTTCATAAAGTTGCTCGGGCTGACTCCATTTCCAGGGTGAGATATTTTCACAGACTTATTACTTATGATTATACACATTTTAAAAATTGTTGTTAGCATGAGGGGCTGCATATATATTTTATAATACCCACACTTATAAATTAATTGCAACTGGCTTCAGATTTAGCAAGTATATTATACGGGGTCCTGGCAGGAAATAGGTGGCAAATCCAAGGGATTTAACTGAAAAGACTTTAATTTGAAGAGTTGCGGTCAGGGTTAAGCAAACTAAGAACGGATGGTAAGGAACCCAGGGGCCAGCAAAAGTGGGATGGCTTTCCCACACTGCAGTAGGTTGATTAATGCCCTCCACCATCAAGGAATCCATATCCTAAGCCCCAGACTCTGTGAATATGTTACCTTACATGGCAAAACGGACTTTGCATATGTAATCAAGTTAAGGATCTGGAGATGCAGAGATGATCCTGGATAGTCTGGGTGGGCCCAATGTAATCACAAGGGTTCTTATCATAAGAGGGAGATATTAGCTGGGCACAGTGGCTCACGCCTGTAATCCCAGCACTTTGTGAGGCCAAGGCGGGCGGATCATGAGGTCAGGAGATCGAGACCATCCTGGCTAACACAGTGAAACCCCATCTCTACTAAAAATACAAAAAATTAGCCGGGCGTGGTGGCGGGCGCCTGTAGTCCCAGCTACTCGGGAGGCTGAGGCAGGAGAATGGTGTGAACCTGGGAGGAGGAGCTTGCAGTGAGCCAAGATTGTGCCACTGCACTCCAGCCTGGGCTACAGAGCAAGACTCTGTCTCAAAAAAAAAAAAAGAAAAGAAAAAGAAAAAGAGAGATATTAGAGTTAGAGTCAGAAAGAAGCTGTGAGGACAGAATCAGAGGTCAGAGACTGGAGTGATGAGGTTTGGAGATGAAGGAACCAAGGAATTTAGGTGACCTCTAGAAGATGGATCCTCTCTGGAGTTCAGCAAAGTGAAACGTCTGTCATAATAATAACGAATGACTTCCTTTTTCATTTTCATTCATGTAGTGAAGTTTTCTAAAGGCTGCATCATGTGCAATATTGTAACAGAGTAAGTGCAGGACTGAATGTGACTCTATCAGGCCAATAATAGAGATGTGAAAAAATGTAAAACAGTGGCACTTTTCTCCCTACTTTTTTTTGAAAATCTGTTTTTTAACAAAATAATTTTATAAAAGTATTATGAATTATTTATAAAATTGTATTAACATTATGTTGACATGCTAATATGGTAAAATTTTCTGCTTGGATTTTGAATACACCAAATATTTATAAATATAACTCACACAAATAAAGCCTCTTTGGTAGTCTCAATAATTTTGAAGAATGTAAAAAGTTTGAAAATTGCTGATCTAGCAAATGACTGAACATGAACAGCTATAGTATTTGTACGTGCCCAGCAGTGCAGCAATTCCTTATCCTTCTCATATCTGCACTTTAATTTTCCTTTGACAAATATCTCTCCCTCCTCTCAGCCCACGACATGAGGTTCACATGGGGTTAACTTAATTCCCTGGCTCAAAAGAAAGGCATTTAATTCAGACTTGTATCCAACAATTCCTGAAGCTAGACTTAGCCCTATTTTTCAATAACATGAACCAATCAATTTTCACATGAGTCCAAAAGAATTCTATGTTAATACACTAAGGTACTAGGAAATATAGTTTGAGAAATGTTGATCTAAACATTGTGTTATTTATAGTGGAGTATTGACATAAACTTTGAATCTTCAATTATGTTCTGGGGTCTTGGCATCTCTTAATACCTATTAGCTTACAAGGCTTTCACTCAACAATTTTATAATTTTGATAATGAATTGATGGATTAGCTGATTTATTGTTAAAATAAATATATTAATGAATTTATGATAAATAAGGCAGATAAATAAGACATGCAATTGGGAAGACATGTTAAACAAATCGTTATAATAATACAATCACTCTCAGCTTAGGATAGCTCCTGGCCACTTTCTCTCTGGGTGGTTTTTACTCTGGGAGTAGTTTAAATCATTATCTAGTAGTAGTTTAAATCATTATCTAGTAGTAGTTTAAATCATTATCTTTGCCTAAGAGTTTTCTCTGACTCCCCACATAGGTCTAGACCCTAGTATTATTATAAGATTCTCATTGTACTTGCTCTTTGCCTTCAAAGTACTAATCACAGTTTTTTTTTTTTACTATATTATTACTTTTTTTTTTAAATTATTATACTTTAGGTTTTAGGGTACATGTGCACAATGTGCAGGTTTGTTACATATGTATCCATGTGTCATGTTGATTTCCTGCACCGATTAACTCATCATTTAGCATTAGGTATATCTCCTAATGCTGTCCCTCCCCCCTCCCCCAACCCCACAACAGTCCCCGGAGTGTGATGTTCCCCTTCCTGTGTCCATGAGTTCTCATTGTTCAATTCCCACCTATGAGTGAGAACATGCAGTGTTTGGTTTTTTGTCCTTGCGATAGTTTACTGAGAATGATGTTTTCCAGTTTCATCCATGTCCCTACAAAGGACATGAACTCATCATTTTTTATGGCTGCATAGTATTCCATGGTGTATATGTGCCACATTTTCTTAATCCAGTCTATCGTTGTTGGACATTTGGGTTGGTTCCAACTCTTTACTATTGTGAATAGTGCCGCAATAAACATACGTGTGCATGTGTCTTTATAGCAGCATGATTTATAGTCCTTTGGGTATATACCCAGTAATGGGATGGCTGGGTCAAATGGCATTTCTAGTTCTAGATCCCTGAGGAATCGCCACCCAGACTTCCACAATGGTTGAACTAGTTTACAGTCCCACCAACAGTGTAAAAGTGTTCCTATTTCTCCACATCCTCTCCAGCACCTGTTGTTTCCTGCTAATCACAGTTTTATTAGTGATTTGTGTGATGATTTGTTGAATCATTTTTTTTTTTCCCACTAGGGTGTAAGCCCCATGTTCTATCTTGATCACCATGTTTCTAGCCCAGTGCTGGCATATAGTGGGTTCTCACTAATATATCTGTAGAGTAAATGAAGAAATGCATGAGTGACATGACAGGAGAATTTAAGGATGCCACGGGAGCATAAAACAGAGGGAGCCACCTGGGTAAGGAGAGCTGAGAAAGACTTCTGGAGAAGTGACATTTGAGCTGAGAAAGGAAAGACAAGTGGGAGAGTCCTCCAGGTGTAGAAGTTGGAGAGATGAGCACTCCAGTTAGGTAGCATTTGAAGCTGATGTAGAAAAGTCTTGAGCCAGCTTGTGAAGGACTATTGGAGAGTTTTATTTTTTATTTGTATCTTTTTTTAAAATTTTTGAGACAGAATCTTGCTCTGTCTCCCAGGCTGGAGTGCAGTGGCATGATCGTGGCTTACTGCAGCTTCGACCTCCTGGGCTCAAACAATCCACCTATCTCAGCCTTCTGAGTAACTGGGACCAGAGATGTCCACCAAAATGCCTGGCTAATTTGTTCATTTTTTGTAAAGATAGGGTCTCCCTATGTTCCCCAGGCTATTCTCCATCTCCTGGGCTCCAATGATCCTCACGCCTCGGCCACCCAAAGCGCTGGGATTATAGAAGTGAGCCACTGCGCCTGGCCTATTGAAGGTTTTTAATCTTCAGGGTTTCGACTTTATACCAACAACACTTAGAAGCCATCAGAGAGTTGCAGGTATGGAAATGACATATGCTTTTGCTTTTAGAAGAAAATCCTGATCAGTATGCACAGAATCCTTCAGGGGGCAAGTGTGATGCATTCTGATAAGATATAGCATGGCTTAGACTGGGAGTCTGGCAGAGGCTTTGAAGATTCCTTTGCTCAAATTTTATTCAGCAAGTATTTACCATGCACCTACTATAGCAGAAAACATTTTTAGGAAATGGTGAATGTTACAGAAGTGAATAATACAGCAGGAGTCATTGAACATATGGAATTTATCTATTAATTGGGGAGTGAATGTTGACAAAGGAATAAGTAAATACATAGGCAAGAAAGATACATTACCTGTGAAAGAGCAGCAGGTAGACTGACAGTGGAGTATCTAATACAGCCTATGGAAGCCAGAATACAGTGGGATGACATTTTTGGAGTACTAGTAGAAATGTCATATGAAGAACTCTGTAGGAATGTAACATATGGTCCCACATAGGAAGCTCCTGGGTCAAGTATACCTGAACATAATTCAGGGATTTGAGGGACTTTCTTGTAACTTGAGGATCAAGATGTCAAGGAATTAAAAACATGTGTAAAATATTGTTGTATAAAAACCCATTAGGAAGGATGGAAGACACTATAGTAAAATCATCGTGGGTTTAGTTGTTATAACACATTTTAAAAATCTTTGATCCCAATAAATATTTATAAGAAAGAAGAAATATGGAATTATTTCCTGAGTCAAGGAGCAGGGAGAGAATGAGGAAGAAGAGGAGGAGGAGGAGGGGTAGGAGGAGACAATAAACCTACTTCCAAAGTTAACAAACAAAAAGTAGGAAGAGGCCAAAGACTACAAGGAGTAGAATTAATGTCAATTGTTTCTATGTTTGAGTTTGAAAATTTTTTGTCCCTTCTCCACCAACCTATATATTGATAGACATATAAATGCTAAAGGCATTTTTGAATTTGAACACATCATTTTCTTTGTATGGGTGCCTTTAAAAAAAAATCCAACCTGGTCACTCTTCTTCAACATTTACTGAGGTCTAAGTGTTCAATTTAGAACACATGCTTTAATAACTCAGAGACCTGTCGTTTGTCACAAATCTTGCCTAGAGAAGTACTTATTAGCGAATTAGGCAGAAAGAGGATGCAAAATAAAAAGGCACAGTAGTCCCTTGATATCCGTGGAAGACTGGTTCCAGGACACCACCAAACCCCTCCCTGCAAATACCAAAATCCATGGATGTTCAAGTTTCTTAACATATCATAGTATTTGCATTTAACCTACACACATCCTCCTGTATACTTGAAATTATCTCTAGATTATTTATAATACTTAATACAATGTAAATGCTATGTAACTAGTTGTGTACCATTTAGGAAATGATCACAAGAAAAAAAGTCTACAGATGTTTAGTCCAGACACAGCCATCCATTTTTTTTTCAAATATTTTTGATCCGTGGTTCATTGCATCCACAGATGTGGAACCCATGGATACTGTGGGCTGACTGTATTAATAAAAAAGTGGAAACATCCTAAGTTTCATGGGTGTTTAAATTGGTCAGCAATTTCCTTCTGAAGAAGTATCAGAATTTGTGAGCAATGTTAATATTTTTGTTATCTCACTAAGGGCCACAGTTCTGAATAGAGGTTTTTAAAAAGCCCTAGCAAGGTTTCTTTAGCAATGAAACTAACATTTAACTATATCATCAGCTTCATGTTACATCTCTTTCCTGATGGTTGGGTGAGCCCTCCTCGGATGCTTGCTTCTGGCTACACGCCCCTTTACCCTTTTCTCTGCACCGTTTTCATCTTTATAAAGTCAGAGTTGGTGTCTATAGGCTCTCTACTGCCACATCCATGACCTGCCTCACTCAATGTCACCTTCAAGATGCAGAAATAGGGATTTGGGAAGGGGATTCTGAAATTTTCGAAGTCTTCCAAAATACTTTGAGAAACTATATTTGGCAGCACTTTGGGGGGAGAGGTTGGACAGAAAGGGTCTTCAGAGATCATCAAATTCAACTTTCTAAATCCTAAAGAGGAAACCGAGACTCCAGGATGTGAAGTCCCTTCTCTACCAAACTAGAATCGACGCAGGAGGAATGTCTGAGGTGCAATCCTTATCCTTTAGCAAAGGTCTCCTCTGCGTCTTCCTTAGCCCATCTCTTGGACCTCCAGAAAGACAGCTGAGGATGGCAAGGGGAGTCTGGAACCACTGGAGTCGCCCCCAACCTCCTCCTCGGAGGGCCCCCACCAAGGAGGCCCTTCAGTGAGAGATTGAGAGAGAGGGAGGGCGAAAGGAAGGAAGGGGAGCCAGAGGTGGGAGTGGAAGAGGCAGCCTCGCCTGGGGCTGATTGGCTCCCGAGGCCAGGGCTCTCCAAGCGGTTTATAAGAGTTGGGGCTGCCGGGCGCCCTGCCCGCTCGCCCGCGCGCCCCAGGAGCCAAAGCCGGGCTCCAAGTCGGCGCCCCACGTCGAGGCTCCGCCGCAGCCTCCGGAGTTGGCCGCAGACAAGAAGGGGAGGGAGCGGGAGAGGGAGGAGAGCGCCGGAGCGAGAGGGCCGAGCGCCATGCGCCGCGCCAGCAGAGACTACACCAAGTACCTGCGTGGCTCGGAGGAGATGGGCGGCGGCCCCGGAGCCCCGCACGAGGGCCCCCTGCACGCCCCGCCGCCGCCTGCGCCGCACCAGCCCCCCGCCGCCTCCCGCTCCATGTTCGTGGCCCTCCTGGGGCTGGGGCTGGGCCAGGTCGTCTGCAGCGTCGCCCTGTTCCTCTATTTCAGAGCGCAGGTGAGTGGCCACCTTCCCAGGGGCGCGCGGCGGGGAGCGCCCATCTCCTTCCCCCGCACTTGGAAACTGAGTCTGGCCGCAGGGCTGGGCCCCCCAGAGCTTGCATATTCCGGAAGGGAAAGTGACTCTGAGAGAGGAAGTGTCGAGTTTGGGGACAACCTGGCGCGGGGCTGTCGGGCGCACCCTGCTCTCTCTCTGCGCACGCACCTCAGCTCCTCGGTGCGCCGGGGGCGGACTCCCCTGGCTGGACGATAGGTTTGAATCTCACCCCGTCCCTACGCTGGGAAACAGCACTGGACTCTCACCTCTTCTGGTAGTGATTGCATACTTTTTCTCCCTATCACTTCTCACTTGAAGTTAAGAATCAACTTCTGTTCACATAGGAAAAAAGTTGAGCGCATTCACTTGGGCATCTACCTTTCCCTTCCCGCCCACCACCCGGCGGGTTTCGGTTCCTGCGCCTGGCTGCTCTGCAGATGTGCTGGGGCCACAGTGCTTGAGGGCTGCGCGGAGCGGGAGGTCGCGGTGCTCGTGCCCAGGTCGCCCAGTGGGTGGGCAGAATGACACGGCGCGACCAGAGAGGCGCGGGCTCGGGATGGGGGCTCTGCGGCTGTGGCGCTGTCCTGTGGGGGTGAAGGAAGAGGGACAGCCCCACGTGCCTGCTAGGGATGTGGGCGGAGGAAGGAAGCGAGGTGTGTGTGATGGCACAGTGTTACTACAGTCTAGCAAATAACCAACCTTCGAAAAGAAGAGGTTCTTTGCACGACGGCTAGGAACTGCAGAGAGATAGTAGGAAGGAAGGGGTAAATTTGTAATATTATGCTTTCTGGTGGTTTATGCTCTTGTGTTTTCTTGGAAATTGCAGTGCAGTTGGTTGGATTCATTCAAATATTCTTGTCTGGTGCTGTGAACTCTTTCTCAGAGGAAGTGGGGGGCTGACTGTGCATTTTTTTTATGGGAAAAGAAAGTTGGGTTTGGACTACATTCGTTTTCAGATTCAAAGGTGATTACTAAACCAAAGGGATGCATCAAAACATGGATTGTATGGTTTTTTGACATGTGCCAATGTCTCGAACTCCATTACTTTTGATCATAGGCTTTTTGTTAAGTATTCATTATCCGCTAGTTTGCATTTTCTAGAACTAGTGTGATTACCTACTTAAAGTAGAAATGCAATGAGCCACACTTCAGAAAATCTGCATTAAATATAATCTACCCATTGACAGTTTTGTTTTTTCTAAAAAGACAACTTTTGAGTGGTTTGCTTGCAACACAGATAACAAATCTATATGAAAGTGACTAAACGTCTTTCTTTCATTGGAGTGTGTTGCAATAAGAATGGCTTACCCATTTTCTCATCCAGCATTTTGTTAATAACCCCCATTTAGTGCTTGTGCATGGAGTGCCAGCGTTGTGCATGGCACCATCACCTGCGATGGAATGAGTTAAGAATCATTTATTCAACACACAGTGTCCACTTACTGTGGGCATGGAGCCAGATAACAGAGTGGCCTAATAAAACCATTAAAATTCTTAGTCAAACAAAAGAGCAACAATCAGAAAAGGGATCAAAGATGCAGTAGTTCACTGTTTATCTTTTCTGACACCTTCGGGATATGGCATTTTCATTGTCATAATAGTGAAGAGAGTGTCCAATGTTGAAAGAGCAGTAGGCAATGAAGGAGTTCTAGGAACCGTGAACAGCTTGGCTTGGCAGGAGCTGTGGAAATCGGTGGCATGGCTGTGTAGGAAAGAGTGACCTGCTGGGCTCTTGTTAGAGTTGTTCAGCTTTTCCCTAGGAATTCTCGGTGGTCCCCGTGGGCGAGGAGTCAGGGCTTTCGGTGATCTCCCATCATTCTTTAGTAGTGTTGATGCTGTATGGATAATAGTGAAACACTCAGAACCCCTTTTCAAAGTAAACATGTGAGTTAGTAAATCTAGCCAGAAAATATTCCTTTGGAGAAGTTAATGTCATCAGACTTCTGGGTACGGTTTTCTTAAATACCATGAAAATTCGGTTCCTTTGACTTGTGCAAAATAATTTAGCTATTACTCTGAACCCAATTTTGTACTGCATTTTAAAAAGGCTATCTCCTTCAGTAAAGAAAAAATATTAGGAACAATGTGTTCATATGAATATACCACTGGATTGGGATACATTTTACTGGATATCGTGTCTACAATTGTTACCCAAAGGAATCCTAATCATTTTGAGATACATTCTGAAATATTTACAAATAAAACTGCTTTGGTGTCTGGAATTTGTTTCAAAATAATTTCTGGTTGCTTACAGATGAAAAAAGATTTGCCATACATTGGTAATAGCTGAAGTGCTGATGCATGCCAGGGGGTTCACTCTGTAATTCTTTCCCCTTTTATGTGTGTTAGAGACCTTCTTTCAAAGTCTTAGCTAAGAGAATAGTCTCCATTTGACCTGCCGCAGATGTAACATTTTCACTTTTATCAGCTCTTTTGGATTGGAACTTGGTACCAAATAAATCATAGTAGTTTTTTGATTCCCACTAAGGTTGTGAATCAACTATTTGAGGTTTCTAAATGCATTTGAATGAGAACAAAGTATCTAGTAACATGTTTGTAGTTTACAGTTAAAAATGACGAATTAGTTTCATTGTTTTTGTTTAAAGGTGGAGAAAAGAAGGTATGCAAGTCCTCAAGGAAAAGCAGTTTGAGTTTTTAAAAGCATTTAGAAGAATGCCCAGAATAGTGTAAAAATTATGGTGACTATTAAAAAATTTTGTTTTCTTAAATGTTTGAATAGATAAAATTGAATCAGCTTCCTAAATGTTTGCAGATTGCATGTGCCTAGATGTAAAAAATACATATCTACTAGATCCAGTGTAGCTTGGCTTTTCCCCCACCACTCTGCCAAAGAGAAAATAGTGTGTGGCTTCTGCTATATATTTACCACATAGTATTCATACTTTGGTTTACAAAGAAAAAAAAATAACCCTTTCAAAAAGTTGCTCTGTGTGTGTGTGTGTGTGTGTGTGTGTCTTTAACATCCGTATAACCATATTCAAAGCTTAGGGTTTAGCTATAAAGATAAGCTTTTCAGAAAACTCAAGATGTTTTGCCCTTTTAACTTCTTCCCTCAATCCCCCAATATGCACAAACCAACCTCCCTGGTTGTTTGTTACCCAGGACAGCAGTCACTACTGAAAATCTGATGTAGAGGTGTGCACTGCCTGTTTGAAAACACAGATAATGAAACACAAACGTCAAGCATCCTGCCTCATTTAACCCTACAAATGATTAAGTTTCAAGGAAGTTAAAAAAAATGAGACAGTGTATTTCATAGGCACCACATTTATCTGACAAATGGATTTTAACAGTCCATTTTAAGTCAGATATTCGAGATTTACATAATGTTTTCAGACATGTCTAAGTACAACGAATTCATCTGTTACTCAGTTTACTGTGACTTTTGGTTGAATTTCTGTGTTCCTCAATGAAGTGTAAGTTCCATGAAGACAGGGACTGCTTGCTTTGCACACCACCTTATTCATAGCATCTAGCCCAGTGCCTGGCATGTCTAATTTACTGAAAAGCCTTTTCTAATGATTTGCAACACTACAGATATGTCCATTTCTGATTGTAATATGCAAATTATCAGATTAGTGCTAAAATAGTATCATTTTTCAATCATGCAATCCTCCAACCAGACTAATGTGTGCTAGTGGGTAGGTTGTTGGGTAGGTGATACATTCATTCAGTCAGTTTGTGGGCATTTGCTGAGGGTCCAGCATCAGTCTGGCTCCCTTCCTGCTCTGCAGTTCCTTCAGCTTAGAGACCCTCATTTACCTGTGTGTGTGGCTGGCCTTGCACCCTGAACCTCTCCTCCTCCCTTTTCTCCTAGTCTCCATTTTCAGGAAAGGAGAGCTGCAAGGGCATTGGAATGAGAAAGACATGTGGTTGTAGGTTAAAAATAAATTTCTAATGTGTGATCCTTGAGTAAACAAAATAAATGAGTATATTAAAAGCAATATGCCATGCATTCTTGATTTCTTTTGGGAAAAAACAGTGGATGGGGTTTTATACATATTTTAGCTCTAATGCTGCCTTCCAAAACAGTGGTTCTCAACTGCACATTCAAAGTATTCGGGAAGAGGTTCAATGATTGGACCCTTCCCTTAGGGATGTTGATGAAATTGGCCAGTGAGGGGTGGGGTAGGAATGAGATGGGATCTGGGTGTGGGCATTTTTTTAAGAGAAAGGGGACAAAATCTTTGCTTTGTACTTATTTGCTTCAAATCAGTAACCATTATTAACTGTTGCAGTATCTTTGTACTAATTGATGTTACTTGTGAAACAATTTTAAAATTGGTGTCAGGGAACTTTGGAATCGTTTTAATAGTAGAAAATCAATATTTTAAAGCATGACTTCTCAAACTTTAATGTGTGTAAGAATCACCTGGGATCTAGTTAAAATGCATATTCTTAGGCAGTATGCCAGGGTGAAGCCTGAAATTCTACATTTCTAGCAATCCCTCAGTGAGCCCACGATGCTACTCATTGGACTACCCTGAGTATCAAGAATATAGGGTTCAGGTGCAGTGGCTCATGCCCGTAATCCCAGCACTTTGGGAGGCCAAGGAGGGAGGATCGCTTAAGCCCAAGGGTTCAAGACAAGCCTGGGCAACACAGTGAGACCCCATCTCTACCAAGAGAAAAAAAGAAAGAAAGAAATTAGCCAATTAGCCAAGCATGGTGGTCTGCACCTGTAGTCCCAGCTACATGGAAGGCTGAGGAAGAAGGATTGCTTGAGCCCAGGGATTTTGAGGCTGAAGTGAGCTATGATTATGCCACTGCACTCTAGCCTGGGTAGGGGTGACAGAGCAAGACCCTGTCTTCAAAAAAAAAGGAAAGAAAAGGAGAAAGAAAAATAATAAAGGGGACTGCTGCTTCTCTTAGACAGCTCTTAGCTTGTCAGCTGGACTCCAGCTTAACCTAGGGTCCCCAGTCATTTCCCCACTAAGGCCACATTATTCCTTTGGCTCAACAGTTTTCTAATGATGCGTCATTTCAGGCCTTTGCATGATTCTTCTTTCCTGAGGTCTAAACCCAGTGACCCTTCCTATCCCTTCCTATCAGTTGCCTAGACTTTTCTGGTCTTGTGGGATACACACTGGCCTAAGTACACCTTTTTTTTTTTTTTTTGCAAAGTGTCTGATTGAAAACTTTCCTTGTATAAAAATTCACATATTATGACTTGTATTAATTATTCTAAAGAATATAGGAAAAATACAGATTGTACACAGTTTTGCTTCATGGTGGTATCTCTTCCATGATGATTATAGATAGTCCTTATATGTGCAAGACTGGAATAATAAAATTTGTATTAGTGAGTGTACATTTGTTAAAAGGCTGTCATTTCATTTTGAGAATCTCAGATATGGATAGGCTCTTTTTAGTTTATTTCTAATGGTTGGTTAATAAACTAACACATCATTCTGATTAATTTTTAAAAGAGAGAAAGAGAGACTTGTCATTAATTTGACTGAGCTTCGTAAACTTACATAGCTTTTCTTTTTCGCCTAGTTTGTACCTGCTAATAAGAAAATGCAGATGAAGTACCTTGAATATTTAACAAAGAGGACAAGTTAAGAGGACAAGTTAAATTCTCATTATTAAAACAGGTGATAGCTAATTATTGCTACCCTTTACTTCGCAGTTGAAACCACCGCAAAGGCTTGGAAGGAACAGGCAGACAATTTTAAAGAGTAGTGATTAAAGATACTCTAATGCTGGACACCTATTCTTAACAGGCAATCAGCTAATTATTCAGTGGGTATATTTTGGGTGGGACAATTCCTTACGTTACAGGAATCTTAGCATCCCTCCAGCACATGTCTGTAACATCTGTTCATGCAGCCTCTCCACCCTAATGTGATGACACCAAATATCACCTACATCCATTCCCAAACACCCGCTGACAGGTATACCATTCCAGCTTGAGAAACACTGATGAGAGGGTCAACAAAAAAGATACATGACACGTCTGACTTCAAGTTTTGTTTGGATGTAAAAAGTGGATTTTTCTCTCCCTTCTTTGGCTGATTAAGGAAAAAAGGCCAGGCAAACATGGTGGTTAAAGATGATGTTGATTTCGCCTGTTTTATGTAGGTTTCATGCTTTGAATTTCAAAGTGGGCCTCATCATCCCATCTAGCATGTTGCATATAGTTGATTTAAAGACAAAAAGCTTCCTCTGTCTTCAGTGACCACATGTGATTTCCTTGGTGCCCCTCCCCTCTATGAATACTTTCATGTTGTTAGACAATTTTGACAATTTCCCCTATGAATCATGCACATACGCTTCCATCATTGTTAAAAGCCCATCGCAGGACTAACTGTGCCTTGTCCTGTGGATGATAGTCAGATACTCATTCAAATGAATTAGAAGTCAACATTTTCACCATCTTGAGGCTCATTGTATTAACTATTAATTGTTGGGGACATAAAGACTCTTGCAAGTATGAATTTTTTGTTCTTAAGTCACACTGTATTAAATAGCAGGATGATTAGTGATAAGCACTCTAATGTCCTTACTGCTTCTCCTCCTCAGATGGATCCTAATAGAATATCAGAAGATGGCACTCACTGCATTTATAGAATTTTGAGACTCCATGAAAATGCAGATTTTCAAGACACAACTCTGGAGAGTCAAGATGCAAAATTAATACCTGATTCATGTAGGAGAATTAAACAGGCCTTTCAAGGAGCTGTGCAAAAGGTAAGTCCACATTGAGGCTGATAAGTCAAGGGCCCTTGCTGACTCTACCAATACTGAAAATTAAAACTGGCTAAGTGCTGTTGACTCTGTTCTTTTTATTCTAATAATTTGTAAAAGAGCCACAGGGAATGCTTTAAAGAGATTAGCAGAATTCTTTTGAAGTTGGTAGTGATTGATTATGGCAACCAGGGACGTTCATGCAAATATTTTTTTCTTTATTTTCTTTTTTCTTTTAAAGAGGAGGGATTTAAATTCACACTTCTAAGAAAGACTAAGGTGGCTGTGGCCTGTCTATGAGTCAGTATGCTAGTTTGAATTCCCTGACCTAGAAACCATCTGCTCGGTTCACAGGACTTTCTGGTAGCTGTTTCCTTTCTGTTTGGCTTCGTAATGGCAGGGCCCCCTATTCCACATCTGTTGATCCAGGGCTCTGATGAGAAGCAGTTGTAACTCTTGGTCCTTTGCTGTCATCTGTGGTGAAGTAGGCAGAGCAGGAAACAATGTGAGACGGAGATTCTGTGTCCGTGTTCTCATTTTCTGGGAGAGCTGAGTGACGAGAAGAATTAGAGACCAATGACTTCTCTTACACCGACAGCCCCAGTTGGGAAACACTGTGATAACTGCCAGTTTTACTTTCCTGGACAAAGCCACCTGAGAATTCTGCAGCCCAAGAATTATTTTACTCACTGACTCCACCAAAACCCAGGTAGAACACAAACCGTGACCCCAGTGCAAAACCTGTGTGTGCGTTACATAACTGCATGCATGCATCCACTTATACATCCCAGCCTCTGTCTTGCAACTCCCTGGGTCTCTGGTCATTCCAGAGTAACTCTTGAAGTTCTCAAAGCCCTTACCTCTAAATTTAATTCTAACGTAGTTTATTTTTTAAAAATCCACATATAGTTATATAATTATTTAAAAAGAGGACATGTGTCAGAGGTAGAGGAAGGAAGATGTAGCTGTTTTGTAAAGCCAGCTAACAAAGGTAAACGTCTGTAATACCATCAGAGGTAGAGGAAGGAAGATGTAGCTGTTTTATAAAGCCAGCTAATGAAGGTAAACGTCTGTAACACCCTGATAGTTGAGATTTGCTGTATTTTATAGAATCTAAGATATCAATTTTCAGCCTACTTTGTTATTTCATGCATCACTAAGAAAGAAGAAACTGTTGATTAAAAAAATTAACATCGTCATCATAGGTTCAAGTTGCATCTTAATTCCAGAGATATCAAAACGTTAAAAATTATGCATTATAGAATGCTTGAAGTGCCTATTAGTTTAATGTGTCTATAAGAAAACACATTGCTTATGAAAATTACTTTTTCATTATAATTAGTGTGTAGGTGTTTGGCTTCATGCAGAATACATGTATATGTTTAAATTCAGTGATCTTTAATCTTACAGTGTAATTTTTGAGCTATAGCAACAGCAATTCTGTTAATCTGTTCATTTTTATTGTTCTGTTTTATATTTCATTTTCATTTGTTTGCTTATTATCCCATTTGTGAAGCTTATCTCTTAAATATTGAGTAATCTGTCTATAAACAACCTATTCACATACACTAGGGGCAATCTGCTAGTTCAAAATGGCATTTCATATTAAGGTAATTCTGGTTGGGCAAAAGATTGTGCCCTAATGTTCTGTTTAGATTGACTCATGTTGTAACTCCTCAAAATGATGAGATAAACTTTTTATTTCATTGGTGTTTTGGTTCTTAAAATTTACCCTTTGAGTTTCTTATGGAAGAATAAGTATGGAAAATCAGCCAAGTTAATTCTGAAAATAAATAATATTACGAACAAGGGCAGGCACGGTGGCTCACATTTGTAATCCCAGCACTTTGGGAGGCCGAGATGGGAGGATCACGTGAGTCCAGGAGTTTGAGAACATGCTGGTCAACATAGTGAGACCTCCATCTCTACAAAAAGTAAAAAAAAAATTAGCTGGGCATGGCAACCTGTGCCTGTAGTTGCAACTGCTCAGGAGACTGGGGTGGGAGGACTGTTTGGGCCTGGGAGGTGGATGCTGCAGTGAGCTGCGGTTGCACCAGTGCACTCCAGCCTGGCAGCCTGGGTGACATAGCAAGACCCTGCAAAAAAAAAAAAAAAAAAAAAAGGAAGGAAAGAAGGAAGGAAGGAAAAAGATTATTAACATTATTTATGAGACTGCAAGAGTGGTTCAATACCAACGGGTTAAAGGAAAAAAATATATTATCATCTTATAGCTCCTGAAAAGTGATTGACAAAATTTTGCACTATTTCTGATGTTTAAAATCCATTAGAGGCCGGGCGTGGTGGCTCACGCCTGTGGTCCAGCACTTTGGGAGGCTGAGGCAGGTGGATCACGAGGTCAGGAGATCGAGACCATCCTGGCTAACACGGTGAAACCCCGTCTCTACTAAAAATACAAAAAAAAAAAAATTAGCCTGGTGAGGTGGTGGGCGCCTGTAGTCCCAGCTACTCGGGAGGCTGAGGCAGGAGAATGGTGTGAACCCTGGGGGACGGAGCCTGCAGTGAGCCGAGATGGCGCCACTGCACTCCAGCCTGGGTGACAGCAAGACTCTGTCTCAAAAAAAAAAAAAAAAATCCATTAGAAAACAGAACTGGATGGATTCTTGATGTTATTACAAATGTAATAACTTTTTACGTTTTTACATAAATGTAAAATTTTAAAATAACTTTTTACATTTAGTTTTAACTAAAAGTTACCTAATGATTAAACATAAGAGCATGTTTCTTAAAGTCAGGAACATGACCAAGATGCCCACTGTCCCTACGTTATTTAACGTTGTTCTGAAGGTGCCAGCTAATGTAATTACACAAGAGAATGAAATAAGGAAATATGTATAGAGAAAAGACAGCAAAATTTGCATGTGATATGATTATATACTTAGGAAAATTCAAAAGAAGCTGAAATGCTACAAGCAGGATAAAATAAATCAGTTTGTAAAAATTAATAAGTAATAATCACTAGCTGTCCTTATTTCAAATAACTAGAAAACATGAGTGAAAGATTTCATTCATAATTTTTAAATGCTTTAAAAATAAACGTAACAAGAAATGTACAAGGCTTATAGGAATAAAACTAGAAACCTCTACAGAGGCATTTAAAATACGATTGGATAATGTAAAGACATACCTATGCACAGTCATCATAATTTTTGCAGTATAACTTGGGCCAAGGACAGCAGACAAATCCGTGGAAGAGAACAAGCGGCTTACTGTGTGTCTCTCTGTGAGTGAATGTATGTGTGTATATAATTTAATATAATACATTACTTCAAATAAGTGAACATACATTATTTTATGTATGTATTTAATATAATACATTACTTTAAATAAGTGAACATACTCTGAATTCTTAAAAAACATATTGTTAAAAAATATGTTTAAAAAAACTTTTTTAAAAGTTATAGTAATTTCTCTTGTCCTAAGTAAAAATAAATCCCAGATTGAGAGAGTACATGGTAGCCAATTGTTGCTCACTGGCAACGTGTCCCTTAACACTTAGTGTGTCTTCAGTGAACTTTTCTACCACCTCCTGCCTCATCAGAACATTATCCCACTTCCTTTGAGGTTTCTAAGTGACTCCTTAGGTAGTATGGAAAAGCAATTTGTATGTAAAGGTGTTAGTGAGCAATAACAGCAGAATTTTCACTATTTTAGGATCCTTTTGGAGACATGATGCCTCATTCCAAATGAATAACACTAATAATGAGAGACTGACTACTTGGCAAACCATAAGGAGAAAGTTGGTGGTCAGGCAAGAATAATTAACTGTGCTTATTAAGGGCACATAGTCAATTATACTGATAGGTTATTGTGACTCACAGGATGAGTAGAACTTTATTTCATCAATTTCACATTTGCTTTTGTTTTGTTATAGGATCTTAGCCTTTTTGCATAGATAATAATATCAGACACAAGTAATCCTTTTTAAAGAATTGTAAATTAAAGCTGTTATACCGATGTGTGTTTGGAGGTAGAAGATGCCATTTCTTCCCCTTAGACAGGATCTTTAGGAAAGAGACAAGTTTTATTTATACCTTATCATTAGAATCAACCAGTGTTCATTAAGTGCATATAATGTGCTAGGCACCTTGCCATGTCTTTCCCTATACCCAAGGATTTACCCTTCTCTTACTCTATTCAGATAATGATTTGCCAAATGTGTTATCCTTTGATGAGGATTATCAGTTAATGTGACATTCTACACATCTTGCCAAAATAATCAGATTTTTCATTTCTCTTGCCAATGCTAAAAATAGGATGGATGCATTAGGCATTCTTAAGTAAGTAGGTATCTTAGTTTTATTTCTAATATAGATATTGAGTGAACCCTTAAAACAAAATTACATGTGTGGCTGCAATCATTATTGGGAGATCAACCCCTCCAGTGGTAACAGATACCAGACATAAGCACAATATCACATTATATGTGTGCAAAAAGTGGTGTTTACCCAACATGTCTTTGGTCAGACATGTAATGCTGTTTTTTTCCCCATTTTTGTTTGTGGCTGGGTTTTCTTGGCTTCCCCCAGCCCCTTTAGCACAGAACTCTGAAAGCCTCTAAGTGATCCAACCCTACCAACCACAATTTATAAAGTCTATCATAACAGTCTATGACAATAAAAAAAACACTAGTACAAATATGGTGTCTGATTTATAAAGTGATTCTTGTTTCCAGTTTTGGCAGCCTCCCTGCTTCTGCCAGCTGGTGGGTGAGGAAGGAGTGAGCTCAGATCCAAATGAGGACTCCCAAAATGGCAGACAGGACACTCAGCCCATAGACTCCCTGGCCAGACTGGGTGGAAAGCCATCTGTTTATGCACTTACTATACATTCTGAGCACTTGAGCTGTGACTGCAGTTGACTTTAGTGTGCTGGCTTGTTAGTTTTACATTGGGTACCTGTTTGCAGATACTTTCCTGAAACTTACTTGCAAAGGTATTTGAAAGAATAATGTGCAGGAGAAAAGTCAATAAACAAATTGCACAAATCACTTTCTTCTCCAAAATGGGATATTCAGTGCATTCAAGATGATCCCCTGGGATGTGGGAAAGCAGCATGGGGATTTTCTGTATATGTATTTTTTAATATTAGCTTTTAAAAGCTGTGCTTTAGTAAATATTTTGGAATGTACAAATATACAGGAGTGATTTTATTTAATATTTAAATAAATAAATATGTACGTTTGAGAGCATGAAAAATTTTTTCCCTGATGGAGCTGCACAGGCAGCCATTTTTAAAGATCATGGAGTGAAGCTGCAAGCTCCATCGGGACAAGGGCCGCAGCCATTTTGCGCACATCTGAATATATCACACTTAATTTATTCTCAGGAATGAATGGAGAAAAGCAGGAACAAATGATCAATGACTTATTGAACTCTGTAAACTAATATTTTACATCAACCAACTCATAAAGCCATTCAGAATGTTATAAGCCTTGTTCTTATTTATACAATGCTGTCTTACCAGTCCTACAATTGATAATTGGGAATATTATAGCCTGAGGCAGTAATGCTTCAGTACAATAATAACACAGGTTTATTTTTGTTAGAAGTTACCCCCAGCTGGCCCTCTCACATTGGTCACATTTTCATCAGGCTTCTTTGCCCTGCATAACCTGACTGCTATGTAGAGGTGGGCTTATAATGTGAACTAAAAACATGATTCTAGCTCCATATATGAGTTAAATTTTATAAAACTCTCTAACTTCCCTCCAGAATATGAAAAGCCAATGGTATTGTAATGACTGCCCATAAGTTATGTTGTTGTCATATCCTCGACAAACCATTCCCTGGAGTATAAGCTTTTGAGTCTCTAAAGACTTAACTGGAGGACAGGAAGTAAGACCAGGGAGCCATAATTATTAAACAATTCATTCTTACCTGAAATTCTTTTTTATTCCCTCGGGATCAGGTACCTATTTGGCCTCATCTTCAGATTTCATAATGTAGAATTCAGAATTCACAATATCCTCTGATATTAAGATTAATATATCCAAAGATTTGTAGCACTTTGATCCTCAATGAAGTATTTGCTGTTATTTGGTATAGTCTGAGCTGGGTAACAAAGAGACCCATCCATTCAGTGAACTAACTAGGAAACTTTTTCCCTCTCACATAACAATCTAGACATGAGTCATCCAGGGCCAGTAGGGATGCTCCTCTGTCCTCAGCATGAACCTTCCATCTCTTGTTTCTAAGTTGGCTTCTCCATTTGCTGTTATTTCTAGATAGGGGAAGGGTAAAATAAAACTGAAGACAGTACCTGGGAGTGGAGACATCACTTCCAATAGCATCATATCGGCTGGAAGTTACTCATAAACCACATCTTGCTGCAAGGGAGGCTGGACAAGGTGTCTCTAACTGAGAAGCATTTGTCCACAAAGCTTGAGGAAGGGAGTTGCCTGTAACTAATAGGCAAAAAGGAGTGGAAGGAGATGAGGAGACAATGAGCAGTCTCTGACATTCACTAAACCCCGTTTAGGTAGGAAGGAGGACTCACCATATATGAGCAAGAGTTAACTCTGAGAATACATAAGTCTATTAAAAATTTTAATGGTCAAGATTGTATTTTCAAAAGGTTAAAATACTTTGGGATTATTTAGATTGCAAGAGAGAATGAGAGAAATTTGAAAGTAGATTCAATAGCATTCATCTTTTTGAGGAAGTTTCAAAGGTCTGTTTAGAGATTGCGTCTGTGATTGTTGAATAAACCTTGATTGTCACCTGCACAGCTTTTGCTAGGTTTTGTAGATTAAAAAGAGCATTAATTAAAAACTAGAAAGTTCATCAGATTAAGTGATTGTGTTTTCTATATATGTGACACAGATCTCCTTGAATTGCAATCTCCATTATTATAAGGAGCCCATTCCTATTTTTAAACTAATGTAAATAAGAAATCAATTGAAATTTAAATAGATTGTAACTGCTTGTGAAATTGTAATCACTGAAGTTGTTATATGCCATTATTTCTCATTTGCCTATTAGTTAAAAAAAGGAGAGGAGGGATTAAACCCCATTCATTGCCTCTTTGCCTTTGTATACAAGAGTATGTGTCCTAAGAAAGTTTCTCATAAACCCACAAGGGTACTTGGGTTTTGGAGCACTCATGTTCCCAAGTCAAGATGTTAGTCATGTAGTGGTTTTCCAATAGGATTTCATCTCTGTTTGCCATAATAGTTTTGGAAACTGCAATTCAACCCCAATCACATTTAGCGTTTATAAAAGCTGTCTTTATGGGAAAGCTGAAGTAAGACCCACAGAGTTTTCCTACAAAACCAAGGCCATCTATTGCCTTTAGCTCAACAATAAGTTATTGGCTTTGTACTCAATTTCAGGGGAGACCCAGGGAAGAAGGTAGGAAGCAGGAGGGTTTGCAAGAGGAAAATAACCGGTGAGTTATGTCAGAGGTGGGCTTTTTTTTTTTTTGTGCTACAAGTACCCCAGGATGGAAGAAAAGATATTCTGCATGACATCTTTAAAGAAACAGAGAGCTGGAAGGACATGCTTGAAAGAGGAGCCTTCATTATGTGGCCTGGGATCTTGGGCTAACCTTCCAGAAGTGGATGAAACTGAGGGTCCTTAGTTGGCGAGCATGACAGCAAGGGATAGATTGGATTGTTCTACCAGCAGCGGCAGGAGAGGTACAGCCTGTGTAATTGAAGAGCGGGATGTGCCTTAGAGCAGTGTTTCCAAACCTGCTGGATCTTAAGACTCAGTTGGGGCACTTGTTTTAAAAAGAGAAGGGAAAAGTCCTCCAGATCTATCAGTGGTGACTCTGATTTGGTAGTTCAGGGGTGGACTCTGTGATTTCTTCAAACCATCCTAGGAAGAGGTGAGAGCCACTGGTGAACAGGGAAGCCATGGTGAATGAAGTGACTATATTTGAGAAGGAGGGTGAAGCCTGTGAGGTATGAAAGAGGTGGGTCCCAGAAATTGTCAAGAGCTGTCTGTTTCTGAGATGACCAGACAACAAATGCTTGCTCGAACTTTTGGAAGTTCAGGGTGTGGGGGAGTTCCATCCTCACTTAGCTTCTGCATCACTAGGCTGCTGCCCCTGTCCTCAGTCTTTGCCCTTCAAGAACACTAGGTAGTGGTGGTGGTGGTACCGTAAAAATAATCATCATAATGATAAACCCTAAGGCTCATATTCATCAAAAAGTTTGAAAGCACTCAGAACTCTTCTCTTCAGTGCCTGTGGCTGCTTCTCATTTGATCTAGTTTTTCATGGTGAATGAAAATACCACTATCTCCACCACCCCAAACTGGAAGTCAGAAGATGGTCTTATCCTTTTACTCACCCACTCTTCACCTCTCCCCCATCCTGTGAATTCCTTACAAAACCTTCAAGTATTGTCTCTACTCTGCTCACTGTGGTGGTCACACGAACAGAGGTCATCATCCTCTCTTGCCTGCATCCTTGCATCTGGCCACCCCCTCTTGGTCTCACTACCACTGGCCCATCCTTTCCATAGCTGAGGGACTTCGAAAATGCACATCTGAACAGGTCATTTCTTTTCCTGCTTAAAGCATCCCTCAGTAGATCGCTGTGGTTGTCAGGATGAAGTCTGAGCTACTGAACATGTAACAAAAAGTCCTCTGCATTCTGGAAAGCCTCGTTCCAGCCCCTGCCTCTTCAGGCTCGTTACCTTGAATGCTCCATGTCATCGCCTCCATTGCAACTTGTACTCCACGGCCTCACCACACTATGGTGCTGAACTCTCCTGACCTAGCCATACCCTTTCGCCTCTCTGCCTCTCTGCTATAATCAGCAAGTGCAGAGAGGGCAAAGGACATGTCTGTCATGCAAACAGTGTCCTCAGAAACCCACAGGACGCCTGACACCTAGCCTCCATCAGTAAACTTTGTTGAATGGATGAATGAATGAATGAATGATGAGTCTTTGTGCACAGTCCTTTGTATGCCACTCCACGCCCTTCTTTGTGTAGTCGGTTTTCTAATTGTCTTTTAAAATCCAACTCAGGCATCACTTCCTGGAGGAGGAACCCACAGATGCCTGCCCACCCACCTGTGGGGTTAGGTGCCCCTCCTGGGCCCACACGGGGCTTCCTATAGCAGCAGTAACCACACGGACCTGGGGTGAACTGGCTCACTTGAATGTGAGCTTCCCAAGGACAGGGTCTGTGGGATGTTTCCTTTCTACATTTCCAGCCCCAGTGGCAAGCACCTAGTTGGTGCTCAGTGAAAGTTTAAAGAACAAGTTTAATGAACACGCGAGTGACCTGTGCCCTGTGTGCACTTGGTGTGCTCGGGCGGCGAGTTGTTTAATATTGCCAGAAGCTAGTCAGCCATGTGATCAATCCATAGGATTCTTAAGGGGCTGGAGGTCACTCGCAAGCTCAGTGTTTTCCTGCTTCTTTGAGAGGAGAGCTCTCTTCCTCTTTGGAGCGTGAACACGTTAGGGACCTTGGGGTTGGGGGTGCTCCTTCACTGGTAGCCTTGGCCCTTTTCTTCCTAGCCTCATGGATCTAAAGCAGCTGGCCTGGTACCTCTGACCCCCTTTGTGTCTCGTTCTTAGGGAAAAGTCTGTGAGAGCAAAGTCTTTTCCAGAAGAGATGAGGCTTTGTCAATGTAGAAAGCACTGCCAATGGAAGGTGGCATTATTTTTCAAGTGGCAGAGGAAAACAGAGACGTGGTAAATAGCACAATTAGCCCAAGATGCCACACTGCAGTTACTCTGCCAGACTTTTAGATGACACTTTTTAAACGAGTAGTATAGTATAAGACATTTGAAAATTGGGCTCTTTATGAAGACTAATATTGCTGTCATAAGACTACTTTATGAAAACCCAAGGGGACCTTTATCTGTAGCAGAAGCTTCCTCATTTAAACCATGAAGGTTAAACAATAAAAACTAATTTTCTATTCCCAGCATACCCGTCGCACTCCCAGGAAAAGCATCAGTCTGCTTTATGAAAACAAGGACATGCTATTCTTTAGCCCTTTGGTAGGTAGAGGACATGAGCTGTTTGCAAAAATGAGTCTCTTCTAATTAGCAGACTTCTTTTGGAAGAAATGATCCACCAGTGACTGTATTTGGGGTTTGGGGAGGAGGCCACCTCACATCTTGGAAAAGTTTTTCACTGAGAATTTTCATAGATGGGCATAGGATGGTGGCCGCTGATTCAGTAGGAGCTGGAGCAATTAGGAGGCTGAGTGCAGTGGTAGTGGTGGTGCGGGGTGTGTAGAATTCATGTTGAGAAGAGTTTGGCTTTGGGAGAATTTGATTAGTCAGTACTTTTATATTAAAAATAAAGAATTATAGGGATCAGAATGTGAAGTTACAAATTTAAGGTGAGAATGGCTTTTACCTTTGGGATGAGTGGGGTCTGTACCCTACCTGCCTTCTCTCCTCCTGTCTGCCTGCTGGGCCACTGGACCCCTCGCCCACCTTATCATTTTTCCCCTCTCCTCTGGGGAGGGTGAGGACCTGCCCTCTCACCTCCCCCAGTGCTCCTGTCCTCTCCCTTCTTAGTGTCTTATAGGGCTCTGCTCTAAGGAACCTAGGCTGAGAAGGACAATCCACCATGATCTTTTATAATATGTATTTAGGCAACAGAGAACTCAATGAATCCTGCTCTTAAAGTTCTTCACTTTGGGTGTTTTCGCACTATGGGCTCTTCATAAGGAACGGGGGGTCACCAGCTCCATCCAGGTGCATATATGTGTTCCCCCAGATCCTGTGGATTACAAGGTCAGTGTAAGCTTTAGGGGAGGGAGGAAAGCAAGAGGCTGGGGCAGCGATACTAAAGCCTATCTCATTAGCTATTGCACAACACCTGGTGGCCACTCTTTCTGTGCCTTGTTAGCCAAGAATGCCGTGGAAATAAGAGGCTTGCAATTAAGGATGAGCTATTGATGTAACACTGGCTAAGGCATCTTTCCAAGGGAACAGTGTGTGCAAAAGTCTGCATGTACAGGAGGGCAGGGTTCTTGCAGGTAGAACTAACTGTAATTTCATGTGGCTGGAACCTATGGCATCCCAGAGCATCCTTCCAGGTGATAAGGTTTGGGGGTACAGGGGAAGAATATTAGGGGATTTCGGAGTGGTAACCAGACTAAGTGAAAAATTAATGTTTTTCTCTATACTCTCATAACCTGTCTGACACCAAATATGTGGCGTTTTCCCTCACACAAAGCAGTTCTCCAACTCTTCAGACACTAATTGGGTGTTCTGCAATTCAGTTATGGCACTAACTATTGGGAGGTAACACAGACCCAACAGGTTAAAGGCTCAGCCCCACAAGACTGTCCCACTTCAGATGCCAGTCACAAGTGCCAGGTTGTTGCCTGTATTTCTGACCAACCAGCTACAAATTGGGGGTTCCCATGACCTCCTACTCAGGTTTGGTAATATTCTTGAACAGCTCACAGAACTCAGGAAAACACTTGACTTACTATGACCAGGTTATTATAAACGATACAATCAGGATCCACCCAGTGGAAGAGATGCTTAGGGACAGGTATGGGGATGGGGAGGGTCGTGGAGCTTCCATGCCTCTCAGGGCATGCCACTCCCTCAGCATCTGGACATGTTCACCTGCTAGGAAGGCAGTGGTACCCTGGCTGAAGCCCACTGTTGAGAGTTTTTATGGAGGCTTCATTACATAGACATAGTTTATTAAATCATTGGCCATTGGTGGTTGATGTCAACCGGGAGGTCAGGAAGTCAAGGAGTGTGATATGGTTTGGCTCTGTGTCTCCACCCAAATCTTACCTCCAATTGTAATTCCCATAATCCCCACGTGTCAAGGCTGGGACCAGGTAGAGGTAATTGGATCATGGGGGGTAGTTCCCCCATGCCGTTCTCATGGTAGTGAGTCTCATGAGGTCTGATGGTTTTATAAGCATCTGGCATTTCCCCTGCTTGCACTCACTCCGTCCTGCCACCCTGTGATGAAGGTGTCTGCTTCTCCTTTGCCTTCCACCATGACTGTAGGTCTCCTGAGGCTTCCCCAGCCATGCGGAACTGTGAGTCAATTAAACCTCTTTCCTTTATAAATTACCCAGTCTTGGCCAATTCTTTATAGCAGTGTGAAAACAGACTAATACAGGCTGGGACTGAAAGGTCCAATCTTCTAATCACATGACTGGTCCCTCTGGAAACCAGACCCCATTCTCCAAGGGTCACATCATTAGCATAAACTCAGGTAAGGTTGGAAGGGGCTGATTATGAATAACAAAGGATGCTTCTATGACACCTGTCATGCGGGAAATTCCAAAGGCTTTAGGAGCTCGGTGCCAGGAACCTGGGATGAAGACGAATTGCATATTTCTTATTATATTACAATATTACACAGGCCCACTTATGCAGGGCCTTCTAAGCCCTGGTAAGGAATGTGGACTTGTACCTGAAGTCTGGAAGCAGCCCCTGGAGGATTTTAAGAAGGGACATGTACTTTAGGATGCACTCTCTAACCGCAGTGGATTACTTTGAGGAGAGCAGGAGACAGGAAGAGGAGGTAGGAAGCTATTATGGTAGTCCTGATGAGAAATAATGAAAACTTGAAGGAAGGCAGTGGTACCCAGGTTGCAGAGGAGGGAATGGATTTCCCAGCTATTTACAAGGTGGAAATCTGCAGGACTTCTCTGCAGGAGTTGGAAACAGGCTATTCATTTTCAGAAATAACCCATGTGTGGCATTCATGTGCTAACTCGGCTGATGAATGCACTATTCTTGTAACTAGGTTGGAGAAGAATTACATGAAGGGTATCATTAAGATGTTAAAATGAATGCATTACATATGTTAACAAGTGTATGAACCCTGTATTATATCTGGCAAACGGGGTGTTAAATCCTTGTTCAACCAGCCAGATGTCTCTGCAGCTGCTGCTGGTATTGCAGAGGGAGGCAGCCACCTGAGACCCCAGCTATGAGCTGGTGCCAGTGATTTCCAAAGCATCTGGCTGTACAAATTCCTTCTTCTGTGCTCTGATTGACAGGTACCACACGGATCACACAATTCACATCACAATGCACAGGTGAGATTTTCAGTCTGATAAGCCCAGACTCCAGCAACTTGACCTTTTCAGAATATCTTTGCAGCTGAGAATGTTCTCAGTTGGAGCTGAAATCTATTTATATTATTATTATTATTAATTTATATTTTTTTGAGATGGAGTCTCAATCTATTCCCCAGGCTGGAGTGCAGTGGTGTGATCTCAGCTCACTGCAACCTCTGCCTCCCAGGCTCAAGCGATCTCGTGCCTCAGCCTCCCGAGTACCTGGGATTACTGGCGCCTGCCACCATGCCCAGCTAATTTTAAAAATATTTTTAGTAGAGACAAGGTTTTTCTGTATTGGCCAGGCTGGCCTTGAACTCCTGGCCTGAGGTTGATCCACTTGCCTCAGCCTCCCAAAGTGCCCGGATTACAGGTGTGAGCCACTGCGCCAGGCCAATTTATATTATTTTGTAAGTTGAAAAAAAAAAAAAAAACCACTGTAGTCAAACAATCTTAAAAACAATTTAATAACATTCTCTCCTGAATTGGAATGTTATCAAAGTCTTGTTTGGGGCAGTTACTCAGCTGAATTTACAAAGAGGGGTGTATCCTTTGCTGTAAATGTTTAAATTGCCTGGAGCAAAATTCCCATAACTACTTAAAGGAGTTGAAAATACTCGTAAGTATTTATATTTATTCTTACACACTACCATCTCTCCTAAGTGGCCCTAGTTTATTGAGATTGAACCAGCTCTGAGACATCTCCCTCCTCCTTAAGTTTGGCAAATATCCTAAAACGTTTGAAAAGATGTTTAAAAGATCTGAAGGAAGCTGGTCTCAATGGACCAGAGACAAAGTCTGCATAGCCAGGCTCCTGGGAATTGCACTTCTTGGATGCTGAGTTCAGGAGAGGCACTACTAGAGCCCACAGTTACACAATCACATTGATCTTTTGTGTACTTTGTTTCCTGGAGAAGAAATTGTGTAATCCCAGCATTTTTTTATGAGTTAAATAGAAGTTGAAATTAAAAAAAAAATCACATTGGTTGTTTTCCTGTCTGTTTAAATGTACTCTGACAGCAAAGATGAAAAGTTAATGCAGTCTAAATAGAAAAATACCACAATGAGAAGATTTTAAAAAAATATTGTGAAATGTCCTCATCTCTATTGTTTTTAGACATTGGGGTTTCAAATCGGCAAAGGCTCACTGCGGCGGTGTCCCAGGCTTGTCAATGTTGAACAGTGTCCACTAGGTGGCAGTATGTCAGAAGGTTTCTTTTATCCTTGACTAGGCAGAGATTTCTTTGGTTGCTCTCTTTGGTAGTTCGGTTTCCTTTTTTTGTCTTGTTTTGAAGGGTTAAATGAAGCTATCATAATTGACTTATCTAAAATTGCTCTTATCTAAAAATGCATAAATTCATTGCAAGGTCTACTTGTTACAGTGTGACCATAAATGAGTTTATTCATTCATGTGAATTTTCTTGGTAACTTATTATTAATGATCCTAGCATGTAACAGATGATGGATATGCTGTATCCTGAGAAGGTAGATCACAGATCCTCCTGGGAAGTTGGACATGGGTGCTCATTAGCCAAGAGAAGAACATAGGGGTGCCCTTTGCCCAGCTTCCTCAGCCTGGTAACTGTTTCTGGCTTCTGCTCCAGGCTGTTCGCTGAGAGGTTTGTTGAAGTTACCTGCACTTCTCTACGCAAATCTACAGGCATTCTGATGGCGTAGGTAACGTGTGGTTGTGTTGGATGTTTATTCACAGTGTTAACTAACTGGTTTTTGTTAATTTACAGCTGGCTTAAAATAAGATAAAACATGCATACATTTTTTAAAAGGTCTCTTTCATGTGAATAATTTGTTCAGAAGAAAGGAGTCGGGATATTCTTTTGTAGTGTTTTCCCAAAATTAGATTATCAGAAGTTTCTGAATTCAAAGAAACCGGCAGTGCCGTCTGAATGATAAGATTTTGGAATAAAGAACTATAGAAATTTTAAAACACTCTAATTAATCTGACAGATGTAGAGGACTAATGTGGATGAAAAGAAATATAAATGCAAAGCTTAGAAAATAAATGGAATTGTCAATTGGGGTGAAGTTTGGGTTCGTCTTCAGAAGGACTCCTATAATCCTGAAAATGAAAAATATTAGGGGGCTATCAAAAGGTCTGTGCTTGGCATGTGTATAGCAAGGTCTCTGATCTTTGAGAAGATGGCAACATGGAATGGCTCCAGCTCTGTGGAGTGGACTCGATAGGGTCGTGTTTGGAGATGCAATGTCCCTTATCCATGTCCTGCAGGTCTTAGTCTTGGGGGTTCATCAGCCAAACCATAAACATGGGTTGGCCAGTTCTCAGCAAGTTGTTTTCTGAAGCCCCTGGGAATTCTGAGATCATATTTTCTGATGTCCCAGCTCCTTTCTGTCAGATCCCAGAATCCCCAACAGCCAGGTGCCAGTCAAGGTGAGCCACCTTTTCAGAGTTACTACTTCAGGGAGGGAGTCACGCTAAGGATTCCTGGGCGGGCTAGTGGTATTTTGTCCCAGCTTTCAGGAGTGTATTTTATGATGATGCCTTGTAAAGGAATATGGGCATACAGATCCAGAGACCAAAGTTCAAGGCTCAGCTTTATTAGGTGAAGCCCTGTTCTCTCTCTGCCTCCATTATTCTGTCTGAAAAATGAGGTTAGTAGTAGTTATAGTTTTCCAGCCTCTGATTCTAATAAAAATCAAATATGGTAACAAGGAAAATACTTTGCTGTCTACAAATGTAAGAGGTCATTAAATTTTCAATATGTGGAATATATATGCAAGTCGTGAGACTACAGTAAAACCTTAACTAAATTGAGATGTCACCAAACAACTATTCATGGGAACACTTAATTAGTGACAATGTTTCTCAGTACCCGCTACATATTAGTATCATCTGAGAGCATCTTTAAAAAACTACCCAGTCACTATCAGACTAATTGGGTTTGTTATCCTTGCTGAGGTTGGGGTCAGGGTATGGGTATCTTCTAAACCGCCTAGGTGGCTCTGCTGGCAGCCAGCTCCGTCACTGGAATGCAGCAAGTACTGCCTACAAAACTTCAGTTACAATCTCAAGGCCAGAAGACACCCTAAAAGTGTGGTCTTAGAAGAATGTTATTTTTATAATTGATATCTGTGCACATAAATAACAATGGTTTTAGAGCTCAAAAAGCTGGGATGCAGATACAGATATTAGGAATACTTTCTTTGTACCTTGAGGTTATAGACACGTCATGTGCTCTCTTCTTGACTCTGAAACTTATCTATAAGGTTTCTGAGGGGAATTGCAATCCTTTGACACCCAAAAGGTATAAAATGAGAGCAGCATTACCTCATAGGTCTCTAGCTAGAGTTTTAATTCATCCTGGGTCATGAAGCCTTTTGTTCTTTTTTTTTTTTTTTTTTTTTAAAGCAGACATTGAAAGTGCATCTGAGAGGTGCTGCTGAAGTTTCTTGAAACAAAATAGGTCTGTAGCAACTCTGACCTAGAAGTTTCTGATTAAATGGGAAAGAAAAGTTCATTCCCAGGTAGAAGAAGACAAACTTTCCCTGTCCCTTGAATCAGTGGCTTGAGTCTGCTTCTTCTTTGGCCTGGGTCTCAAGCTTCCAGAAAATCTCCAATCTGTGCCTCTGTGAATCTCGTAGGATGTGAAAGGGATTGTCATTCTCAGATGAGGCCCCAGGCCAGCAACACCAGCTCACTGGTGCTGAATGCAAATTCTCAGGCCCCACCCCAAATCTACTGAATCAGAAACTCTGGGGCTGGTCCCAGCAGCCTGTTTTAACACGCCCTCCAGGAGGTGGTGGTGCAATGCATACAGGCTCAAGTTTGGGGACCACTGAGCTAGGACAAAGGCACTTTTCTTGTTTTTCTTTCTTTTCTTTTCCTTTTTTTTTTTTAGACTGGGTCTTGCTCTGTCACCCAGGCTGGAGTGAATGGCACATCACAGCTCACTTCAGCCTCTACCTCCTGGGCTCAAGCAATCCTCCTGCCTCAGCCTCCTGAGGAGCACAGGTGCATGTCGCCACACCCAGCTAATTTTAAAAAATTTATTTTTATAGAGATGGGTCTCCCCATGTTGCCCAAGCTGGTCTCAAACTCCTAGGCTCAAGTGATCCTCCCACCTTGACCTCTCAAAGTACTAGAATTACAAGCATGAGCCATCATGCCTGGCCTGGCTTTCTTGATAATAGGTGTGTTTGTATAGAAAATCACAAAACAGGCATTTGTAGGTATATGCCAGACTTAGTTCTGCTCCCTTCTCCCCTTCCCCGTCTCTCCTCTGACAGAAAGGCAGATCAGGGCTAGAGGGAAAGTGAGGGGTAGCGTTCAGTCTCAGAGTGACTCTGTCACCAAGGTTCCTCTTCCAATCTTTACGAGCCAGTAATCAAGTAAAGGTATACTGTGCATATATAACCATATAAAGATATACACAATGTTTAAAGATACACTGTGTATCCAGCGTTGCTGGCACCAAAGTGAAGAAGAGATGAACAGAGGAAGGTCTATTCCCTAAGGCCACCCATCCACCTGCCTGACAAGAACTGGGTAGAAAGAAGAAACTGCTATCAAGGCATGTCCCTGTTACATGTCAGACCCCTCCACACACTTCCACACTTCCGCAGCACTTGCACCTGCTGCAGCAAAAAAAAAAAAAAATGCCCGAAAGCCAACTAAACAAGCAGTAGCATTTGAAGGACAAGGGGCTCAATGGCTGGGGAACTGCTGATGTCAGAAAGACAGCACAATTATACTCACATTTGCAGCAGGTAGTAGAGCACCATGAGCAGCTTAATAATGAAATTTTCCTATAGCCTTAAGGGAGAAAATCAAAACCTGCAGAAAGAAAGAAAGAAAAAAAAAGATACACCGTGTATCTATAAGTCTATTGTGAAGGCAGGGGAGACAAAACCAGGAAATTCCAGAAATTAGGCACCATTGAGAACCAAGGTCTTGAGGAAATCTTGGAAGACTGGAGGTCGACAGGAGTGGGGAAGAAAACGAGGCCTGGGAAGGGCCACTCAACTCAAAAGGGTCTACCATGTGCCTAAATGCCCACCCTACACACGGCGCTCCCAGAGCTGTGCAGTGTAGTGTCCTGGGTCTAGGCAACAGCAGAAAGTGGCTTTGGGTGAGTCCTAGGGTTTCTTCCTAAGAGTCAGCCACACTGTGACTAGAACTTCAGAACAGGCCAGTGAAGACAGCTGTGCTGTCTCCTCCAACGGTCATTAAAAACAATGTAGATTCTTATCTCTCTCTCAGAAGTTTGGAAGCAGAAAGAATAAATGTTATCTCCAAAATCCTTCCAGCTAATAACAGTTGAAATTATGTTATTGCCTCTATCTATCTATCATCTATCTATCTATCTATCATCTATCTATCTATCTATCTATCTATCTATCTATCTATCTATTTTTTTTTTTTCATCTATCTATCTATCATCTATCTATCTATCTATCTATCTATCTCTATCATCTATCTATCTATCTATCATCTATCTATCTATCTATCATCTATCTATCTATCTATCTATCTATCTATCTTATCTATCTATCTTATTATTCTTATCTATCATCTATCTATCTATCTATCTATCATCTATCTATCTATCTATCTATCTATCTATCTATCTATCTATCTTATCTATCATCTATCTATCTATTTTCTATCTATCTATCTATCTATCATCTATCTATCTATCTATCATCTATCTATCATCTATCTATCTATCTATCTATCTATCATCTATCTATCTATCTATCTATCATCTATCTATCTATCATCTATCTATCTATCTATCATCTATCTATCTATCTATCTAT